>NC_133324.1:18657780-18981530 GCF_042186555.1 Aquarana catesbeiana | reverse complement strand
TAAAAAGGTAAGATTTTTTTTATCCTTTAACATCACATTTTATTGTATTTAATGTTTGCTAATGTAATGTATTTCTTTACTCAAACACTAATTACCATGATTGCAATATAGTGTGAATGTCCCCTTTGTCCTCATGCATGCTGGAATCCTTTAATGCTCTTTTTTGTCCTGCATGCATATTTGCCTTCACTAACCTCCCCAGCATGCAATGCTGGGCCCATATCCACCTAGTCTACTCACTTAATGTATTTTGTCAGCTCCATTGTAGTTCTTTTACCCTAAAATTCATCCAAATAGTCTGTGTCATTAACTTGATTTAGAATCCCCCCCACCCCTAAAATTTATAAAAATGTTCTGTGGGGTTTATTTACTAAAAGCAAATATATGTTGCACTTTGCAAAATGCAGTTGCGCTCTGCAAGTGCATTTGCTCCAGGGCTTAGTAAATAAGCAGAAGCTCTGCTGATTTCCATCATCCAATCATGTGCAAGCAAAAATGTTTTTTTATTAATTTCCCTTGCATGTGATTGGGTACTCTCTGCAACATGAAGCCTTACCTCACTTACTAACTCTGGAGCAACTTCACTTGCAGAGTGCAACAACTGCACTTTTCAAAGTGCACAGTCTTCTAGCCTTTAGTATATCAACCCCTGTGTGTCCTTAAACTTGATTTATAATCCCCCCCCCCCCCTAAAATTTAACAATGTGGCATCAGAAGGGGTGAGCAATCTGATAAGTGGGCCTGTATATTAGTTTTTAATGTTTTTAGTGTAATGTGCTTGCAATGTTATGTTCAAAATTACTGATTTTTTTTTTTTGTTTGACTCCCCAGTTTCCTTCAACGCCACAGGAATGGCAACTGTGGCATCCCATTTTGCAACCCGTTGGGACTTTGCCAACTGTGGAGGGGCTATAGATGGTTAGTATGTCCACATCGTACCACCACCCCATTCGGGGTCATACTATTTTAATTCTAAGGGGTTCCATAGTATTGTCTTAATGGCGGTGGTGTCGGCACAATATGAATTTCTGTATGTGGGACGTGGGGAAGAATGGCCGGATGTCGGAATCTTCGCCCAGACAGAGTTCTACCAGTGTCTCCAGAGTGGTGGCCTGCGATTGCCACCTGATGCCGATAACGTGGAAGGACTCCCCTTTGTCTTCATAGCAGATGAAGACTTCGGTCTGAGCAAGCACCTCATGAGGCAATTCCCCCAAAGGACCCTCACCCCGGAGAGGAGGGTTTTTAACTTCCGGCTGGCCAGAGCAAGAAGAGTTGTGGAGAATGCTTTTGGGATTCTGGCCAGCCGGTTCCGTCTGTTTCAGACAGCTATCCACATGGCGGAATACAAACTAAATCACATTGTCCTAGCGTGCTGGATCCTGCACAATTATTTAAACAAACATTCAACCAATTATATGCTATCACGTGGGCCTGAGGCCAGACTTATCGACAATCCTCTGATGGGCCTGGATGCTGGCCGTACTGGCTTGGCCCCCCAAAGTGCCCGTCAAATTCGGGATCAATGTTATTTTTTTTTTTTTTTTTTTACAGGTAGGGGGGCCATTGCAATACCACACAACCTATCATTTTTTATTAAAAAATCCTGATCAGATAAAATCTCAAAATTATATTCATTGCTTGAATTTCTTTTTGGCTTTCTCCTAGGTTATCCTAGAGCACTTGTAGTGCCAAGTGTATTTTCCTTTAGTAAATAAGCACCAATGTCACTGTAAACAACAAATAACTTCCAAAACTGGTATTGAGCATTGAAAGATGCCGCCACACATCTTGTTGATTAATAACAGAATTTTTATTAATCTGTGCACATTCACTTCTGCGTTTGTAAACATTTTAGATTTTAAAATATTTAATTTTTAAACAATATAATTATGTTTTTTTGTTTTACATTATTTTAGATTTTTTTTTTTAAACAAACAGGACACAAACAGCTGAACCCAGTGACCCTCGACTGCAACACCTGAATTGTGAAATCAGCCCAAGCCCCACAGAGGATGTTGAGGAAGGAGAGGTGGGAGACATGGGCACCCCACCACGTGAGTGTCTGACACACCATCTTACGGTAATCTATGTATGGCTGCATATTTCAAAATACATTTTTTATCATCTATTTTAGGTGATCTGGTTGTGGAAGGGGAAGAATCAAGCACCAGCGTCACCCCCAAGGATGTGTATGAAGTAGAGGTGGAGGAAGTAGGCGACATGGGCACCCCACCACGTGTCTGTCTGACACACTAGCTTATGGTAAGGTAATCTATGTATGCCTGCATATTTCTAAATACATCTTTTTTTCCTTTAATTTTAGGTCATGTGGAACCTTTTAGCACAGACAGTGCACAACGCCTAATTGGACAGATAATGGCCTGGAATGGAGATATTGATGCCATGCGCACTACGTTAGACCTAATGCGTAAATCGGCTGGATGGTATGCAGCAGGAAATTAAGAACATGATCGATGTTTTGGGGAGAATCTAAATTCCCTTTTTCATGTTCTTCATTACCTTGTTTGCTGACCCCATTCTGGGCCTTTGATTTTAGGATTTAAATTTTATGCCTGTTTATAAAAAATAATATATATATATATATATATATATATATATATATATATATATATATATATATATTTTCAAGGAGTAAGGAGTATATCCAAAAGGAACACGAGCTAGGGAGATGCAAGAACGTTTGTACAAGATGGAGACAAGCTTTCAAAGACTGATGTGTCCACTGGCTTATAATGTTCACTTCTTGTACCTATGGGGGATCCTGGCCGTAAGTTGACCCTATGAGTTAAAATAAGATCAGGACATCCATATTATATATATATCAATTCCTCCTGTTTAAAAATGAAGGTTAATCGCGTCAGACCATAGTGTTATTGATGGTGGAGAGTTTGATATCCATTTTTTTTAGTATAAAGTTTACGAGCTGTATACATAGATCTTATTCACATCACATGCATTCTCACTGGGAGAATGCCTTTCCAATACAATCTCTAAGAGTGATATTTTTGGGTTTGGCTGTACTTGTATAGAATAGAAAAGGTCTTTAAAATGTCAAATACACACTCAGTAGCGATGTAATTTAGGATATTGCCACAACATATGCATAAGTGTTCCTGTATCATTAGTACATCTTGGGCCATTTGATGTAGTTGCTTTACCCCAAGAACGTAACTTTAAATGAATATATATATCAGATTTTTTCCGACGGATGTTGGTTAAAATTTGTCCTGCATACACACGGTCGCACCAAGTTGAATTTCCGAACGTCAGGAACGCGGTGACGTACACCACGTACGTCAAGACTATAAAAGGGCAGTTTAATACCAAGCGTGGCGCCCATTGAGCTCCTTTTGCTAATCTCGTGTTAGTAAAAGTTTGGTGAGAGACGATTCGCGCTTTCAGACACGTGGTTTTCAGATCTTTTTCTGCTGTTCAGTTTGTGCTTGTGGGTTTGTATCTGGTCTTCAGTGCGCGCAGTAAGTTCCCATTGGTTTATTCAGTGTGTTCTTGTCCGTTTGTTACTGATTTTCAGGTCGCTTTTCACAGGCCTTGCTGTTCTTCAGTGCGTTCTGTTACTTCGTTCTGACCAGCCGACCGTTTTGAAGCAATGTTGCGTATACGTACTCATCGTAGAGTCTGTGCTGTGTGGGGGCCAGCCCAGTCCATGAACAGGGTAAGGAGGAGTTCATTGACGAAGAATTGGTTGCTTCAGCGTGACCAATTCTGTCATATGCCTTTGCTCCGTGAGATTCATGAGAATAATCCTGACGATTTCAGGAACTTTTTCCAGATGACGGACCCTGTATTTCCCCATTTGTTGTCTTTACTCCCTAAAATAAATGTTATACTGATGTTGGCCAAGAATGTTTGTGTCTAATTTGCTTTCACTGTTTATGTGCAAAATGACTAATTTTTTTTTCTGGTTTAACTCCACAGTTTCCTTCCACGCCACAGGAATGGCAGACTGTGGCCTCCAACTTTGCCCAGCGGTGGGACTTTCCCAACTGCGTAGGGGCAATTGATGGAAAACACGTCCACATCATCCCCCCCCCCAACTCGGGGTCATACTATTACAACTACAAGGGGTTCAATAGTATTGTGATGTTGGTGGTAGTGTTGGCTACTTACAAGTTCCTGTATGTGGATGTGGGGAAGAATGGCAGGTAGTCGGATGGTGGAGTCATCACCCAAACCGATTTCTACAGACGTCTCCAGAATGGCAGCTTGGGATTGCCACCTCCAGAAGACAAGGCGGAAGGACTCCAAATTCGTCTTCGTTGCGCATAAAGCGTTTGCGCTGGGGGAACATCTTATGCGGCCATTCCCTATAGAGGACTCTAACCCCGGACCAGAGGGTTTTTAATTACCGGCTGGCCAGAGCCAGAAGAGTGGTGGAGACCATGTTTGGAATAATGGCCAGCTGGTTCTGCCTATTTCTTACACCGATACACATAGCGGAATATAAACTCAATCACATCATCCTGTCTTGCTGTGTTCTCAACAACTTTTTAAGGAGAAATTATTTCAACTATGCTGCTTCAGTTGGGCCTGAGGCCGGAATTCATATTAAAGAACCAACCCGGATGGCACTTGAAACTGGCCGTCCTGGCTTCCCCCCCCAAAGTGCCCTCGAGGTCCGTATAACATACATGGAATAGTATAGTATAGTATAGGGGGGGCATCGATATGCCAGACAATGTCAGACATTTTTTAAATAAAAATATATTTGAAACATAAAAAATATTTGCTTTGATTTACTAATTTTACCAGACCAAGCAGTTCAGTCTCGGAATTTATTCTGAGCATGCGTGGCACTTTGTGCGTCGGAATTGTCCACACGCGGTCGGAATTTACGCAAACGGATTTTGTTGTGGAAAAATTTTATAGCCTGGTCTCAAACTTTATGTGTCGGAAATTCCAATGGAAAAATTCAGATGGAGCCTACACATGGTCGGAAATTCTGACAACAAGCTCCGATCACACATATTCCATCAGAAAGTCAGACCGTGTGTACAGGGCCTAAGAGTCTCCAAGCCATCGTCCTAGACTAACATTTTCTATATTAGTTCCAGCTATCATTTTGTAGTGAGGAATATATTTCCCCAATAAGTCCCTGTTTGAAATGTGTTATAGTTAGCACCATTTCTAAAATTTGAGATGGAGTATATTTTAATGAAAAAGTTGCGGCATGACTCTGCAGAGCATGCCGTAGCTGTAAATATTGAAAAATTAATTTATTAGACAGTGGATATTTCTCCGTCAATTTATCAAATGGTGTAGAACCTCATTATCAAAGAGTTGATGAAGCAAAACACAATACCGGCTCTTTTCCATGAGTCAAAATTTTCAAGTTTCGCTACCTCAGGTAGGTTGCAAATTTTTTCATATGGGCATACATTAAGTATATCCCCCATGTAGAGTTTCACGTGTGACAGTAGTCCACATTTTATGGATTTAATGAAATGTGGGGAAAGAAACTTTTCCTATTGGAAATAATATACGGCTATTAGCTGTACTGGTGAATCCATCGGCAGTTGAGAAAATATAATTTGCCGTATGGGGTCCTCTTGATTTATATCATCCCAACCATATAAATGCTCTAATTGTGATGCCAGCTAATACAATCTGGCATTAGGAACAACCAGGCCTCCTTCATTTTTAGGCAACTGCAGTATTCCCAGTCTAATACAGGAATGTTTAGATCTCTAAATAAGATCTCTAAACATAAAGTATCTACTGGTTTAAATCATTTCTGGATGCAACCATACAAGACAATTATGAAGAAAATATAGTAGTCGCGGAGTCCGAAATATCTTTATCAAATTAGCTCTGCCGATTACTGTTGACCGTTTTAAACAAGTGGGGGAAATACCTTTTAAGTAGTGGAATTAAATTCCTTTCTACGTATGCGCTCACTTGTGGTGTAATTTGGAGGCCTAAATATTTAAAATGTAGAAACTACAGTTATTTGGGATGCTGATATTGGAAGATTATTCAAAAAGATCTACAACCCTTTTATACAAATATTTCACGTGGATTGGGAGTTTTGCCGGTTTTCTTACTGAAATTTGCCATCTACAAGTTGTCTGGAGGACATTTTAGACAGAGCAACCTGGTGTGGACTCTACCAATAGCTTCAGGAGATTTCCCAGTTCATTTGCTGCACTCTTCTTCATTGGCTACAGACGGGCACTGGGGAGAGAAGGCGAGGGAAGAAGGCTGAGCCACCACAGCACAGGAACTTGGGCCGTGCCACTTTGCTGAACATATGGGGATTACATTTGCTTCTCCTTGATTGATGACAACTAGTACATTAAGACAGACATATGTATTCTATGTATTATGTTCATTGTACATTAAGAGATTTAAAGATGATTAAGGTATTGTTAATTTTTAATATTTCATTTTTGAGACAAACATTTCTAGAATAGCTCAGTGCACTTTGTTCCTTGGTCTCTGATTATATTTACAGTACCTGACCGCAAGATTGTTTTTCCAGCACGATACCATCGCGCTGGTTCTCGGCGACAGGGTACTGTGCATGTCGCGCTGGCTCACTCATCGGGAAGGGAAAACTTTGTTTTCCTTCCGCGATGAGTGACAGGCAGTGCTGACAGTTGTCTGGTATGAATCCTGAGGCGGGATCACCGCGCCAAATTTTAAATGAAAAAACCGGCATTGGTTCCCCCCCCTAGGGGCATACCAGGCCCTTAGGTCTGGCATGGATTGCAAGGGGAATCCCCTACGCCGAAAAATTGGCGTGGGGGTCTCCCCAAAATCCATACCAGACCCTTATCCGAGCACGCAGCCCGGCCAGCCAGGAAAGCGGGTGGGGACGAGCGAGCGCCACCCCCCCTCCTGAGCCATACCAGGCCGCATGCCCTCAACATGGGGGGGTGGGTACCTTGGGGGAGGGGAGCGCCCTCCGGGGCCCCCCCACCCCAAAGCACCTTGTCCCCATGTTGATGAGGACAAGGGCCTCTTCCCGACAACCCTGGCCGTTGGTTGTCGGGGTCTGCGGGCGGGGGGCTTATCGGAATCCGGGAGCCCCCTTTAATTAGGGGGCCCCCAGATCCCGGCCCCCCACCCTGTGTGAATGAGTTTGGGGTACATGGTACCCCTACCCATTCACCTAGGGAAAAGTGTCAATATAAAAAAAACCACAGTACACAGGTTTTAAGAGTAAATTTATTAGTCAGTTCCGGGGTCTCCTTCCAACTTCGGGGGGTCTCCTTCCGACTTCTCCCGGTGTTTGGCCTCTTCTCCGGGCCCCGTCGCTATCTTCTTCCAGCTCTATTGCCAGCGAGGGGCCCGGTCTGCTGCCGCTGTCTTGTCGCCGCCGCTGTCTCTTCTTCTCTTCTTCCCCGATGTTGACACGACGCTCTCTCCGGCTCGAATGCTGTGTGCGAGCTGCGGAGCCATTTACATAGGCGGTGACCCCGCCCCCTTACGACGTCATGGTCCCAGCATGCGCAGGGACTCTGGGGTCACGCCCCCTTATGACGCTAGAGTCCCTGCGCATGCTGGGACCATGACGTCGTAAGGGGGCGGGGTCACCGCCTATATAAATGGCTCCGCAGCTCGCACACAGCATTCGAGCCGGAGAGCGCGTCGTGTCAACATCGGGAAAGAAGAGAAGAAGAGACAGCGGCGACAAGACAGCGGCAGCAGACCGGGCCCCTCGCTGGCAATAGAGCTGGAAGAAGATAGCGGCGAAGCCCGGAGAAGAGGCCAAACACCGGGAGAAGTCGGAAGGAGACCCCCCGAAGTTGGAAGAAGACCCCGGAGCTGACTAATAAATTACTCTTAAAACCTGTGTACTGTGTTTTTTTTATATTGACACTTTTCCCTAGGTGAATGGGTAGGGGTACCATGTACCCCAAACTCATTCACACAGGGTGGGGGGCCGGGATCTGGGGGCCCCCTAATTAAAGGGGGCTCCCGGATTCCGATAAGCCCCCCGCCCGCAGACCCCAACAACCAACGGCCAGGGTTGTCGGGAAGAGGCCCTTGTCCTCATCAACATGGGAACAAGGTGCTTTGGGGTGGGGGGGGCCCCGCAGGGTGCCCCCCTCCCCCAAGGCACCAACCCCCCATGTTGAGGGCATGCGGCTTGGTACGGCTCAGGAGGGGGGGGCGCTCGCTCGTCCCCACCCCCTTTCCTGGCCGGCCGGGCTGCGTGCTCGGATAAGGGTCTGGTATGGATTGGGGGGGACCCCACGCCAATTTTTCGGCGTAGGGGGTTCCCCTTACGGTCCATGGCCAGACCTAAGGGCCTGGTATGCCCCTGGGGGGGAACTCACGCCGGTTTTTTCATTTAAAATTTGGCGCGGTGTTCCCGCCTCAGGATTCATACCAGACAGCTGTCAGCACTGCCTGTCACTCATCGCGGAAGGAAAACAAAGTTTTCCATTCCCGATGAGTGAGCCATCTCGGCGCTGGCTCCTGCGACGGGGCTCGCATGGTGTCAAATCTCGCCGAGAAATGCGGCGAGATTGACACAATCTCGCGGTCACCTACTGTAGCATATAATGGAGAATCTATTGAGTGAAATGCAGCTGGTATGTTGTAATTGTAGTTAAAGCTCTGGTAATGTCACACATTGTTGGTGGTGCCATTTGGGTCAGGTTCTTGCCATGGGTTCTGTTTTAGATAAAGTGTCAGCAGGGCTGAGGTTACTTCATGTTTAATGTATAGGAAAATGATCAGCTTCTCTATAGACTGTGTCAAATATACACTGAAAAAGTCATTTTGCAAGTACACTTAGTAATTAGTGTATTTGTTTGCTTATACTAGGGTGTAGGTTTCGTTTTATAGACCTTATGTACTACGATTGTTAAAACCTCCCTGAAGAAGGAGCGTTAAGGACTCTGAAAAGTGTTGGTCATGGGTTTATATACAATTGTACTCTCATTTAGTGTTTATTTTTTGCCTTGTGGCCACAGACCACATTTGTCATGTCTTTTGTATGTATGTTTTATACTGTTCATTTCTTTTAAATACTTTTTTGATACCAATAATTACAATATATTTAACACTATTATGCGTGACCTTTCCACATTCCTTGAACCAAAAAACTCTGTTTCTCTGAGGGAAGATCTCTTTCTAGGGTCAGAGCATATTCGCAAAAACAGTGGTGAATTGATTTAGCATGATAGTGCGCTTCCCTACGCACCAAAAAGCCACTTAACTAAAACGTAACCTTTATTGTAAATCATAAAAAAGTATGTAAATAACCATATTAGGTATACCTATAGGATGAGGTTAATGCCAGTATATATAAAAATCAACGTTCTATTTCTATGTGGTAATATTAACGCCTACCAAGTTTTTTTTTTTTTTTTTTTTTATTTTGTGGGGCGAGATGTGTCTTCTGTCAATGTAGCCTTGATTGAGAGAGAAGTTTTTGGTGGCTATGGTGATATATGGGCCTCATCCATTAGTGGTTATTTGTGTCCACATGTGTACCCGTATCGCATATCTGGGAGATAGACCATTTCATAGGGCAGAAGATAGATAGCCCACATCCTCAGTAAGACAGCATTTACTACCATATCTTCTTTTTTTCTGTTCATCTCCATTTTATAAATGCGGCCAACAGATGGGAGGAGAGACAGATACACCCTACATCTAATCACTTTCCAAAGCTTGCCGCCTCAACCTCCGCAACATCTCGAAACTACGTCCCTTTCTAACCAATGAAACCACAAAGCTCTCAATTAACTCCCTGGTTATCTCTCGCCTTGACTACTGCAACTCCCTCCCTCTTAGCTTACCTTTAAACACACTATCGCCCCTTCAGTCCATCATGAATGCTGCTGCTAGACTCATCCACCTTACAAACCGCTCAGTGTCTGCTACTCCTTTATGCCAATCCCTCCATTGGCTGCCACTTGCCCAATTAAATTCAAAATACTAACAATAGGTTACAAAGCCATCCACGATTCTGCCCCCAGCTACATAACTAACCTAGTCTCAAAATACCAACCTAAAATCGCCCCCTTCGTTCTTCCCAAGACCTCCTGCTCTCTAGCTTCCTCATCACCTCCTCCCATATCCGCATCCATGACTTATCCCGAGCCTCACCCATCCCCTGGAAATCCCTACCCCAATCTGTCTCCACGTTTATCCACTCTTAGGCGATCCCTGAAAACCTTCCTCTTAAGAGAAGCCTATCCTGCCTCTGCACTATTTTCTCCATTAGCTCATCCCCCACAGCTATAACCCTTTTGTAGAACTTGACCCTCCCTCCTAGATTGTAAGCTCTAACGAGCAGGGCTCTCTGATTCCCCCCGTATTGAATTGTATTGTAATTGTACTGTCTGCTCTAATGTTGTAAAGGGCTGTGTAAACTGTCGGCACTATATAAATCCTATATAATAATATTCTAGAGAAGTTTTCACAACTTAAACTTAGTAGGCATTAATATTACAGATATACCTGATATGGTCATTTACATATTCTTTTATTGTAAATCATAAAAAGTAAGATTTAGTTAAGTGGCCTTTTGGTGCATAGGGAAGCGCACCCTCCTCTAGTTTGTCTAATTTTGCCACAGTAAGTGTTATCAATATATCAATATCACAGGCATATATATATAAAATTTGAATCTGATCACCAAAGAATATTGCTTTTGAGGAATGCAAACAAGAATTACGTAGCTCTATGCATAAGCTTTTGAAGACCGGCCAAATAACTACGAGTGAAGCGGTGCCTGAGCGTGAACATGAGAAGTTTGAATTAGTTTTGACTGAAAAAGAGGATGATTTACAGCCAAGAACTTCTGGTCAATCTGAATCATAAACCATTTTGTGTACCACCAAAAGAAGAAATTACAGAAAAACCTCAGGTTTCATGTTCTGACCAACCAGAGAGTCTTCGTATCAGCCTCTACGTTATGATCCTGTAGAATGGACTTTCCCAGTGGAAGACAAAGACAGAATGTGTTATATTCAGAAAGGACTAATAAAAGGGAAGAAAGGGTAACTTTTCCATTAAATAGTGGAAAAAATAGTTCTACCTTTCATTACACCAGGGTTCTAAGCAGCAAGGAAACTCAAAAGACAGGTGCTGGTTAGTTTATTCCAGAAGCAAGAACTGTTTTTTCCCTGGTTAGCTCAGTGTATCTATGTGGTTAGGTGGGGGGGAGGCACATATGGGGATGTCTATTTGTAGAACTGTGTGTTTGTGTTGTCTTTTGGCTTGGCTGGAGGTGGGTTTATTTTGTATTAAAATGCACGCAGATGAATGTGTCCCCACAATCGCCCTGTAGGCTTTGAATGTCCGCCGACCCCTATATAGAAAATATATATGGCGGTTGTATATATAGGCTGATTGTAGGTGCTATGCACCATTACAGTGTACAATGGTGTATTTCTTCTTGCAGCATAGTATTCAACTTTGATATTATAGGTAACTACCGGGTGATGGTTGTCTCATCTCCTTGGTCATGATCTGATAGACGGAAGCAAACTGAAAGAAAGAAAAAGATTTGTTTGAGTATAATGTTATACTCAAACAAATCTTTTTCTTTATTAGACATAAAACAGTTTGCTTCCGTTTACCCCCTGAGGAAGGAAATAAATACTTTTACCCCCATTTCCCAATTTTTCCAAAAGGTTGGGATTTTTTGTAATCACACAGTCCATATGACCCCTTGTTTGGAGTCTGTGTGTGGTCCAACAAACAAGCAACTGTACATGTAATATATGTCCTAATTACTGCTTTTAGGAATGTTTAACTGTATATTGTAATTTTGGTTACTATGTAATAAAATTGGTATGTTTTATATACTTTGGTACTTTCGCATTCAACCTTTACCTACACTCCTACCCGCACAATCCTTTAAGGGCATCCCTTTCCACAACTGTTCGGATGAGACCTCATTCAGGGCAGAGGCAGCAGATATACGAGACAGACCTTTATAGTAAGAATACTCATATACCTGCCTTAAAAAAAAATTCAATAGAGCAAAACAAAAAAAACACATAAGACAAGATCTCCTCTTCAAACAGAACTATGTAAATTCACAGGCAAAGGGAGGTGAAAAATTGAACACCTGCAGCCATTTAATGAACGCACGCTGCTCAATGTTAGAGGCTTATTTAGAAAACTACAATGGGTCTGCTCACACTGGCATATTAAAATTGTGTGTCTGCAATGAGGCACATTTCACACAGAGAAGGTAAGTTTAAAATGAATCAAACTAACCTAAGTTATCTTGTCTTGGCCAGAACAGGCATGCTTGGGAGGGTTAGATATTTCACAGGAAGGGTATAGTTACATTTTGCATTATTGCCTAAATATGCATATCGCCAACTCTAGTGGAGCTCAGCCTGCCAAAGAAACATCTCAGCCAGCCAAACAAACAGAAGCCAGGATTGAGTGGCCAAGTTTGTATAAAGAAGCAGATTAGTCTAAAATGTGACTGCCTACCAGGACTGATCAACAATTCAGATTTATGCTAATTACAAACACAGCATGGGAGTGCGGAGTGGGTAAAACAAATTCCAAATTTGGAGCACCACAAACACTTTAGGTAAAAGTGTTTGCTTTTACCTAAACAGCGGATGATTTAGAGGCGTGGTGGCTGCATATAAGAGAAAGATTAAAAGGAAGGGATGATGGAAATTAAACTTTTGTCATTATGTAAAAGGGCTAAATTCCCCTGGGAAAAGGCGTAAAGTGTTAAAAGAGTTACAGACCTATGGAGCAGATATAGTCTTCTTGCAGGAGATGCATCTGGTGTTAGAGGAGGGCATTAAGCTTGACTCAAGATATTACCCCAGTTGGATTTATGGATGGTGATTCTCCCATCAAGCGGGCGAAGGGAGGGAGTATCGGATTCTCGAATCGGATGAAATATACATTATTAGGAAGGAGGGTGGACCCGGAGGGCCGGTTCTTATTCTTAAAGGTAAAACTGGGGGTAAAGACACACATTGGCTAACGTGTGTTGTCCGAATAGAGATCTTTCCCAGACCCTGAGCAGACTGATGGAATCCAGGGAGGGGGAAGTGATTCTGGCAGGGGATTTTAATCTCTGTCTTGATCCAGCCTTGGATAGGTCATCTAGCAAGAGAGAGGCAAGTAAAAAGCCATTGCTGAGCCTTGGGAAAAAGTGACATGATTTTCAACTGATGGATGTATGGAGAGTGCAACACCCAAAGGAAAGGGACTATTCCTTTTTCTCGGCAGTGCATGGGACCTATTCAAGGTTGGACTACATGTTGGTGGACCATCATTTATTGGGCTCTATTAAGGAGTCGAAGATAGAGAGTATGACTCTGTCAGAGCATGCACCCATCTTGATGAAGGTAATGTTAGAGGGGCTTCAGAGGGTGCCGTATACTTGGCAGTTAAACGAAAAACTCCTTGAGGAGGACAGGATAGTGGAGATAATTGAACAGGAAATAGATGCATTCTTTTTAAACAACGATAACGTTGAGACCCCGGGTACGGTTGTATGGGAGGCATTAATATCCATAGGAGTGTGGGTAAAACGAGAGAGAACCAAAAAGAAAGAAAGCCTAATTGCGTTAATTCATCAACTTGAACAAACCCATAAAGCCTCATCAGGTAATAACAAGTCCATATTACATCAATTGATAATTAAAAAGAGAAGAGTTAAAAGATTTACTAGAAAAAGAAGCATATAAGGTTATGAATAAGTTCCTAAAAGAAAGATACCAGAGGTGTAATAAGGTGGGGAAACACCTGGCAGCAACAGTAAAGTAAAAAAAAAAGAAGAACATTTTATAGAAAAGATCAAAAATAAAAATGGTAAGCTAAGGTATACTTCTAAAGAGATAGGCAAAGAATTCAGACAATAGTTTACAACCCTCTATTCGGTAAGCCAAAAGGGGGAAGGCTTTCCCAAACTGTCGGAATACGACTCAAAGGAGTTAGAAAGACCGTTAACGGTAGAAGAGTTAAGCTTGGCCCTGAAATCGCCACACCCCCCCCACCCCCTCCGCCGGGTAAGAGCCCGGGACCGGACGGTTTCACTACCAGCTTTTATAAAAAATTTATGGATTAATGTCCCAACTGGTCCATCCGAACCAGGCGGGATTTATTCCAGGGAGAGAGGGTAGAGATAACGGGGTGCGGTCTCTTCTCATAGTGGAGGCCATTAGATCCAAGGGAACCCCAGGTCTACTTCTGTCAATAGATGCCGAGAAGGCGTTCGACAGAGTAGACTGGGGATTCATGTTTAAAACGCTCGCAGTAATGGGGATAGGGCCTACTATGCTAAAATGGATTAAAATATTATATAAATTATCCAACAGCATTTGTGAAAGTCAACAACGTAGCCTCTGCGCCTTTCACTATGAGAAACGGGACCAGACAAGGATGCCCGCTGTCTCCGCTCCTATTCGTTCTAACCTTGGAGCCCCTATTGGGTACCATTAGAAAAAACCCAGATATCAGCGAATGTTTAGTAGGAAAGGAGGAGCATAAGTTGGCTGCTTTCGCCGATGATGTCCTATTCTACATCACCAAACCTAGAACCACGATCCCCAACCTATTAGCCACATTGAAGAAATTTGGTGTGATGTCAAACTACAAAATTAATATCGAGAAATCTGAAGCTTTAAAAATTAATACTGATAAGCAGGAAGCTGCTAGACTGTGAGGTTTTTCGATTTCCCTGGAAGGATAATATTAAGTATCTTGGAGTTAGATTGGCGAAGATTTTTCAGCTCAACTTTATACCTTTCCTAGATGAAATCAGAGCAGAAATAAAAAGAATTTACAATCGCCCGGTCTCGTGGATAGGGCGAATTAACATAGTCAAAATGGTGCTAGCCCACAAGGTGCTCTACAAAATACAAATGCTTCCAATTCCTTTGCCCCAATTTTATTTTAGAACATTAACAGGTTTATTAGGTAGATACGTTTTGAAGAATAAGGGACCTAGGATAGCGTACAAAGTGTTGAGCAGGGACAAAGCACTGGGAGGGTTGGGTATTCCAGATTTTAGAAATTATCACAAAGTTATTTTATTAGCACGGGCACTAGATTGGGCAAAAGGGATGTAATAATAAAAGATGGGTTAATTTAGAAATGCGTTTAAGTAAGGTAAGATTAAATCACATAAATTTGGAACCCCCCGCAACACAGGTATCTGGGAGAAGACACACATATTTAACACACCTCACGTTGAAAATTTGGGATCAGATTCACTGCACTAGGAAGTAGGAATACAATTCTCCCTTAATTTACTTAAAAGGATAACACATATTTCCCCCCGGGAAAGGAGGAGGTGGGAGGAAACTGGATTTTGAATAGTGTAACACAATTAAAAGACATTATTATTGGGGGAAAAATTTGCACATTCCAGGATTTAGTAAAAAAAAAAAAAAAAAAAAAAAAAAAAAAGGGCTTTATTGAAGGTAAATGGGTGGCGGTACAGTCAGCTTGAACATTTTGTCAAAAACTTACCGGGTCCCCTACTGTAGGCTTACAGTAAAAAGGAATATCTCAGCGGTATATAAAATACTGATAAACAACGGGGGGGGGGGGACATAGTACCACCTTTTATTAAAAAATGGGAAGAAGATTTGGGGGTTGGATGTGAGAAAAGCTGGGTGGGGAGCATATTGGGGGCAACACAAAGTACAGCAATAGATATGAAAACGATTGTGAACAACTATAAACACCTCACCAGGTGGTATATGACACCCACTAAAATAAGCAAATTTAAGCCCGATAGATCGCCGAAATGCTGGAGAGGTTGTGAGGCCCCGGGAACAATGGCGCATTTATGGTGGGATTGTCCAAAAATCAAAATCTTCTGGCAGGAGGTGATCAAGTGGATAGAGGTGATAGTGGGTAGGGCCATCAAGTTGGACCCATGGGTCTGCTTGTTCCATGGTTCAGAGGGAAGTTATAGACAATATAAAACCTTGCTGATCCCAGTGCTTTTAAATGCCGCAGAGAGTGCAATTCCAAAAAAATGGCAGGAAGTGGAGGGGCCCGGTATCAGGGACTGGATTTCAAGAATCAATGAAATATACACTATGGAAAATTCTGGAGGCATTCGGTCCCTTAGATAGGGATCAAGTAGTTAAAAGGGGGCAGATGGGCCAGATGGGAAGCCTTTAAAAGATCGGTGTTTTGCGGAAGCCATTTTGTACTAATTCACGCAGTAATATTTTTTCTCTCAATGGGTGTCAAGGAACGAGATCAGTCTACGGGAGGCGAGGGGGGGGGGGTGAGGGGGGGGGTGAGGTAGGTGGGTAGGAGTGGGGTATAATATTGGGATTTATATGTGTATGCATGTTTTGTATATTTGGTGGATTGATTTACCCGGCTTGTTTGTATTTTTAAAATATGAAAATCGAAATAAAGAATAAAAAAATTAAAAATAAAATGTGACTATCTACCAGGACTGATCACCAATTCAGATTTATGCTAATTACAAACACAGCATGGGAGTGAGGAGTGGGTAACAAACAAATTCCAAATTTGGAGCACCACAAACACTTTAGGTAAAAGTGTTTGCTGATATTATGGCACAGGAGCAAGAACAGACAATTGTCGATCTTAAGGTGGACTCTCTGGATCCATTAAATTATGATGATGTTGTTCGATTGGGAAGTTGTTTGTTTTACCGAGCTATAGCGGATAAATTACTGCAGGAAGAGAAAGCAGGGGACCATGCTGCGGCTCTTTCACCCGTCTTGCAAACTATGGCTCTCTATACCACGGGCTTATTTGGGAGACAAATGGGACTCTGATGTTCGTACCAGATTCCAGATGACCAGAGAAGCAATTCTCTACCTGTATGGCCTTCTAGAGCAGTAGTCATCAACCGTCCTCAGGGCCCACTACAGGCCAGGTTTGCAAGATAACTGAAATACATCACAGGTGATATTATTTGCTGCTCATTGATCGCAGTATTCTAGTATGCATCTCTCCAAGGAAATACATAAAACCTGGCCTGTTAGTGGGCCCTGAGGACAGGGTTGATGACCACTGCTCTAGAGGATAAACTGGAGCCAGCTACATCCCGAAGAGATGCAGTGCCTGGGATGGTCAAGTTGCTGACCACACTCTATTGGGAATCAGCCAACCCACTATGTCCAGGGTGTTTCTACAGATTATTAATGCCATACTTGACCTGCAATTTATCCACTGGCCACAAACTAAAGGTGAGTGGACCAATGTCAAGGTGGCTTTCTAACAGCGTGCCCAATTTCCGCAGATCCTGGGGGCCATTGATTGCAACATGAGTACAATCAGGCCCCCCGGAGATGTGAAGAAGTGGACTATAGGAACCGTAAGCAGTACCACTCCCTCAATGTGCAAGTTGTGTGTGATGCCAGACAGCGTATCTTGAGTGCACGAACGGGTTTTCCCATGATGGATTCATTCTCCGAGAGACTGCGCTATATGAGAAGTTTGAGAGTTGTCAAATGCCCTCAGGATTGCTCCTTGGTAACGTATAATGTTGAGACATTTTTTTTTGTGTTTAAGGTCAACCTATGCTATTTGCCACCTTACTATATCTCCAGTCCTCTCAAAAACCTGCACTGAGAGGAATGAAGTTATAGCAATAGGTGTCCAAAGTAATTGAAGCCAATCTGCTATCAGTACACCTCAATCTGATTTTAGCAGGAAACTTTCCCTACCCCAGTTGCTAAACCATAAAAAGAAATTTGATCCCAGCCATCCCCATCATGCTCAGCATCTGAATGCTAGCTTGGCCAAATTGCTAGCACTGCAACTGCTGCCTTTTCAGCTGGTAGACTTTGCCCCCTTTCGTGAATTTGTGGAATGTGCTGTACCTCAGTGGCAGGTTTCAA
Organism: Aquarana catesbeiana; assembly: GCF_042186555.1. Classification (NCBI taxonomy): domain Eukaryota; kingdom Metazoa; phylum Chordata; class Amphibia; order Anura; family Ranidae; genus Aquarana; species Aquarana catesbeiana. The sequence continues at coordinate 18,963,696 of NC_133324.1, read as the reverse complement.
AACACCATTTCTTTTCACGGAAGGCCATTCCGGCTCTCTACTGGCATGTGGAAGTTAATGTTTTGGTCTCGGACATGGCGGTCAGCAGTAAGATGCATATTACCGCTGACTCATGGTCTAGCAGACATGGGCAGGGACGTTTCCTTCACGGCACACTGGGTAACTCTGCTGGCAGCTGGAAAGGATTCAGGACAGGATTCAGTATTGTTGTAGCTTGTTCCACCACCACACCTCCAAAATGCTAGTGGTGATTCTGCCACAGCTCTCTCCTCCACCACCTCCTCTTCTTCTTTCTCCTCTATGGCCTCTTCTGCAGATTTGCCCTCTGAACCAGCAGTGATCCATTAGCGTTCAAGGGCCTACGCAAGCACTCAGGCAAAAAGATGCCATGCGTTGCCTGATTTGGTCTGCTTAGGGGACAGTAGCCACACTGGGGAAGGGATTCTGGCAGCTCTGCAGGGGCAGGCTCAGAGGTGGTTAACGCCACGCTGGCTTTAGCCAAGAATGGTTGTATGTGGTACCAACCTTTTCTCCACCCTCCGACAGGGACACTTGAGCCATGTCCATGTTTGGCAAACGTCCTCAATTTGGTGGTGCAGCAGTTCTTGAGCAGGTACCCAGACTTACAGGATCTGCTGAGGCAGGCCAGAAAAGTCTGGTCATTTCCGCTGGTCATACAATGCCAGTGCTCGGCTGGCTATCATTTGTGACATGCCCACCAGGTGGAACTCAACGTTGGCAATGCTGCAGCAGCTGCACTCGCAGCAGAGGGCTATCAATGAGTACCTGTGTGAGAATGGCACCAGGACAGCTTGGCTTTTTTTCGCCACGCCAGTGGCTACTGATCAAGGATGCATGCATTGTTCTGTCACCATTTGAGGCGACCGCGAGGATGGTGAGCAGAGACAATGCATGCATCAGTGATACTGTCCCTCTTGTCTTCCTGTTGGAGCACAAGCTTTGTGGAATAATGGACAGGGCACTTGAGGCAGAACAGTGGGAGGAAGAGGAGGAATTCCTTACCTCTCAAGGCCCCCTTTATCCAGATAGCGTTCCTGTGGGCCCGCCAAAAACACAGGAAGGAGGAGGATTGTGTCAGCATGGATGTAGAGGATAAAACTCAGCAGCACTCTTCAAGGAATGGTTTTCAATCCTCAGAAACCCAAGGAGTTTTACATAGTTGGGAGGAGGTAGGCCTCCCTGATTCTGCAAAGCCTGTGAAAGAACCCTAGGATTTATGGTATCAAGGAGAGGGATCATTACTGGCTGGCAACCCTTCTTGATACACGTTCAAAGGGTAAGGTTGCAGTCCTGCCTTCACAGAGGGAGCAGAGGATGAAACATCTTCAGGAGGCCTTGAAGAAAGGTTTGTGCAATGCATTTCCAGAACCAGGGAAGTTACAATTTCCTGGTGCTGGACAACGAGTTGCTGAGGCTTCGTTCAGTCAGAGGAAGAGCGGTGGAGAAGATGGCCGGCTGACCGATGCCTTTAGACAATTTTTCAGTCCTCAGCACCAAGGTCTGATCGGTTCAAGCAACCATCGCCAGCATCTGTATTACATGGTGCAGGAATATCTTGGGGTTAAGAGCAGACTTAGAGACCTTTCCAACAGACCATCCACTGGGTTACTGGGTCTTTAGGATGGACCACTGGCCAGAACTTGCTCAATATGCAATTGAGCTACTGGCCTGTCCTGCATCCAGCGTTCTTTCTGAACGCACATTCAGTGCTGCTGGAGGGGTTGCAATGGATCATAGAATGTGCCTGTCCACAGACTCCGTTGATAGGCTCACATTCATAAAAATGAATCAGTCTTGGATCAGCAGCAGCTATCAAGCACCTGAGGCTGATGTAACTGAGTTAATTTTTCTATGGATGTGGGATCCCTTGAAGACGGCCTATGCTGAGTGACTATCCCATTCCTCCTCAATCTTGATGATGCTAGCTTCCAACAATATTTTGGTTTAGGGTACCACCACCACTGCCTAAGGCCCAATTTTTCTGCCCCTGTTTAACGGGGCATGTAATTACAATTTTTGATCTAATATTTCACAGCAGGGCCCATTCCTGCACCTACCAAGAGTAACTGTGAGGGCTTACAGTGTTGTGGCACCACCAAAACCTAAGGCCCAATTTTCTGCAGAGTATATAGGGCAGGCCGTATAGTATACAGGTAAAAGCCAGTAAATTAGAATATTTTGAAAAACTTGATTTATTTCAGTAATTGCATTCAAAAGGTGTAACTTGTACATTATATTTATTCATTGCACACAGACTGATGCATTCAAATGTTTATTTCATTTAATTTTGATGATTTGAAGTGGCAACAAATGAAAATCCAAAATTCCGTGTGTCACAAAATTTGAATATTGTGTAAGGGTTAAATTTTGAAGACACCTGGTGCCACAAACTAATCAGCTGATTAACTCAAAACACCTGCAAAGGGCTTTAAATGGTCTCTCAGTCCAGTTCTGAGGCTGGGTTCACACTGGTCCGACAAACGCTCCGACATTGGGAGCTCATGTCGCATGACGTGTGAAATTTAATGTTTCCCTATGGGAGCCGTCCTAACTGGTCCGACACAAGTCGTTCCGACTTTAGAAATGCTCCCTGTACTACTTTGGTCCGACTTTGATCCTACTTCAGCCTATTGACTATCATTGAAGTCGGATCAAAGTCGGATTGCCGTCTCGCATGATCCGACTTCGGCACGCGACTTGTGCTCAGATCATCTTGAGGGGGAACTCCGCGCCAAATTTTAGATAAAAATCCGGCATGGGTTCCCCCTCCAAGAGCATACCAGGCCCTTGGGTCTGGTATGGAACTTGAGGGGAACCCCCTACGCCGAAAAAGCGGCGTGGGGGGTCCCCCCAATCCATACCAGACCCTTATCCGAGCACGCAGCCCGGCCGGACAGGAATGGGGGTGGGGACGAGCGAGCGCCCCCCCCTCCTGAACCGTACCAGGCCGCATGCCCTCAACATGGGGGGTTGTTGCCTTGGGGGAGGGGGGCGCGCTGCGGCCCCCCCACCCCAAAGCACCTTGTCCCCATGTTGATGAGGACAAGGGCCTCTTCCCGACAACCCTGGCCGTTGGTTGTCGGGGTCTGCGGGCGGGGGCTTATCGGAATCCGGGAGCCCCCTTTAATAAGGGAGCCCCCAGATCCCGGCCCCCCACCCTATGTGAATGAGTATGGGGTACAGCGTACCCCTACCCATTCACCTAGGAAAAGTGTCAATTAAAAAAAAACACTACACAGATTTTTAAAGCATTTTAGACAGCTCCGGGGGTCTTCTTCCGACTTCGGGGGTCTCTCCGGTTCTTCTCCACGCTCTCCGGATCTTCTGCCGGGCTCCTCCGCTCTCTTCTGCTCTTTTGCTAAAGCGGAGGAGCCTGCTCTTCAATCTTCTGCCTTCTGCCCTCTTCTCCTGATGTTGACACGACGCTCTCTGGGGCTAGAATGCTCTCTGTGCGCTCTGCTCTGACTTATATAGGCGGTGACCCCGCCCCCTTATGCCGTCACAGTCCCTGGGCATGCTGGGACTATGACGGCATAAGGGGGCGTGGTCATCGGGTGATGACCACGCCCCCTAAAACGTCACAGTCCCAGCATGCCCAGGGACTGTGACGTTTTAGGGGGCGTGGTCATCACCCGATGACCACGCCCCCTTATGCCGTCATAGTCCCAGCATGCCCAGGGACTGTGACGGCATAAGGGGGCGGGGTCACCGCCTATATAAGTCAGAGCAGAGCGCACAGAGAGCATTCTAGCCTCAGAGAGCGTCGTGTCAACATCAGGAGAAGAAGGCAGAAGGCAGAAGATTGAAGACTGAAGACCAGGCTCCTCCGCTTTAGCAAAAGAGCGGCAAAAGAGCAGAAGAGAGCGGAGGAGCCCGGCAGAAGATCCGGAGAGCGTGGAGAAGAACCGGAGAGACCCCCGAAGTCGGAAGAAGACCCCCGGAGCTGTCTAATAAAATGCTTTAAAAATCTGTGTAGTGTTTTTTTTTAAATTGACACTTTTTTCCTAGGTGAATGGGTAGGGGTACGCTGTACCCCATACTCATTCACATAGGGTGGGGGGCCGGAATCTGGGGGCTCCCTTATTAAAGGGGGCTCCCGGATTCCGATAAGCCCCCCGCCCGCAGACCCCGACAACCAACGGCCAGGGTTGTCGGGAAGAGGCCCTTGTCCTCATCAACATGGGGACAAGGTGCTTTGGGGTGGGGGGGCCGCAGCGCGCCCCCTCCCCCAAGGCACCACCCCCCATGTTGAGGGCATGCGGCCTGGTACGGTTCAGGAGGGGGGGGGGGGCGCTCGCTCGTCCCCACCCCCATTCCTGTCCGGCCGGGCTGCGTGCTCGGATAAGGGTCTGGTATGGATTGGGGGCGACCCCCCACGCCGTTTTTTCGGCGTAGGGGGTTCCCCTCAAGGTCCATACCAGACCCAAGGGCCTGGTATGCCTCTGGAGGGGGAACCCATGCCGGTTTTTTATTTAAAATTTGGCGCGGAGTTCCCCCCTAAAGATTCATACCAAACACAGTGCCGGCATTGGCGGGGATCCAAGTCGGATCCCCGTTCATTGAAAGTCGGACACATGCCGGCTTCATGTCGCAGGGCAAAGTCGGATCCAAAGTAGGACGGCTATCGTGTCGCACCAGTGTGAACCCAGCCTGAAGCCTACACAAACATGGGGAAGACTTCAGATTTGACAGCTGTCCAAAAGGCGACCATCGACACATTGCACAAGGAGGGAAAGACACAAAAGGTTATTGCTGAAGAGGCTGGCTGTTCTCAGAGCTCTGTGTCCAAACACATTAATAGAGAGGCAAAGGGAAGGAAAAACTGTGGTCAGAAAAAGTGTACAAGCGATAGGGATCACCGCGCCCTAGTCAAGATTGTGAAAAAAAAACCATTCAAAAATGTGGGGGAGATTCACAAGGAGTGGACAGCTGCTGGAGTCAGTGCTTCAAGATCCACCACCAAGAGACGCTTGAAAGACATGGGTTTCAACTGCCGCATACCTCGTGTCAAGCCACTGTTGACCAAGAAACAGCGCGAAAACCGTCTCACCTGGGCTAAGGAAAAAAAGAGCTGGACTGCTGCTGAGTGGTCCAAAGTCATGTTTTCTGACGAAAGCAAATTTTGCATTTCCTTTGGAAATCGAGGTCCCAGAGTCTGGAGGAAGACAGGAGAGGCACAGGATCCACGTTGCCTGAAGTCTAGTGTAAAGTTTCCACCATCAGTGATGGTTTGGGGTGCCATGTCATCTGCTGGTGTCGGTCCACTCTGTTTCCTGAGATCCAGGGTCAACGCAGCCGTCTACCAGCAAGTTTTAGAGCACTTCATGCTTCCTGCTGCTGACCTGCTCTATGGAGATGGAGATTTCAGGTTCCAACAGGACTTGGCGCCTGCACACAGCGCAAAATCTACCCGTGCCTGGTTTACGGACCATGGTATTTCTGTTCTAAATTGGCCAGCCAACTCCCCTGACCTTAGCCCCATAGAAAATCTGTGGGGTATTGTGAAAAGGAAGATGCAGAATGCCAGACCCAACAACGCAGAAGAGTTGAAGGCCACTATCAGAGCAACCTGGGCTCTCATAACACCTGAGCAGTGCCAGAAACTCATCGACTCCATGCCACGCCGCATTAATGCAGTAATTGAGGCAAAAGGAGCTCCAACCAAGTATTGAGTATTGTACATGCTCATATTTTTCATTTTCATACTTTTCAGTTGGCCAACATTTCTAAAAAATCCCTTTTTTGTATTAGCCTTAAGTAATATTCGAATTTTGTGACACACGGAATTTTGGATTTTCATTTGTTGCCACTTCAAATCATCAAAATTAAATGAAATAAACATTTGAATGCATCAGTCTGTGTGCAATGAATAAATATAATGTACAAGTTACACCTTTTGAATGCAATTACTGAAATAAATCAAGTTTTTCAAAATATTCTAATTTACTGGCTTTTACCTGTATATACTTCTGTTCAGAGTATATAGTGCCTGGGGGGCCCCCACGCCATTTCTTTTTTTAAATACCAGACCTAAAGAGCCTGGTAATGGGCTGGGGGGGAACCCATGCCTTTTTTCGCTATGATTTTCATCTATATTGCGCCACTTTACAGGCATACTATAGACACCTCCCTTAAGCACAATATTTAAAAGGAATATTTCATTTTTTTTGTTTCACTTTAAGCATTCTTAAAATCACTGCTCCCGAAATAAAGGGGGTATGGGCCCATACTCCCTGCTTCCCACATTGCTGTTTTTATCTGTGATCACTTTTTATCCATTATTGTTTGACAATTTTTTATTTCCAATAAACCAACATTGGTTGACCTGCACCATGTGGAGCTTCCCTTTTTCCTCTCTTCCCCATGCTTGAGTGCTGTGTACCATTCTCGGATCTTTGCCAGTGTGGACCGGTTCGTTGGCGGATCGGTTTGGAAATTTCACCTTAGAACCATCATCCAACCTGGGCGTATCGGATTTCATGGTTGCTACACCACCATCCAGCTTGGAATCAACACACTACTGGAGATCCAGTACTATGTCTGTCAGACGCACTGTCGTATGGTAGGTGCGTCCATCTATTTTGGTAAGAGTACCCACCCTTTCCATCTGAATGCTTTTCGGTACAGCTTTGATCCAGTGTGACCACCTATTTACTGCTACTACTGAAGATTCGAGGGAATATTTTATTGCCCCCACCCACCAACTTGCTTACCGCTCAACAAATTGACAACCACTTCAATAACAAAATCAACACAATTCGCAAGGAGATATCCAGCATTCAAATGCCTCCCCTAACCAACATATCAGGTCCAACACCACACTCAATATTCTCCTCCTTTTGCCCAGTTACCGAAGAAGTTGATAAACTCCTCTCCATGGCCCACTTCACTACCTGTCCCCTCTCAATTACTGCAACCACCTTCCCACTATCCTCAACTCCCTAACCCACATCTTTAACCTCAACCTCTCCCTCTCCTCTGGCACCTTTCTTTCCCCGCTCAAACATGCACTGGTTACCCCCATACTCAAAAAACCCTCACTAGACCCCTCCTGTTTGAATAACTTAAGACCCATCTCCCTGCTCCCGTTTGCCTTCAAGCTCATCGAACGCCTTGTTCCTGACCAAATGAGTCGCTACCTCACAGACAACAACCTTCTCGACCCCCTACAGTCTGGCTTCCGCCCACAACATTCTACTGAAACTGCCCTACTAAAACTCACCAATGACCTAATAACTGCCAAAACCAATGGCCACTACTCCATACTCATACTTTTAGACCTCTCTGCTGCCTTTGACACAGTTGACCACCTGCTCCTCCTCAGCAAATTACACTCCCTTGGCCTCCGTGATTCTGCATTATCCTGGTTCTCCTCCTACCTATCTCAGCACACTTTCAGTGTCACTTACAACTCCATCTCCTCTGCTCCCCTTCCTCTTTCTCTTGGGGTACCCCAAGGCTCTGTCCTTGGGCCTCTCCTTTTCTCACTCTATACCTCTTCCCTGGGCCAGTTGATAACCTCCCATGGCTTCCAATACTACCTCTATGCCGATGACACACAGATCTATCTCTCCACTCCTCAACTCACCCCCTGAATCTCCTCATGGATCTCAAACTTGCTGAATGACATATCGGTAGGGATGTCACACCACTTCCTCAAACTTATTCTAAAACTGAGCTTGTTATATTTCCTCCCTCACGGTCCCTCCCCATTACTTAACCATTAATATCAACAACACAACCATTGGTCCCTCCACACATGCCAGGGTCCTGGGTGTAATCCTTGACTCTGACCTCTCCTTCAGCCCCCATATCCAATCACTGGCTAAATCCTGCCACCCTAACCTCTGCAACATCTCCAGAATTCGACCCTTCCTGACTAATGACACCACAAAGCAACTTATTATTTCCCGCCTCGACTACTGCAACTCTCTCCTTAATGGCCTACCCTTAAGCAGGCTATCCCCCCTTCAGTCTATTATGAATGCTGCTGCTAGACTAATACACCTCACTAACAATCCCTTCACTGGCTTCCCTTACCCCACCGTGTAAAATTCAAAATGCTAACCATAACATACAAGGCCATTCACAACATTGCCCCCATCTACATCACCAACCTCATCTGCAGATATCACCCAAATCGCCCCCTCCGCTCCTCCCAGGACCTCCTGCTCTCTAGCTCCCTTGTTACCTTCTCCCATGCTCGCCTTCAGGACTTCTCCAGAGCCTCTTCCATCCTCTGGAATTCCCTGCCCCAGTATGTCTGATCAGCCCCTACCCTGTCCACCTTTAGGAGATCCCTGAAAACTCATTTATTCAGGGAAGCCTATCCCACACCCACATAACTGTCCCTGAGCCACCCACATCATATCATTCTTTGCAGCTATTACCTTTTCTACCACCACCCCCTCCCTTTAGAATGTAAGCTCTACGAGCCGGGCCCTCCTGTAACTTTACTGTTGGCGCTATATAAATCTCGTATTATTATAATAATAATAATAATAATAATAATTGGACACTATATATGTGGACTTTGATTATTGGATCAGTTTAACCCATAATTATTTCACATTTATCTATGCTCACAGATTTTTTTATTTTTATTCATATATTTTTTTTTGCCTTAAGGTGGTTCAGTTGCGATTTAGTGCTACACTATATGTTTGTTTCCAATATGATTTAACAATCACCAGAAATCACACTCCTCACTGACACTACTCTCCCCACAAAAAAAAAAAACAGGAAGTGAACACCCATTTATTGCTTGCCCTTTTGATTGGCCTGAGCACAAATCGCATCTGATCCTAACATGGTAGGTGCATTAAATTTGCATTACAATCGCGCTGTTAATAACCAAAAACGCTAACCAAATTTGCATCACAATCGTATCACACAATTGTGAACCAGCACTAAAAAGGTCAGTTTTTGATGAATTACTCTAACCACATTCTCCCTTTTTTTTCCCCCCACTTATTTTTTTGTGTTTGATAACTGAGACAAGAATTTAAATATGAGCCTCTTCATCTACCTCATATACCATAGAAGAACATGCTTATGTCCAGGGTGGGAGTAGTGAAGAGAAGGTGGCACCTGAAGTGACACAGCGGCTTCAAGTATTGTCTGGCTGAATATGAATGGAGATATGAAAAGGGTGTATGGCCAGCAGCTAGTGTTGAAAGTCAAGATGTATGGAAAGAATATTATGTACTTCTTTGTGTAAAATGGTGATGTGAGCATGATTAGTAGTAGGGATGACAGCCTTGATGTAGGAAAATAATATTGTGTGCTTCTGTGTGTAAAAGAAGATATGAAATGTGTCAGTAACAAGGGTTGAAGCCTTGACGTGGCGTTACTACTCACTTGGGTATCCATGTGCCAATTCAACCAGTATGAGTGTCTGTAATATTTGTTGTTTATTAAATATTAAAACAAATTTCAACAAGTTCAGCTCTCCTTTAGAACAGGAGACTTTCTTTAAAAAAAAAAAAAAAAAAAAGATAGAAGTCTTTAAAACCTTAGTTAATTGGAGTGCCAACGTTTAGTAGTAGATTGATAGAAAGGGGTACCTACGTCCTAAGTGGAAAGATTGGTGGTTGAGGATAGTTGACTTTAATGGTACCATAACCATTTAAAATATACAAAAATACAAAAAATAAAACAAGTAGATTTTTATTAAATTAACATCAACCGACCAATCTAATTCACAAAGGGTGAATAAGGTTTTCAAACCCAAGTCCCGACACTTCCCTGAACTTTCCCTCTGTCCCAATGTTTGGATTTTCCTCCAAAAAAACCATTAGGGACATGAAGGCTGCACGTTGGCAGTCCTCTTCCTCTAATCAATCTGATGAACAACTCATGGCTCTCAGACAGCTGAAGTCACAGACCCAGGTAGTCATCAAGCCCTCAAACAAAGGGAGCAACATCATCTTCACGTCACATCCACAATACCAACTAATGTGACACAATGTGCTTAACAACAAACGTTGGTAACGTGCGATTGACTTGAACACGGTCTCGACATTGGAAAGAGAATTCCAAGTACTATGCACGCAGGCCTACCAGGAAGGCCTGACAGTAAAGCAAAAACACTAGACTGATTAATAGTTTTCCCCGTACACCGACATTCTACACCCTCCCCAAAATCCATAAAAATATTGCGCACCCACCCGGCAGGCCTATAATTTCTGGCATTGGATCTCTAACAGAGAACGGCAATAGGTTTGTCGATTCTCTTCTCCTTCCCCACGTTACACGTTTACCTTCCTACATTAAAGACACACCTGACCTGCTAAAACATGTTAAGGGGACTTATGTTTACCCAGGCAGTTTACTCGTTACAATTGATATAGAATCTCTGTATTCTAGTATCCCGCACAAGTGGGGCGTTCGGGTGAGGGAATCTTTTTCATGGAGCAAGATAGGAACATCTGGCCACTCATCTACTTTGTTCTTGATCTACTTGAATTTATTTTGACAAAATAATTACTTTGTCTTCATGGATCAATTGTATCTTCAGATAGAAAGAGTAGCCATGGGCACCTGCTGTGCACATCATACGCAAATCTATATCTGCGCAGATGGGAGAGAGAGATATTTTCTCCAGTGAGACTTTCACCATGGCTCTCCATGATCCAGTACTGGTTTAGATACATAGATGATCTATTGGTTATCTGGACTGGCACTGTTCGAGAGCTCTATTCATTTTTGGAACAACTTAATATAAATCAATATAATTTGAAATTCATGCACACTGTTAGTGAAACTCAGGTGTCCTTTCTAGACCTCAACATATTAATAGGTACAAGTGAATACATCTATACAGAAAACCCAGTGCAGGAAATACACTACTTCATGCTCAGAGCCTCCACCCACCATCATTAGTTAGCATCCCCTATGCCCAAAATATACGATTGCGAAGAAACTGCACATCCGACAAATTTTCAAAAACAAGCTGATCTTTTATAAGAAAGGCTCCTAGCAGGGCGTCATATATATTATGAACTGCAGGTGTAGAGCTTTCTATATTGGAAAAACCAAGCGCCAGTTTGGCCTAAGGATTGGCAAGCACACCTATTACTCTGGTGGAGGAAAAATCATCATGCCTGTCACAGGGCATGTTGGCCTTCATCATAAATACCACAGAGATGTTTCCTTCTTAGTTCTGGAGGCTATCCCTCCAGATCCCAGAGGAGGGAACTGGGATAAGCGTATCCTCCAAACGTGAAACTCTATGGATTGAACGTCTCAATGCCATGACTCCACCTGGCCTCAATGAGGTCAACTCATACAGGCCATTTGTCTGAGCCTTCCTGGTCCTGTGGATGCACGTGAGTACATCTGTGCGCACTGTGCATGCATGTTTTCTGGCTGTCTTCTGCCATGATTGATTATGTTTTATCATAATTTTCCTTTTTTTCCCCCCTCATACCTTATCCGTGCTATTCCGATACATTTTCTAATTGCTGTATCGTGAGTAGTAACGGGGATTTGGCAGCAACACGAGCGGTCTTCTGGCGAGTCGCCAGAAGAAAGCCATTACTACGTAAATGCCACAAAGTATTCAGCTTACAATACAAACATCACAGAGACAATCCTCAAGTCATTTGGAGGGATGAGATCAAAATTGACGTTGGCTACAGCAGAATACAGTGAAGGTTCTGGGGTGGCCATCTCAGTCTCCTAACCTCAATATCATTGAGCCACTCTGGGGAGATCTCAAATGTGCAGTTCATGCAAGACAGCCCAAGCATAGACAGCCCAAGCATTTACAGAAACTGGAGGCTTTTTGCCAAGAGGGACGGGCAGCTTTACCATATGAGAAGATAAAGGGCATCATCCACAAATACCACAAAACACTTCAAGATGTCATTGATGTTAAAGGGGGGAATACACGGTATTAAGAACTGGGGTATGTAAACTTTTGATCATTCTGGTAGTTTCTGTTGCCATGATTTAAAGAGTAAACACAGTTGATTGATAATAAATGGTATATATATATATTATTTTTCTATGTAGTATATATTAAGTTTAATGTTAATTATTATATATGAAATTGAATACATAAATCTTGAATTTTAAGCCCTCGCTAGATACTTCATGTAATGTCCTGCAAACAATAGAAGAGCAAGGTATCAGTTAATGGATTTTTGATAGTTTGACCATGCCTGTTGGTCTGGCCTTTTTAATCTTATGGCCGTTCTGGCTGTTTTTTTAAAGTTGCCACTGTTTGGCATTACGTTTTATCCAATTCTTGTTTCATTAACCTTTCAGGTTCGATATTCTATCAAACAAACTTTTAATTTTTTCCCTCCCGAGTTCAAATATTATGGAAGATGATGGGTCATTGGAAGTGGTTGTAGGGCCTTAAACTGTAGATCTCTTCCTTCACAACACGGCGTAGAACAGGTAAGAGACTACACTGTTAAAAATGTATCCAAGAAGATCAAAGCTAATTAGAGAACCACCTTTGTAATCCCAGAGATAAAGAGAGGTGGAGATATGGCTGTCCACAAGATTTGGGGGCCTGGCAACGACATTATTTCTTATAGACCCAAGACGATAAGTCCTGCAGCAGCAAGCCTTGGCAAGCACCTCAAGGCTGGCGTTACACCTGTGTTACATCAGGGGCTACCATGACGTGGTCTATTGGAAGCTGCACCTACAGGCATTAGAGACAATCCTGTTCGAGGAATCCTTAAGCAGTGAAACCATCCAGGGGGTCATGATCTCTCTCTTATTTGCAGCATCTGCCAATCCCGAAGCATCAATTACACACCTAGGGAAGCAATACGGGATTCCTCTCACTGTTGTGCTTCTAAGTGTCGCGCACAATCTGCTGGTAAGTAATATGGTGCAGGGCAAACAAATCATAGAGATGATTGAACTGGACATTGGAAGGCATACTCACGCATTGTTCGCTGAAAGAGAGCCTGTCTGGAAAACAGATTTTATAGAGGAAATTGGCTACACAACGAGAATCTCATATATAATTATGATAGCCAGTAAGGCTGTGACTGCTCACGGAAATTGCCCTGAGACCGCCAAGAAGAGAATGGACGCCATGGACGGATCCCATGCAGTGAAGAAAAACTGTTTTCCGTCTTAAGATGCTGCTGATAAGGCCAGCCATTTGGTAAGAAACCTATAATCAGAAAGGATATTCAGTACTGATCAAGGAGGACACAAAGGTAGACTGCTAGCAAACACTAAAGGTTATTCCAAAACACCTCAAATAAACATATACACAGTGCTGCGCAATTCATAAATGTCCATAAAATCACAGTTGGTGTGCGTGTAACTAAAGCTGAATAAAAGTGCAGGTGTCACAAACAGGAAAAAAGGATCTCCGATCCGGTGACAGTGACCCCACCACCACACACGGATGGCCTCTCACCTCAAGGATTCGACATGAAACAGGTCACATAGCGGTAGTCAATAAACAAATACAGCAATCCAGGTATAGTAATCCACAGGTAGCAGCTCCAGCGCTCATCCAAGTCAGAGAGATGGTAAGTACATCGGGGCCGAGGTAGAGGGAATTACCATCCATATCCGGTTCCTTGACATACTAATTATGAACATCAACCACCACATTCTGAGAATTATGCATGGAAAACTGGACCATCTAGAGGAAGGGGACAACCGCAGGGTAGGGGGAATCATTCATCTAGAGGAGCCCCAGTTTCTACCTACAATAGCTATGGCCCTCTACAAAACCATTGGGAAGATCAACATTACAGTCAGGACCATTTTTTAGGTCAAGAGAGGACCCCTTGGAGGGGACCTTCTTCGCATACCCCGGTCTGGGTGAGACACAAAAGATCACTGGATCCCCCAAGATCAAAGAAATGGACAAGTCAGCCTAAAAAGAAAAAGCAGAGGATGCAGGGGGGGGAGAGACAAGCCCAAAAGGCAAAGACCCCATTAGGTAATGGGATATTTAATTCAAGTGGCACCCCATTAACTGCAGATGAGACGTTGGTTTTGGATAAAGGTTTAAAGTTTGCTCCTATTCGGAACCTGAATAAATTTCAGGCTTATGTTAATGTACAGAAATACATTAGGAATCTAAACATTAAGAAATATTTTTTATCTAACCCTATCCAGCGAAACTCTTCCTAACCTCAATCTGGTTCCATGCATTCCAATCTTCGGAACAGATCAGTGTTCAATCCACTGTGTAGTGATAACAGACATTTGGAGGTCTTAAGAAATATGGTCTGTAATGACCTTGACCAACTTAAAAATTAAGAAAGTCAGAGATTCTCAAATTTTAAAAAGAGGTATATCCTCTTTGGAACAAAGAAAAGATATAGTGATCCGGCCAGCTGACAAGGGAGGGGGGTTAGTTGTACTTAGTAAAGCTTATTATAAAGCAGAAATGTTTCGATTACTGAATGATCAGAATACATACCGATTACTTAAGGGTGATCCTATGTTGACGTTTAAGAACAGTTTACATGCCTTGGTAGAAGATGGCAAAAGTAAGGAAATTTTGAATCCCAAGGAGGCATCCTATCTTGATCCTTCTATTGTAGGACTCCTATTATTAACATTCTACCAAAAATGCATAAGAATTCTGATCAACCACCCGGTCGTCCAATTGTGAATGGTATTGACTCGGTCACCTCCAGGCTAGGCCAATATCTCGATTTTTTTCTGCAACCACTTGTTACCAAAACCAAGGCCTACTTACGAGATACCAAACAGATTCTCCAAATTTTGCACACCCTTTCATGTACCTCTTCCTGCATACTGATCACCGCTGACGTGGGATCACTATATAAAATCAACCATAAGGAAGCTCTCACCTCAGTTAAATGGGCCTTAGCAGCCACTGATCTCTCGAGGGACCATGTTTCATTTTTATTAGAGAGTCTTGAATTCTGTTTGTTGAATAACTATTTTTGGTTCAGTGGGGAATATTTTTTGCAGATACGTGGCGTGACTATGGGCGAACGTTTCGCTCCCAGTGTGACCAACTTGTTTATGGCCCACTGGGAGGAAGAGGTTATATTCCATGACCCTCCCCCTCAATTTTCATGCTATAAGAGGTACATAGATGATTTAATTATGATCTGGGAAGGAGATATGTCTAGCCTTCAGTCATTCATGGATAAATTAAACAACAACAAAAAAAAAATACAGCTCACTTGGACCATTGACCATCAGATCACCTTTCTAGATTTGGAAATTTTTAAAAGTGAGGTTGGTTTACAGACTAGAAACTATTCTAAGGCCACCAACCGGAATGCCTACATTCCATTAACCAGATACCACCATAGGTCATGGTTATGCAATATTCCGAGAGGCCAATTCGGCTTAGACGCAATTGTACGTCGGAGGATGATTTTATATCACAATCCCAGATTTTAGCAGCCAGGCTCAAGGAGTAAGGATATGCACAGTCCATGATCGATTCTGAAATTGAGAAAGTCAGACTTACAGATAGGAGTACCATAGTGGCAGATAAGATTAAGATTATTGAGGTTGAAGATAATAGGGCAGGTTATAGAGTTGTATTGGATTATAATATCCAATATAAGAAACTTGAGAGAATTATAGCCAAACATTGGCTTATTCTTAATCTTAAAATGTGATCGAACTCTGGGACCAGTTCTCCCTCGACATCCTGAGTTCATTTACCGTAAAGCACCCTCCCTTCATGACTGTTTGGCACCAGGAGTAGTGGATCCACACAAAATTGCGGACAACAAGCTTTTCAGCTTTCTGTCTGGTTTCCATGCATGTGGCAGATGTGCTACCTGCAGGAAAGCCTGTAGAAACATCAAGAAGCGTAAAGAATTTGTTTCTAGTGTTACGCAAAAAAGTTATCAGATTGAAAGCCTCATTACATGCTCATCTGTGGGGGTGGTCTATATGCTTGAGTGCGATTGCGGCCTACAGTACGTAGGCCGCACCTCTAGAGCACTACATTTACGGGTGGGTGAACATATTAGCAACATTAAAAAGGGGATTGAAGACTCAGTGTATCCAGGCACGTTAGAACCTGTCACCAAAGAGACCCCAAATGTCTAAGTTCTGGGGTATAGAAAAGGTCCCCCATCATTGGAGAGGAGGCCATTATATTAGACAGTTGAGTCGCTGAGAATCCTTCTGGATTTATGAAACTAAGGTTTTGTCGCCTGCAGGAATTTATGTAGACTTTGATCTCAACTGTTTCATCTCCAATAGATAGTTGCTTCTACTCTCTATTTTTTCATTTCATTTTTAATGTATCTTTATTTACAGTGTATTTTTTTTATTTACAGTGTATCTTGTATATTTTTATATTTATATATAAATATGAATTTTTAGTATATTTGTTATACGTGGTTGTCACCAAGATGGCCGTGGATTGACATTTATGATATATTTTTAAATTTTAATTTTTTAATTCTAATGTGCTGTTTTGGAAATTTTTCCTGTTTTATATTTATGCAAATGGAGGCGTCTTCTTTTGCCATTTTTTACATTCCAAATGAACCATTGTTCTCTATATGCAATTTTAAATAAACTAGCGTTATTATCTGATAAGCACATCAGCACTTTATGTATTTATCCTCGGTTTTAGCCTGTTGGGATTCTCTGAGATGGAACTGGCAATTTGACCGCTGTGTCCAGTCTCCTGATTGGTTCACTGTTGGTTACTATGGCATTATATTCAACAAGCGGGCAGTCTGTGTGTATCCTGCCCCACGCTGAGGAAGTCCCGCCTTTGGACGTAACGCGTACGGGGGTTAGGTGTCACGCATGACGCCACCCGCGGCCATTTCGTCTGATACTGTAACACGCTTGTTTGCCACCACTCAGATATGAGTGCGGCTTCATGTAAGTGTAATGAATTTCTTCTTTTATACAATAAATGTAACATACAGAGAGCACATGTTGTCATCTCTTTCCATATATATGTTCTTACCATCTCACTGACTTGGATGAGCGCTGGAGCTGCTACCTGTGGATGACTATACCTCAATAACTGTATTTGTTTATTGACTCCCGCTATGTGACCTGTTTCAGGTCGAATCCTTGAGGTGAGAGGCCATCCATGTGTGGTGGAGGGGTCACTGTCACCGGATCGGAGATTCTTTTTTCCTGTGTGTGTCACCTGCACTTTTATTCAGCTTTAGTTACACGCACACCAACTGTGATTTTATGGACATTTATGAATTGCGCAGCACTGTGTATATGTTTATGTTAATTTGGTAAGAAACCACATCGTCATCAGAAGAGCAACTGTCACTCTCACCATTGCAGTGAACAACGCAGGGAGCACCACATCCAAACTGAATTTGTCTGTGGCTCACACAGGAACACACCCAAAGATGGCAGGACCTACAGGTTTCCAAATAGTATGTCAGTACGTCATCGGGACCAGGTCTCCGATCCTTGCTGTATTCCTCTTACCGAGCCCAGGTGGCTTCGTTTATCACACTTAAGTTCCTAGGGCTTCCCTTGGCATTGAGACCCAACTCCAACAAATTCGAGGCACTTCATGCATTCGCTATTGTATATGCAATCATCCAGACCCCATCCATGACCTACTACCTCCCCTGGAGATGAGATAACTTTGCATATTAGCTACAAAGTCAGGATGGCTTATGCTCTGAAGGCTGCGAGCAGTGTAAGTACAGACTTCGCCCAGACTTTATGGCTTAATGAAGCCGAAGTAGCTAGGATCGCCGTGCTCCAGGACGACCTGGGAGGCGACGTCAGGGAGCATCAAGAGGGATTGAGTATAACCCGCCAACTAAGGAAGGTCAGTGTCTAAAAATCTCAGAACCTCAAAACTACTCAGGGACCCACATTTGATTACATAGATTAGACTTTTCCCATTAAGAAAAAAAAAACTGTATCCAAATCAAACGTAAGATTGTTATTAAAATGTGTTAATATTTTTTATTTTTTTTACGATGCAGGTAATTGATCCATACCTACATCACCTAATTAAAAACAAGCAGGCAAGTGTGAATTCTATGTGACCTGTGTGTATGTTTCTGATTTTGTTATTTTACATGCCAATTTAAATTCATTTTAAACAGGAATCTGTTCGCCCACCTTCGTGCAGTGGTTTCCACTGCATTGTTTGATGGTCTAGTCCATAAACTTGGAAAGGCGAGTTACTTGTCACAATTACAGCTTTACAAAAAAGCATAAAATGCTTTACTAAACTCGCTTTAAACCCTGTTGCGCAGAATTTATTTCCAGAAGATAAATTGGGTGTGTCCAGTAAATGTTGAAAAATCACTGGATTTTATAGTTAATATTTATAATTTCACATGGTTTACCTTTATTTACATATGTTTTTGACTCTTTTATATTTTATTTCATTATGAGATATATCTCTCTATCTATAGTTGCCACCTTATCTTTAAAGACAAACCCAAATTATAATTCAAAACCCAAACTGTTCAGGTCAATCCTGGACAGGTGTCATCCCTGCATGTATATAGATATTAAACTTTAATCCTATGACATTGCAGAGTGCATCTGCTCTATAAATCAATGAAATAAGATGAATGTCATCACAAACTTGTTTCAATTAGAAAAAAAATCTCATTTTAGATTATTGTCATGACGGAGCAGGTACTGTTTTTCACGGACGCGATGCGAGATGAATCAATTTATCAATCTAAAAATTGCACAAAAACTGGGAGGTAAGTGTGTCTCTTGAAAAAGTTTTAGCTTAAACCTATGTGCACAAGTTTCAATTAAAACATTTTGTAAATTGTTTTTTCTAAACTAGTTCGTTTATGAGGATATATAAATAATTTTGTCTGCGCTAGAAATTTGATGGTAAAAAAATATATAAAAATGGTAAAAAAAAAGTGTGTAATAAATAAAAAATATATAAAAATCAATAATCAAATATGAAAAAATATCAATAAATCAGAGAAAAACAAAAATATATAATAAGCATGGATATGTGCAATCAATCTGTGATATATAACCAAAGTGCAACATGCATAAAAATTCAAGTGCTGAGTAACAAGAGTGTTCACTCCTTCAATAATGTGTAAGTTCAAAAAGTTCATAAACAGCAAACGTAAAGTGCATCAATATAGTGTCCATTAAATCTGGTATCCCTCATGCTCATCCATAATAATGTGCAAATTAAAGCATGCTTCGGTGCTCTCCTGTGACCCGTAACAGCGTATGCGCTCACCTCTGAGCGTGTGACACAGAAACTAAACGATGTCTAAACATGCATTGGAGCCACTCCTGGGCTCTTAAGGGGTATGCAGATGCTGACCTCCAACTTGCTCAGATAACATCAATGATCATATCATGAGGACAAGGAATTGTATCCGACATTCCACTCCATACTCCAAAGTCTCCGGCAAAGACTAGGAGAGCTGACCCCACTCTGGACCTAGTTCTGTGTCTTCTTGGCTTTCCTTGGATAGCTTATGTAGCCTGTGTTGCTTGTATGATGACCGGAGACAGGAGCCAGGAGACTGTCACTCCTCAAGAGGTTCAGTCAGCTTGTTTTTTTCCCCAGAGAGGAGCCATTACAGCAACCTGCAATAAATCCTCAAACACCAACACAGCCACCAGATCAAAGAGGAAAAAGAGGACGAGGCGGGGGTCATCATACAAGCAACACCCCCCCAATTCATTGCGTCTCGCCGTTTTATAAGGCGCTTGTTAGGCTCCAAGGACCTCCCATACCCGGACTATCTTGCCGACTGGGAAACAGATCTTCAATCTCACCTCTCGTAAAAACAAAGAGGACAAAATCCTGCTTCTGTCCCATACCTCCTCTATCTCATCCAAAATGACAGAAATTAAAATTATAAGCTTTTAACCAGGTGGCACTACACCCAAACCAAACTTCAAAAAAGGTTTCCTTCCAAATCCCCGTTGTGCTGGAGGAATTGCGGAAACCCTGCTTCACATGCCCATATCTGGTGGAACTGCCCATTAATCCGGACTTTTTGGTCAGAAGTTCTGAACTAAACCAAATAACTAGGCTTTCCCTTCCCAATGATCCCTGGACAATACTTCTACATAAATTGAAGAATCAGCAAAGGGTAAGTGGAGCAAAGGCACCACATGCCAATTATTGGAAAAACTAGAAAACTTGGAAGGGGGGAGACTTTTAAGATGCCTGGAGAAACTATTTAATTTATAAAAAAATATCAAATTTTATTAAATACATATAGTAAAAAAAATATAACAATCATGTTAAAAAGTGAATATTGTTCAGACTTAAATTATCGATGTAATTACTGTACAGAAACATAATTCTCTTTCTTGACATGTTTCGCTATAATAAATAGCTTCTTCAGGAGTCTGGTAATTGTCAGTGTACAGCGTATTCAGTGCAATAACTGAGAAAATACAGTAACAAAATAGTTACACAATTGTCTTTTTTTTCTTCTAAGATGATAAAATTGGGACTAGCTAAGGATCAGCCTGAAATTGCTCTTACCCCGAAAAGATTTTTCGGTTGGCCTGAGAACCTACCCGGACCTACAGACCGTCAAATATGAGGATATCAGTATGTCATACAGTAGGAGAACCAAAAAGTGCCCATAGATTATCAAATAATTCACTGAGCCATATTGGTCCATAGCCAATTATAATCAGAAAAATCTACTAGTGAAACCAACTACCAGCTAATGCCTCTAAGTTTAATTACTCATAAAACAGTTGCCTGTGACAGATACACAAATGGTTTAAAATGATTTTGAAGCTGTAATTTCCTTTGTCAGCCACCAGAGAGAACCAAGGAGAAAAGAATTGCCAGAAAGCTGTGAGTGTAACAATGAAAGAGAACCTTACACTATAAACTCAAGAGCTTGATTCACAGACCTAGCAAGAAAACTAGATCATAGTCAGACAAAAAATAACAAAAAACTTTAAGGCCTCATACACACACAGACATTTTTAGAGCAGCCTTTTTGAGCTTTTTTTTTTTTTTTAAACGCCACTCCATATTAATAAATGGACTCATACACACCATGGCGTTTTTGAGCTTTAACAGGAACTGGCGTTTTTAAGCTCAAAAAAAAAAAAAAAAAAAAAAAAAAAAAACAGGTCCAGCGTGTTCTGAGGCTCCAGCACTATAGCAGTTTTGATGTCGAGCTCAATAGTGCTCATTAGCGCTGTACCGGCGTTTATGTGCATCAGCGTTTTTAAGCTGTACAAATGTCTATTATGTGATTGGTCAATATGAATAAAATTTTGGCTAACAAAGATCTGAACAAATGAATGGGGTGGGCAACTACATGGCAAATGAGGTTTAATGTACAAATTTTGTCCTCGGGGTGACCTTGGATACGATCAGCTCCACAAAATTTGGCCCCTCATAAACCACTTCAACCAACAGTTTGCAGCCTTCTTTACTCTCCATCAAGTTGTCTGCATTGATGAGTCACTGATAACGTTTTCTGGCCGTTTGTCTTTCAAACAGTATCTTCCCAGCAAGCGTGCCACATATG
Source organism: Aquarana catesbeiana (assembly GCF_042186555.1). Taxonomy (NCBI): domain Eukaryota; kingdom Metazoa; phylum Chordata; class Amphibia; order Anura; family Ranidae; genus Aquarana; species Aquarana catesbeiana. Next base: position 18,942,226 of record NC_133324.1, on the reverse strand, counting down.
AGGTCAAAATGTATAAGCTCGGGAACCAGATTTCAGAATAACCTGGGAGGTGTTTGTGGAGACTGGTGGGGACAAAAAAATGAGGCCTATTAACGGAAGACCGCAGTCACAGACGACATGGATTGTATCCGTCATTGGAATTTCCTCTCTTCTAATTTTATTAATTGCGTATACAATACAAATCAAGTCTGGGAGAGCGACAGAGAAGATAAAAAATGAAATGAATGAATTACAACAAAAAGATGGATAACACCATGGAAAAAACAGAGGATGTCGAAAAGAGAGTAGATGTCCTGGAGGAGAAATGTTGATACCCTCCATCAAGACAAGACCATCGTTGAGGAAATCTACAATTTCATTGCATGGTTGGGAGTGGTTGGTTAAACGTTATTTTTAAAACAGAATAAAATCCATGCAAAAAGAAGAAGGTCCGCAGAACACCAACAATGAGCCTCAAGTTTTGTTGAAGCTGAAGTTAGAAGCCGATTAGCTACCGTGCACGGTTCCTCCATATTCTGAGAGATCAAGTTTTAGTAAATCAACCCTATTGTTTTGGGCTTTTCTTTTTCTCTATTGGGTGTCCTGACAGATGACCACTCAGCTTAGCAGCTTTGCTTACCAGTACCAGACTTCTTTTGTTTTAGTGTTGGATAGCACAGGGAAAGGTTATAAACATCTGCTAGATTTTTTTACAGATGTCTGAGATTTCCCCTCCATTCCTCTCCTGGTGTCACAGAAGCTAAAAGAGGTGAGGAATCTCTCCATTGGAGTCACAAACTGTAATAAAACCTTACCTAAAAAAAAAAAAAAGATGTATAAACTCTGACAGGGCCACAGGCTATATAGTTTTATGGTTTACAAGGGAAGAGATAGTCACGTGGAGCCCGAGAACTGCACAGACTACATAGGGGAGCGCTGGTAAGATTGTGTGGGACTTGGCGTCACCCTTATTCAGAAAGGGTACCACTTGTACATGGACAATTATTACACAAACATGACAATTTTTAGTCATTTTTTTGATTGTGGAATTGGCGCATGTGGCACTGTGCGATCTAATCGCCGCGCTAGTCGTGTGAAACTCGTTACCTTTTTCTGCCTTTGCCATATGCCTGTATATCTGTTTTTATGATCTCCTGAAAATACATTTATTGCATCGAATTGGGAGTGTAGTTGTTCCTTTTGTCTTCTTTCTCTACACGTCATATGAAGTCACAAACGTTGAGCGGTGATATCTGAATGATGGGTGCAGTTACAAGCATTATTCAGATATCTTCTTTTACAGCCGGCGATTCCCTTCACTAAAAGAAACATTATAGAGAAACGATGATTAGCATCCAGTAGGGTAGCTTAGTGTAGTTTAGTGTAGGTCTTGCCCTAGAAGAGTCTACCTTGTTGTGGTGGGCAGGCTTCGAATCTCTTGGTCAAAAGTATGTCAGCGAATGGGAGAGAGGATCACTAGATCTTCACTTTTGGCTAATTAATTTAACCAAGAATCCTTTGGTGAAATCAGAGTACATATAAAAAGTTGTAAAAAGAAAAAAATGTTAATTGGTGCATAATCATACTTTCATAAATGCACACTTAAAAATTATTTCTGTATATTTTCATTTGAATTGCTTCCTCTTTTATTTAACCCTTTCATGACCATGGGTCGGAACTCTCCATAAAAAAAGAGCCTGGCTCCTGTGATTCACTGCAATTATTATCAATTTAATTTATATTTATCGCCAATACGCTTAGTCTCGATTATAATATTATAATTTTTTTAGTCTGTTTCAGGTATACAGGCATCCAATACCATCAGGATGCCCCGTCCTTCACGTCGCAGGTAATGACAAATGCGCTCTCATCAGGACGGCAGAGAGTCGCCCATCGAACCAGGTCTAGAGCGCAATGTCAGACGAGACAGGAGGATGCACCTGTCCACAGGAGCCGTTCGCCAAGAGACCCTGACAGGGCTCCTGAACAACCCCCAGCACCGCCACCGGTCACAGAGCAGCATGGCGTGGACCAGGTCATCTGTACAATTTGTTTTTCAGGATAGGAAGATGGCGAGGAAAGTACGATTCTGCCCTGCGCTCACAAATTCCATACTGACTGCATCCAGCGATGGCTTCAGCTAAGCTGAACCGGTCCCTCTGTGCCGGGCTGCTATTCCCATCCCACAACAAACCCGGAGACAACACATTGACCATATACCCAACATTGGCCTGCTCAACTACAGGCGATCTAATCAGGACGGTGGAAAGTCGAAACAAAAAGGAGAACACACCCATCCACAGGAGCCGTTCGCCAAGAGACCGCAACAGGGCTCCTGAACACCCCCCAGCACCACCACCGGTCTCAGAGCAGCATAGCGAGGACCAGGTAATCTGTACGATTTGTTTTTCAGGATATGAAGATGGCGAGGAAAGTATGATTCTGCCCTGCGCTCACAAATTCCACACCAACTGCATCCAGCGAGCTGCTGTTCCCATCCCAAACCAGCCCCATGGACAACGCATTGACCACGAACCCAACATTGACCTGCTCAACTATAGGTTTGCTATTGGTCGAGGTCTAGAGCGCAATGTCAGCAGAGACCAGAGGACGCGCCCGTCCACAGGAGTCGTTTGCCAAGAGACTGCAACAGGGCTCCTGAACATCCGCCAGCAGTCATGGAGCCGTGTGGCGAGGGTAGACACGCAGGCACGGACTGCGCATGCGCGAACTTTCGTTTTCACCGGAGCTGATTTTAAACACTCCTTGCAAGGATTTTTGTGTATTGAATGCCTGCATGGCAATTTTAATAAAGGAACCTTAAACTCTACTACACTATCGGAGCATTTCTTTTTCCTTTTTTGGATATCAAACATCGCTGGGAATGGCTCTCCTCCATGGATGACAATCTGAGATTATCCACCTAGCACTTTCAAACAGGACCCATCCACAGAAGGGATAACATCTAAAGAGGAGATCGGTTCATGCCTTTCTTTAAGGGCTGTCTGGTAAGCCTTTAATCTCTCTGTGGTGACAGGTTTAACAGCGGTGGAAGTCATATATCCAATAGCGATTTTCCCACATGTCTCTATGGACATTATATAAATGAACTAGCACGTCTTATTTATACTTCAGCTTTCACTATATTGGGAACACCCACGAACAATATTTAAGTGAATTATTGTGCACAGTTTTTTATTTTGCCTTTTTCATTTGTATTTATTTTCATTTTTAGTGTTTATTTGCACTTAGCACAGTACTCTTTTCAATGTTTATTTATATCCAGCGCTGCGCTTCTTGTATACACACAGCCGTGTGGTAAGGACCAGGTGATCAGTACAATTTGTTTTTCAGGTTATTAAGATGGCGAGGAAAGTATGATTCTGCCCTGCGCTCACAAATTCCACACCGACTGCATCCAGCGAGCTGCTGTTCCCATCCCACAACAGCCCCATGGACAATTCATTGACCACGTACCCAACATTGACCTGCTCAACTCATCAATTCATTGATATTGAAACATCCTCCATCTATATCCTTCTCTTACCAGAGTTGGTTTATTAATTTGTATATTCTATAGGTAATTACAGCATCTGCTCCTGATGAGTGAACCTATTCACGAAACGCGTCGAACTATAAGCCAATCTTGATGCCGTACCCTTATGATTAATCATATTTTAATCTATTTAACCTATTTATCATGTGATCACAAACGCAGTTCTCGGGCATGCCACTCTTGGCAACTGTAAGCCATGCCAATGTGTTATGTGCAATATTTTACCACCCATGATTTGTGCATATGTATTTTCTATCCAATATGTTACATTCTGTGCATATCCCATTTATGTATATATATGAAAATTACCTCTCTGCTACAATTACGTTATGAATAAAAGTCTTCTACCCACACCTCCGCATTCCAACTGCTTCATTCAAAGTCCCAATTTCCCTTCATATGTACTCGAATAGGGATTGAGGCACTAACCCGTGCCTCATATTAAGTCCCAAACCTCCCCCTCTAATACAGGACCTGCTCAACTATAGGTTTGCTATTGAGGTTGATGAGAATGGTGCTCCGCATCTGCTTTTAATCCCCTGGGAGTATCATATTTTCGAAGAATGGTAATTACAGAATGTGCGGTTCATCTAATAATTTGTACTCTTAACGTTATAGTAATTGTTAAGCATGGATGAACAGTTGGGCTATTTTACAGTTTAACCACTTGCCGACCGCCTCACAGATATACTGCGGCAGAATGGCAAAGGCAGACAGAATAACGTATGGGTAAGTTACTCCCCTCCCGCGGGCAGGGGGCGCACTGCTCCCCCCCCCCCCCGGTGCCTGGGGCGGTCGGCATTGTTCCAGGAGCGATCTGTCCTGAGGGGGAGGCCACTGATTCATGGCCTCTCCCTCACGATCATCACTCCTGGCAAATGAGAAGCTTCCTCTGCTTCTGTAATGTAAACAGAAGCAGAGGAAGTGATGTCATCTCTCCTCGTGGAGTCTTTTTGTTCAGGCTTCCGAGGACAGAAGACATCTATATTGAGTCTGCACCAACACTACACTGACACTAGTACACACAGGCACATAAACCGCCCCCCAGCCGATCACCCCCCCCTGCACCCCCTGTCACAGTGGCACCAATAGAAGTTTTTATTTTTTTACTGATTACTGCATTTGTGACGACTATAAGTGTTAGGGCAGTTAGTGGTAGGCCCCATTAGGTCTAGGGTACCCCCCTAATAAAGGTTTAACCCCTTGATCACCCCGTCGCCAGTGTCACTAAGCGATCATATTTCTGATCGCCGTATTAGTGTCACAGGTGACGCTAGTTAGCCAGGCAGGTATTTAGGTTCACTGTCCGCTTTTTATAGCGTCAGGTACCCTCATATACTACCTAATAAAGGTTTTAACCCCCCCGATTGCCCCCTAGTTAACCCTTTCACCAGTGATCACCGTATAAGTGTAATGGGTGACGCTGTTTAGTTTGTTTTTTATACCCGCCGTTTATTACCCAATAAAGGTTTAACCCCTGATCGCCCGGCGGGTGATATCAGTTTTGGGGTCAGATAGTGTCTGCGTCGCCCAAGGCAGCGTCAGATTAGTGCCAGTACCGCTAACAGCCACACACGCAGCATACACCTCCCTTAGTGGTATAGTATCTGGACGGATCAATATCTGATCAGATCTATACTAGCGTCCCCAGCAGTTTAGGGTTCCCAAAAACGCAGTGTTAGCAGGATCAGCCCAGATACCTGCTAGCACCTGCGTTTTGCCCCTCTGCCAAGCCCACCCAAGTGCAGTATCGATCAATCACTGTCATTTACAAAACACTAAACACATAACTGCAGCGTTCACAGTCACTCCTGATCCCTGCGATCGCTAACAGTTTTTTTGGTAGCGTTTGATACCGTTGCTGACAGCCTAGGTGCTTTTTTTTACCAGTGAGTCTCACTAGTGTACCAGTAAATTTAGAGCCAAAAATGGCAAAATCAAAAGTACACTAGTGAAGAAAGCTACACGTTTCTGAGCTTGACAGATAGTGAAGAGGAAGTCACTCATCTGTCAGATTCAGGCTCAGAATACGATCCTGTAGACAGCAGCGGCTCCATGACAGATAGTTATGACGACGGAGTTGTGGTCCCTGCCAAGGTCAGGCGTACCAGACCCCGATCTTCTGCTGTTGAGGTGCAAGAACTGCAGGGCTCTCTTATGGAGCAGAGAAGTACTAGTGCCGCTCAGTCTTCTGGTGAACTGGCAAGCACCAGCGGCCTAGTACATCCTGGTCCTACATCCAGCACTGCAGTATCACGTGGTGACATGGCGAGTGCTAGCAAGCACAAGTAGTGTCCCGCTGCCACCAAGAAGACAAAGAGGCCCGTCCAGCCCATAGTGCCCTTCCTGCTGCATTCACCAATCCTAATAGGAAACCACGACTTCTGCATCACCCGTACTTCCCCCATTCACTTGCAAACCCGGAATTCAGGTGGAAACAGTTGATTTTTTTGTCACTTGATTTTTATTCGCTGTTTTTCACCAAAGATTTCTATAGATCTATTGTGGACCAAAGCAATTTGTATGCTGGTCAATTCATCACCGCTAATCTCCAGTTGGCCCTTGCCAGAGATTGGAGACCTATTGCGGTCTTCAAATTTAAGACCTTCCTGGGCCTATCCCTCCTCAGGGGCGTTGTTAAATAAAAAGGAGTTGCAGTCATTTTAGTCCACTGACCCAATTCACCATACGCCCGTGTTCTCTGCCTCCCAGGGCACGATACAAGCAGATCTTGGGGTTCATGCATTTCAATGACAATGAACTCTGTTGTCCTCAGAATGACCCTGGATACGATCGGCTCCACAAAATTTGGCCCCTCATAAACCACTTCAACCAACAGTTTGCAGCCTTGTTTACTCCCAATCAAGTTGTTGAGTCCCCGATTACGTTTTCTGGCCATTTGTCATTCAAACAGTATCTTCCCAGCAAGCGTGCCAGATATGAGGTCAAAATGTATAAGCTCGGGAACCAGATTTCCGAATAACCTGAGGTGTTTGTGGAGACTGGTGGGGACAAAAAAATGAGGCCTATTAACGTAAGACCACAGTCACAGATGACATGGATTGTATTTGTCATTGGAATTTCCTCTTCTAATTTTAATAATTGGGTACACAATACAAATCAAGTCTGGGAGAGCAACAGAGAAGATACAAACTGAAATGATTGAATTACAACAAAAGATGGATAACACCATAGAAAAGACCGAGGATGTCGAAAAGAGAGTAGATGTCCTGGAGGAGAATGTCGATACCCTCCGTCAAGACAAGACCATCCGTGAGGAAATCTACAATTTCGTCGTATGGTTGGTGGAGGGGTTGATTAAACGTTATTTTAAAAACAGAATAAATTCCATGCAAAAAGAAGGTCCGCAGAACATCAACAATGAGCCTCAAGATTTGTTGAACAAGCTGAAGTTAGAAGCCGATTGGCTACCGTGCACGGTTGCACCATATTCTGAGTGATCAAGTTTTAGTAAATCAACCCTATTGTTTTGGGCTTTTCTTTTTCTCTATTGGGTGTCCTGACAGATGACCACTCAGCTTAGCAGCTTTGCTTACCAGTACCAGACATCTTTTGTTTTAGTGTTGGATAGCACAGGGAAAGGTTATAAACATCTGCTAGATTTTTTTTACAGATGTCCGAGATTTCCCCTCCATTCCTCTCCTGGTGTCACAGAAGCTAAAGAGGTGGGGAATCTCTCCATTGGAGTCACAAACTGCAATAAAACCTTACCTATAAAAAAAAAGGATGTATAAGCTCTTTGACAGGGCCACAGGCTATATAGTTTTATGGTTTTACGAGGGAAGACATAGTCACGTGGAGCCTGAGAACTGCACAGACTACATAGGGAACGCTGATAAGATTGTGTGGGACTTGGCGTCACCCTTATTCAGAAAGGGGTACCACTTGTACATGGACAATTATTTAGTCACTTTTTTTTTTAAGTCACCTTTTTGATTGTGGAATTGGCGCATGCGGCACAGTGCGATCTTATCACCGGGGCTTCCCCCAACGGCTTGTAGAGTCCCGACTTAGACGGGGGGGGGGGCGGCTTGAAGTGTAATAATTTGTTAGCAGTGAAGTGGAGAGATACACGGCGTGTTTTCATTCTGTCCTCACTTCACGCAGATACCACAGTCCAAATTCCTACGGCGACTGGTGTTGTGGAGAAACCCCTCTCTATCTAACCAGTTGTTGGCGCCGTACCCAATTAAGGCCAGACGCTGGTACAAAAATATTCCTGTATATGTATTCCAATTGGCTCTGCTGAATACTTATGTGCTACATGGCAACATTTGGTGTCTGGTGGTCATGCTATTGCAGTGCATTACCGGATCTCATTCCCTATTCATTTTTTAGTTCTATCCAGGCACCCACACTCAGTTCAAGAGGTAGGGGTTTTTCTCATTGGGTGTCTTTTGTCTCATGTATAAAATGCAGCGATATGTATACAAGAAGATACAACATGTCTATATTTGATGTATTAATTTGTATTTTCTTTTTGTCTTTATTGCACAACTAAAGTTGTCGGATTATAGGTTCTTATACTTAAACGAACTGCCACATTCTTTCCTAAAGAAGCCATATGGCGAAACATATAGAAAATATGAACGTGATTAAAGTAAATCATTGTCACAAATAGGAGGTTTTGCATACACCTATGGCTAGGATTGTATGCATTAATTGTTCTTCATTTCATAAAATGTGTATATATTTTTTAATATATTGTTGATTCAATATTTTGCTGCTATGCACCCATAAAATCCCAAATCTCCCTAACATTTCCTGTAAAAGGGGGGGGGGGGGGGGGGGTTGTACTGCCCTGCCATTTTAGCACCTCATGAAATGACATAGGCAGTCAAACTCAAAGCTGTGTAAATTCCAGAAAATGTACCCTAGTTTGTAGACGCTATAACTTTTTTTTTTTTTTTAATTTTTGGTCTTTTCCGTTTATATCGCAAAAAATAAAAATCACAGAGGCAATCAAATACCATCAAAAGAAGTCTCTGTTTGTGGGGGACAAAGGACGCAAAATTTGTTTGGGTACAGCATTGCATGACCGCGCAATTACCAGTTAAAACAGCTCAGTGCCAAATTGTAATAAGTGCTCTGGTCGTTGAGCAGTAAAATCTTCAGGGGCTGAAGTGGTTAATGTTTTGTGTTTTTTTTTTTCTATTTTAGATGCCATTTTATTTATATTTGGGGACCACATCAATGTTATTAGCTGAGTGAGTTCTAGTGAGAACAGAGAACAAAAAACATGAATTCAATTACTTTGGTGATTACACCCGTTTTTCTGCTAATTTGCATCAAGTGATTTTCTTATATATTAGTATGCTAGTAATTGTATTCCTTGTAATTTTGACGAAGCGCGCTAATTGTGTGAAACACGTTACTTTTTTTGCCTTCGCCTGAAAATACATTTATTGCATCAAATTTGGAGTGCAGACGTTCCTTTTGTCTTCTCTACACAACGTCATATGACGTCACAGACTTTGAGCGGTGATGTCTGAATGATGGGTGCAGTTACAGGCATCATGCAGATATCAACTTTTACAGCCGTCGATTCCCTTCACCAAAAGAAAAATCAGAGAAATAATGATTGGCATCCAGTAGGGTAGCTTAGTGTAGTTTAGTGTAGGTCTTGCCCTAAAAGAGTCTACCTTGTTGTGGTGGGCAGGCTTGGAATCTCTTGGTCAAATGTATGTCAGCGAATGGGAGAGAGGATCACTAGATCTTCACTTTTGGCCAATTGATTTCACCAAAGGACTCTTGGTTAAATCAGATAAATATGGTTGAACCACCAAATCGGTCTAAGTAGACCATCAGGTAAAAATAGACCATCAGGTAAACGTGAAAATAGAGCTCACCTCTCACCACACCTCTTCACCACCAAAATATTGATATCTATCTTCTATTGTTTTTTTGCGGGCATATTGCTGGGGATTAGCAAGGCAGAGTTTGTGGGTCAAGCTTTTATCACTTTGCGAACAATCTCCAGAAATATGGACAAAAAGGAATCAAAGGAATCTGAATTAGTTTTTCTATTTTCCAATTTAACCAAATGGTTGGAAAAGAAATCCTCCTTGTATTGGCATACCAAAACCTTCGAGGAATATATTAGAGAGGACCTGAACCCCCTAGGTCTTAGGGTTCAGATCTTCCCTTCTTTTGATAACATCGATCCCAATTTCAAAACAGCCTGGGAGAACATTTTAAAATCTTGTTCTAACCAGATGATAAGCTTACTGACTGATGAATACAAGAAACGTTTGTTAGACATTGATAGAAATATCGAGGATCTATATTATAAGCTTAATATATTTAACACCCCTACTTCCTTCCCTGAGCTTAATGTAAAACTAAAAAGACACACATTGAAAGTTACAATAAAAACATTCTTGCCAAAAAAGAAAGTAAATTCTTACGGGATAAGCAAGCCTTTCATGAAGGCCGGTCCTATAAATGGCATCAACAGACAAAAAATAATAGAACATACCAACATCAACAGGCACAATATGACTACCAATAAAAATTTTCTGATACTTCTTCTATGGCCTCCAACTCATCACTCATCATTAAGGGTTCCATGCGCACAAGAAAGGCCAAAAGACATAGGGAAGGTGGCAGTTTTGAAGGGAAACCCAAACACAGTCAGAGTAACCGTACACGCAAAACACCAAGAAAAAGATCCGGTTCCGCTCCACCTTCATTTGAGAACCAAACTACTTCTATTCCTACAAACACTGTTAGTAGGGATACCACATTACCATTAAATGTAAGGATCCCCAGTTTATTTCAGACAAAAAAAAAAAAAAACTTAGGCACCCCTCCAGCCCCCCCAACATAGAAACTACTATAAGACAATCCTTCCCTCAATTTAACATCATCAACCTGTCATCCCATCCTCTCACAGCAGACAAGACAGCTGTCTTAACCAGGGGACTCACTTTTTACCCTAATCAGAAAATTAACAAATTCGATACAATAAAAGATCTACATCAGTTCACACGGAAACTTCCGCTACAAAGCATGTTTGACAAAACCGATGTGGACTCTAGCACCTTTCGATCCCTTAAGGAGCGACAGGCACTAAATGATCTTAACACATTACTAGAGGAAAGCGACACTCGAGATCTTATAGATTCTATAGATTTGGAATCCCTTTTGAATCCATTTACCAGTTCCAACACAAAAGATCAGATCTCTTCTAAACTGAAGAAAAAGTCTGACTTGTATCCTTCCCCAGGTACCAATCAAGGTATATCTACTTTCTTAAAATTATCATCCCAGGAAATTAAAGAGATGAATGCGAATAGACGCCTCCCTGAAAATCTAACAAAAAAAAAACAAGCCTTGAACGCATTAGCAAACAACCCTAATCTGGTTATAAAACCCTCAGATAAGGGTGGAAATATCGTACTAATGAACAATGATAATTATGTATCAATGTGCATGCAAATACTTAACACCAAATGGTATAGACCAATTAAGCCTGAAATAAATACTTCGTTCAACAAGCAATTTTATATTCTCGTAGACAAAGCATTCAATAACAACATTATTTCTAATCAACTATGGAAATTTATTCGTACCCACTTTCCCATCAATCCTACATTTTACTCTCTCCCCAAAATTCATAAGAACAAAGATCCCCCAGGAAGACCGATCGTGTCAGGTAATGGTTCCATTACCGAGAACCTGTCTAAAATGGTACATGAACATCTAAGGCCATTTGTATTCTCTCTACCATCATACGTAAAAGATACAATCCATTTACTTCAAATTATCGATGGCGTCCGGGTAACCAATGAGACTATACTAGTTTCCATTGATGTGGAAACACTGTATAGTTCAATTCCCCATGACAAAAGGTTAACCTGTATTCAAAGAATCTTATCACAAACTCCTCCGTCTAAAAAACCATTTAATGAATTTATATTTTGGCACTTGATTTTATACTTCATCATAATGTGTTCAGCTTTCATGGCCAGCATTTCCTCCAGGTGCAGGGCATAGCCATGGGCACGTGCTGTGCCCCTGGCTACGCCAATCTGTACCTGGGGGTATGGGAAAAAACTTTAATGGAGGATGAGGATCTCGCTTTGTACCTGCGCCATATCAGGTTATGGCGCAGGTACATTGACGATATCTTCATCCTATGGGAAGGACCTGCAGAGTTATAGGGCGTACACACGGTCGGACTTTGTTCGGACATTCCGACAACAAAATCCTAGGATTTTTTCCGACGGATGTTGGCTCAAACTTGTTTTGCCTACACACGGTCGCACAAAGTTGACGGAATTTCCGATCGGCAACCACGCGGTCACGTACACCACGTACGACGAGACTAGAAAAGGCCGGATTAGAACCAAGCGCGGCACCCTTTGGGCTCCTTTTGCTAATCTCGTGTTAGTAAAAGTTTGGTGAGAGACGATTCGTGCTTTTTCAGACTCGTGGCTTTCAGATCGTTTTCTGCCGTTCAGTTTGTGCTTGTGGGTTTGTATCTGCTCTTCAGTGCGTGCAGCAAGTTCGTATCAGAGTTTTCTGTGTGATCTTGCCTGCTCGTTGCTGTTTTTCAGGTAGCTCTTCACAGGCCTTGCTGTTCTTCAGTGCGTTCTGTTACTTCGTTCTGAGCAGCCGACCGTTTTCTAGCCATGTTTCGTATGCGTACTCCTCGTAGAGTTCGTGCTGTGCGGGGGCTTAGTGTTGGGGTCCTGACCTTGACACAAGTCCAGTCCATGAACAGGGTGAGGAGCAGTTCATGGACCAAGAATTGGTTGCTTCAGCGTGACCAGTTCTGTCATATGCCTTTGCTCCGTGAGATCCGTGAGAATAATCCTGATGATTTCAGGAACTTTCTCAGGATGACGGACCCCGTGTTTCACTGTTTGTTGGCTTCGCTGACCCCCTATATCAGCAGGCAGGATACCTGCATGAGGCAAGCCATCACTCCGGAGCAGAGGTTGGTCGCTACCTTGCGGTATTTGGCCACAGGGAGAAGCCTGCAGGACTTGAAGTTCTCGACAGGCATCTCCCCCCAGGCTCTGGGGATCATTATCCCAGAGACCTGTTCTGCCATCATCCAGGTCCTGCAGAAGGAGTATATGAAGGTAAGATTTTTATCCTTTAATATCACATTTTAGTGTATTTAATGTTTGATAATATATTGTATTTCTTTCCTCATTCCCTAATTACCATGATTGTAATATGCTGTGAATGTCCCCTTTGTCCTCATGCATGCTGCATTTTTATGTAATTATTATTTTAGGTCCTTCATACATATTTGCCCTTCAATAACCTCCCCAACATGGTGTCTCCTGCCCTATATTCACCTCATGTAGTCACTTAACAATATATTTTATCAGCTCCATCGTAGTGCTTTACCCCAAACACCCCCTAAAATGTTTGGAAATGTTATTTTTGATTTAAATTCAGGCAGAGTGGCAGAGGCTTTTTTTTGTGGTGTCCCCAAATAATTTTTAGTAACCCTCCCTCCCCCCAACTGCAAAGTCAGCTGATCCCAATTCTCTATCTATCCTCAATCATCTATCTGCTGACTTTGCCAAACCCATACACACTATACCCATCTCTTTAGTGCTCAGATTTATGGATGAATTCCCCAAAGCATGTAGTGCAAGGGCCTGCCTGTATACTTTCCAATGGTACTGTTTAAAGTTTTTGTATCCTATTATTATCTTGATAGGTAATAGCAGAATGTCCAAATGTCCTCAAATGTGTACAATGTGTATTTATATCTTTGTATTATGACACTTCTTACCTGTCCAGTGGGCTGCCAATAGTGTAACTAAGGAGGGGCTGTTCCAAGTAATACCCTGTATTTAGGCATTCATCTCTCAATGAAGTGGAGAGGGTTACCTGTCCAAGAGTTCCTCCCCCCTCTAATGTTAGAAATGGCCCATGAGAGGGGGGGGGGGATATGATAGGTGTACCTTATACTTTGGCCTTGTTAAATTCCCCTTAATAAATGCTATCTGGAGGTTGCCCCAGAATGTTTGTGTCTAATCTGCTTGCCATGTTTCTGTTAAAAAATAGTAATGTTTATTGTTTTTTCCTCAACAGTTTCCTTCCACGCCACAGGAATGGCAGACTGTGGCCTCCCACTTTGCCCAGCGGTGGGACTTTCCTAACTGCGGAGGGGCAATTGATGTGAAACACGTCCACATCGTCCCACCACCTAACTCGGGGTCATACTATTATAATTACAAGGGGTTTAATAGTATAGTGATGTTGGCGGTGGTGTCGGCTAATTACGACTTCTTGTATGTGGACGTGGGGAAGAGTGGACGTGGGGAAGAATGGCCGGATGTCCGATGGTGGAATCATCACCCAGACGGAGTTCTACAGGCGTCTCCAGAATGGTAGCTTGGACTTGCCAGCTCCAGAGGACAATGTGGAAGGACTCCCATTTGTGTTCATTGCTGATGAAGCGTTTGCGCTGGGGGACCACCTGATGCAGCCATTCCCGATGAGGACCCTCACCTCGGAACAGAGGGTTTTTAATTACCGGCTGGCCAGAGCCCGAAGAGTGGTGGAGAACACATTTGGAATCCTGGCCAGCCGGTTCCGACTATTTCTGACACCCATCCATATGGCGGAGTATAAACTGAACCATATAATACTGGCGTGCTGTGTTCTCCATAATTTTTTAAGAAAACATTCTGCCAACTATGCTGGCTCAGTTGGGCCTGAGGCCGGAATCCTACATCCAACAACACTGATGGCGCTTGAAAGTGGCCGTCCTGGCTTGCCCTCCGTGAGTGCCCGTGATGTCCGGTTACGATACCTGGAGTTCTTTGCGGGTAGGGGGGCTATCAATATGCCAGACAATATGTGAAGCCTTTTTCAAATAAAAAAAAAAATCTTTGTGGACATTTACTGCTTGTGTTTGTTTTAGCTGACCCTGACAGAAATGTTTTGAGTGCAGAAAATGTCGTGATTGGTTAACCTTATACAAAGCACTGTTGGCTGGTATTTCCTAAATGCAAAAACACATTTCACTACAAGTGCAATTCCAACTGCACTGAACCTGCACTTGTAGTGCAAAGTGGATTTGCCCTTAGGAAATAACCCCCATTTTTGCATAAAACAGCTATTACATCACCCCAAAAGTGTTGTAGTGTTGAGACAATGATCCACACATTCTTGAGTAAGCCACTTTTTTATATCTGCACAATCACATGTGCATTTACCAAAGGTTTTTAAAACAAACCAACATGTTTGTTGTATAACAATTTTTGCAGTAGCATTATCAAAAATCGCCAGGAGGTGGCCGGGCCGAGCCGGCTGGCTTATCTGCAGGTCCCTCCACCCCCCCTGAAAAGAGAAAGTGGCAGGAGGAGTACCCTAGAGGAGGCTGCTATAGGATTCTTTTGGAGGGCTACAGAGGTCCTGGGAGCACCCCACACCATGGAGGAGAACATTGCTGCCTTCATTGCATATATAATGCAGAGGATGGAGGAGGGCCAAAAAGTAATGTGTGAGGCCCTCATTTCGGAGGCTCTGGAGAAAGGTATGAGGGGCCAAATTACACCTCAGACAAACCTTCGCGATGGTCCTCCTCCTCCTCCTGCAGGTCCTCCTCCTCGTCCTCCCTCTCCTCCAGGTCCTCCCAGTCCTCCTCCTCCTCCAGGTCCTACTCCTCCTCCTGCCACATCTCCAACTGCACAGCCACAGCCCGGAAGGAAGACCAGACAGTGATTGCCCTGGGTTCAGTCTGGTCGGCCAAAAAAATGCAGCCTCTTGTGGTACCACAGCCTGGGGACACAGATGTCATCTGCTGCTATCCTGATCTCTGCGAATTCTGGACTAGACTGCCCTCCCTTAGATATGGACTCCTCAGGCCACCAATTTTGATGTTGAAGAATTGATGTCTGCCGTGGGGGTCCCAGGCTTCACTAATTTCTCTTGTTGATCCAGTGTTGCCTTCCTCTTTGTTTGGTTCTGATCCCTTAATAAAGGTTTTTTGTTTTGAATTATACTCTATGTGTTTTACTTCAAAAAGGACAGTTTGTATGTGAGAATTCAGGTACATTTCAAATATACAATGTGAAATGAACAAGGGTCACCAACAACAATCAATCTCCTGGAGATTAAATAATAAAAGATATCAATGGTGTTTGGGTAACATGACACACAAAACACACACAAAAATATTCTGGAGTAAAAATAAAAACATTGAACAAAGATCAGCCTTGGAAAAAATCAAAACATTAAGAAAAAAAAGGCTGAAAATCCAAAAAAAAAAAAAAAATATATATAAAAAAAACTGTCAGATGTGACAACTAACAATATATTCAGGGAATCCCACTAAAAAACACAAATAAAAGTTTGTGAGAAGTGTGTGTGAATATAAGTAGCAAAACTACGTAATTCTTGTCACATTATAAAGAAGAAGAGAGTGCGCTGTATTAAACCATTTTTAACATTTCAGCGTGACGAAAGAGCTGTATCCATTGCGAACGCTAAGTTTACCTGAATGAGCTGTCCCGTCTCGGAATTTCTTCTGAGCATGCGTGGCACTTTGTGCGTCGGAACACGCCACACACCGTCGGAATTGACGCGATCGGATTTTGTTGTCGGAAAATTTTATCTCCTGCTGTCCAACTTTGTGTGTCGGAAAATCCGATGGAAAATGTCCGATGGCGCCCACACACGGTCGGAATTTCCGACAACACGCTCCGATCGGACATTTTCCATCGGAAAATCCGACCGTGTGTACGGGGCATTACTCTATACCTTGTTGGATGTTTTGAACAATAATGCATTTAACCTGAAATTCACAATGGTTCACAATCATAATTCCCTAACGTTTTTGGATATTGAAATATTTAAGGATCGGAAACCCACATCGGGAAATACAATTTTACATTCTAATAGTTTTCATCCAAGACCTCTAATCAATTCAATTCCTTTCAGTCAATTCTTGAGGTTAATACGAAATTGTTCCAACAATGACTTCCTCAGAGAAGCCAGATCCCTGAAGAGTCGACGGCTAGATAGAGGTTAGTCACAAGTGCTTGAAAAAAGCTTTTAATAAAGCCAAGGCTCGTGACAGACAAGATCTGTTACGAACTTCAGGCAGATCGACCCCTGCCGCAAATCCCTACACTAGGATAATTACGACCTTTTCAAATGAACACATGGAACTAAGACGGATCATTGGTGAGGAGATGCCAGTATTTGGAAAGGATCTAATTGTAGGCCCCTTCGTGTCACCGATTGGTCAAGAGTGAATTTAGGGGCCTCACTCGAGACTCATGTAACACTTTAGGCACTTTCCCTTGTGGGTCTTGCGGTTATTGCCGTTATATGAATACCAACAAAAAACCATACCTCCCCAACGGCTGGCTATTTTCTGCGAAACACTATGCCAACTGTCAAACCACATTCGTGGTATATTTGATACACTGCGAATGTGGCTGCTATTATGTGGGCAAAACCATTCAGAAATTGTGCAAATGCCTCTATCGTCATATAAAAACCAAAAACCCAGACTTCCCCTGGGGACGACACGTAGCCACTGTTCATGATAAAGCCTTTCCCAAGATATCAGTCTTAGTCTTGCATCGGCTACACCACAATCCTCGAGGAGGCGATTTAAATAAATTACTCCTTCAGCGAGAGATGAGGTGGATCTCTACTTTAAATGCTACCTCCCCTCCAGGATTGAACGAAATTTTGAATTTCAAGCCCTTCCTCCAAGGATTTACATCAGGGGGCTATGAGGGTGATATGTAAGAGGTTTTATACCTCATCCTAATAATGCTCATGTTTTCTATATATTTTCATGATTTGTTTTTTCCTTTCCCTTTGGTTTTTGTCTCTTTCCACCTTACTATTTTTGCTACTATATGCATTATGATATATCGACTATACGATTTTATTGTAGAATGTTAAGATAGATATGGAGATATAAGCTGCATTACCACCTGTTATGTCAATTAGCATTGGACTATGATGAATTTACAATACATACAAGTGGTTTTTGGATATCAATATCTTCAGATTGTGGACATTGTATGTAAATTATAGAAAAGCAATGTGTAACTATGATATACTATGACAACTCTTTGTAATGTTTTATACTATACACAATGATCCTAATTATGTACAATTCTTCTATGTTATAGTCATCTCCTCTCCTGATCTTCCATAAGCCTTAACATTCCAATTTAGTAGTATTATAATTCCCCAGACTAGTATTTGTTCAGGCACTTATGGGGTTTGTCTTTCAGCTTTATGCTGTCCCCCGGCATGGGTAGGCTCCACACACTAGTGTGTGGAGCCTTACTTCGGGCGCCGGGTGATCCGCGGTGTTTGCCACCCGCGCATGCGTTGTGCAGCGGACCCTCGGGTCCATCCTAGTGGTGTCCTTCACCCCGTGTCGGTGGCGCTCCGACGTTTGACGTCATTGCGCCAGCCGGTGTGGTGGCGTCGTGCGCTGCCGCGCCGGAGGAACGTGCACTAGGCGACAGAATCGCCCTGGGGCGGTTTCATCTTGCAATCAGCTGGCTTATATTGTGGCAATTTGCCTGTCTCCTTCTCACACACCCTACGGTTACTTTGGAGCTGTTGCATCCGGACTCTCATCCACCAAGTAAGCATTATGGGACTATGCTCTTTTATATCTTATATACACCTTAGTAGCCGTGGTATCATGCTTTTCATACTTTAGTAGCCTTATGTGCTTTAACTACTTACTATACAGTGTGTAACAAACTAGATATACATGCAACATACCCCTTTATTCACTATTCATGGGTAATTATACATCTACTTTAATCTTTAAACAGTTTATTCCTATACATAACATATGGGTTTTATAGCCCCCCTCTCGCTAACAGCGACTGTACAGGCTTGCGATATTAAAATTTGCGGCCATTATTATGGAGCATAGCATATATGTTTACATATGTTGTTTTATTTTATTTTTCAAACTTCTCTTTATTTAGAGGCACACTGATCTAAGTTTATTTAACCTCTATAGCCTTTTCATATGGTACATTATATATATATATATATATATATATATATATATATATATATATATATATATATATATATATATATATATATATATATATATATATATATATATATATACACACATACACACACACACACACACACCACACATACATATACACTGTATCAACCTGTCATACTTCATACCAGTATAGTATACTTGAATATACATCATTTTTATCATAGGACTTGGCATATATATCTATTTAGCCGTTCCTCGTGGACTGCACTAGCCGGGAGAGCCCCATGTTCCTGCCTGTTACAATGCTGTCATCCATGTAATCGACATGGGGCAACATTGCAAAAATATGGATTGAGATTTCAAACCTTTGTAAATCCTTCCTCTGCGTTTCCTCACAAACCTGGGAGATCAGAACGGGAAGCATAATTTTCCAACAGTGTATCTACTCTGATTCTTATAAACTACAAATGGTGTAATTAGTAAGTTTTTGTCTTTTTTGTCTTTATTGTTGTATTATTATTATCAGCCTTATCTTGTTCCCCAATTTTTCCCAAGCCCCTTAACAAATCTATGTAAGCCTACTAGATTGCATATGCCTAGTACCTCTATACCCCGTACTTAGTTATGTTTCTATTTTCTATACACTCTGCAGACTACATATTATAACTGCACAGGAAATTCCCTGAAGAAGGAATTCACATCTCAAATATTCCGAAACATGTTGGATTATTCCATATATACCACTCACGTATGAGTTCTTCTTTGAGAACCTGTATGTCTAGGATCAATTGCAGTTATTGTATATGTGATCGTTTTTATATTCTTTATATTTATATGTAATTTTGAATAAAGTATTATATATTTTTTATATACTCTGTTATTTCTCACCTTTATACATACTTATACTTTCCATCTCCCTCCCACCCATAAAATCCCTGGGGTCCCTCCCTTTGTTGGTTTTATATTCTTGGTTAAATCAGAGTACATATAAAAAGTTGTAAAAAGAAACAAAAAAAATGTTTATAGGTCCATAAACATACTTTCATAAATGCACACTTAAAAATTGTTACTGTATATTTTCATTTGAATTGCTTCCTCTTATTTAACCCTGTCATGACCATGGGTTGGTACTCGCCATAAAAGAGAGCCTGGCTCCTGTGATTCACTGCAATTTTCAATTAAATTTTTATTTATCGCTAGTACTACCAACTTAGTCTTGATTATAATAATATTATTTTTTTAGTCTTTTTCAGGCATACAGGCATCCAATACCATCAGGATGCCCCGTCCTTCACGTCCCAGATCCCGACGAAGGCGCTCTCATCAGGACGACAGAGAGTCACCCATCGTAACAAGTATTGAAAGCAACGTCAGATGAGACAGGAGGATGCACCTGTCCACAGGAGCCATTCGCCAATAGACAGCAATAGAGCTCCTGAATAACCCCCAGCACCGCCACCGGTCATGGAACCGCAAGGCAAGGACCAGGTAATCTATGCTGTTTTTCAGGATAGGAAGATGGTGAGGAATGAATCTGCCCTGCGCTCACAAATTCCACACCGACTGCATCCAGCGATGGCTTCAGCAAAGCAGAACCTGTCCTCTGTGCCGGGCTGCTGTTCCCATCCCACAACAGCCCCGGAGACAACACACTGACCACATACCCAACTAAGGCCTGCTCAACTACAGGCGCTCTCATTAGGATGACGGAGAGTCGCCAATCGGATGAGGTCCGGAGCACAACGTCAGGAGAAACAGGAGAACGCACCCGTCCACAGGAGCCGTTTGCCAAGAGACCACAACGGGGCTCCTGAAAAACCCCCAGCACCTCCACCGGTCATGGAGCCACTTGGCAAGGACCGGGTGATCTAAACTATTTGTTTTTCAGGATATGAAGATGGCGAGGAAAGTACGATTCTGCCCTGCGCTCACAAATTCCACACAGACTGCATCCAGCGAAGGCTTCAGCAAAGCAGAACCTGTCCTCTGTGCCGGGCTGCTGTCCTCATCCCACAACAGCCCCGGAGACATTGCATTGACAACATACCCAACATTGGCCTGCTCAACTACAGGCGCTCTCATCGGGACGGCGGAGAGTTGCATATTTGTTTGAGAGGTTCGTGAGAGGTGACCACACACATTTTCATTCTTTAAAAATTTTTATGAAGTAGCGCCACAATTATTTATTAGTTATGGAATATAAGTGAATATTTATTTTTAGATATGTTAGGATTATGTTTTTTTGGTAATGTGATTTATCTAGTCTTCGTTTTTTTAACCAATTATTGTGCTCGCTGAGTTCCCTTTAACTCACTGACCACATATATATTTTATATATTTAATTAAAAATAATTGCGTTCATTGTTATCCCTTTGAGGCTATACCATTGATATCTGTTTATTCTGGGGGAGATTTTGTTTGCACGTTATTTTCATGTTTCGGGGACAGGAACGGGAAGCCCTTATGGCGGGCTACTACAAAAGCCATGACCAAAAGGAGTCCTCACAAAAGGAGATATTTTCCCTTTTTGCTCAACTGAGAAAAGGGTGACATGTTTTTGGCATGTGGAAAGTTTTGGAGGAGATACATTAGAGAAAATGTGAATCCTTACGGTCCTGGGATACAAATTCTCCCTATCTTGGAAGGCATTGATGAAGCCTTTAAACAAAAATGGGAAAACAACTTACAAAGTTGGACCACGGTGATGAAACTCATCTTTGAGGAATATCAAAAACGCATCATTACCATGGATAAAGAAATAGACTTGATTTATAATAAGTTGCAGCCTTTCAAAAAACTAGCTGTGTTTAATGAACAAGAGGATAGGGTTAAAAATCATCTAGATGTTTTTACTAAAGACACGCTTGTAACTAAAAGGAAAAAAAGTTTTGGAGAGACCACAGAGCCTTCATAGAGGGTAAAAGCCTATAAATTGCATCAAAATAATAGATTAAATCCCCAGAGAAATAGACAAAGAAATGAGAACTTCAATGCTAAAGTACTCAATTCAACTTTGAATTCATCCAGCCTCTTCTTCCTTTTCACAGAGCTCACAACGTACCAGAAAAAGTAAAAAATAAACGTTCTGGTGATGATCTAGCACCAAAGAACCCTATGGTTGAACCCACATCCTCACAGCAACATTCTACATCTTCTACTGTTGGAACTCATTCTGATCTGGGTAAAAGTAACTCAGGTGGTGTATCAAGTTTTCGCCCGAAAGGGCCTATAGGTGATGGCTTTTCTTCTATTCATGACACATTTACCACCACCTCTATCTGTGATGACAATTTTTTTAGAACACCGCCTAGAACACTCTCACGACACATAGCCTTCGGGGGTATTGAGGAAGTACCAGAGATTAGCGATACCCTTAGTGTCATAAATCTGTCCAATTATGGACTATCATCAGCACAAACCGCTGTTCTCTCCAAAGGACTCAACTTCTGCCCGTCTTTGACACAATCAGGGATGTTCAGCTCTTTGCCAGGAGTCTCTACTTCAAAAGTCAATATTCTAAGAATATCACAAACATCCGGTACTGCACAAACTGATGAGGCACTCCATAGTTTGTTGAGTTTTTTGGAGGGTTCTGATTCAACGGATCTAATTGATACTGTGGATATTGAGGCGCTGTTATTTCAGCACAAGGATGCACCAGAAATCCGTTCCCTTACCTTTAAAAATAAATCTGATAAATTCCCTTCATTCTCTGATAATTCAAACCTTGCAGCTTTTGTCAATCTATTAAGTGCAGATATCAAAAAAAATTCTGAAAAAGAACGAATTTAAAAGTAATCTAACTAGAGAAGAGAAGATTGCATTACAATCTCTCAAAGACCAACATGGATTGACTATAAAGCCATCAGATAAGGGGGGTAATATAGTCATAATGACAAACGATCAATAACAAGTCCATGTGTTATAAAATCCTCCAGAATCAAGCCTGGTATAGAAAAATGACAAAAAGCACCATTGAGAGATTTGACAAAATAGTCTACTCCCTAGTTGATGAGGCTTTTGCAAGCAGAGCGATAAAGACACCTGGCAATTTATACGTACCAAATTTGCTAGAATCCCGACTTTCTACACTTTACCCAAAATACACAAAGATCTACAAACCCCACCGGGTAGACCAATTATTTCGGGAGTGGGTAGCATTACAGAAAATCTTAGTCAATTTATCGATGCCCATCTAAGACCTTATGAATTTAGCCTACCGTCCTACATTAAAGACACTATCCATCTTCTTAAAAATTTGGAAGGTATCCATCTTACCCCCTGACTTGTCACTGTAGACGTTGAGGAACTCTACAGCTCCATCCACCATCATTTGGGGATCGTAGTTGTAAAGCATATTCTTTCACAATCACACAAGGATGACTGGAAAATATGGAAATTCATTACTTCATCCTTGGAGTTTATCCTGCAGAATAACTGTTTCTCTTTTGATGGCTCCCATTTCCTCCAGGTGCAGGGGGTAGTGATGGGCACTTGCTGTGCCCCCGTCCTTTGCCAACCTGTACCCGGGGGAATGGGAGCGCTCCCTCTGAAATGATGAAGATTTATCCATATTAATGAGCTATATTACTACATGGTATCGCTACATTGATGACATCATCTGGGAGGGACCAGTTGACATGCTTGATGCCTTTATGTTGGCCATTAACAAGAACACTTTTAACCTCAACTATACTAGGTCTTATAGTAAAAGACATGGTTACGTTCTTGGACATTAAGATCATAAAGAACCAGGATGGCACCCTTTCAAGTGGTTTATTTCGTAATTGAATAGAAGGATGTTAATATAATCGCCTACTAAAACATCGCTCTGCGCCCTGGGCTGAAAACACATACGGTATTTATGTAGTCTAAACAATGTGAATAAATAGCAGCTACTTAAATGGTTAAAATATGATTAAAAAGGCAATAATAAAAAGTCAAATAGAAAGTCCCTTTAAATATTGCAGCAGTGCTTCATGTCCAAATCCAAAGGACACGATTTCATATATAGTTCTTATATGAGCAAATGCACAGTATCGGAGGAGATCTATAATAGCTTCGGCCGTGTTCTGTAAAAGGGGGCCTTCCACCAAACACCAAAACAGGGGGCACAGTCTGGTGGGTGTTTGCTTAGACTTGTCTCCATTTGCTGGTGCACTGACAAGCTTTTTTATCAGTATCACTACTGCTGTTACAGTTTTTAATACATTTTTATCTTTGGTAATGCAAACAAGCCCAAGATGTGGACAGTCCTTTGAATATTTTTTTGCAGGTCCTGGTTATTTTTTTGCAAATCCATCCTTTATTTTTACATTTTGTGTATTGTTTCCACTCTAAAAAATGGAATTTACTACATAATTTAAGGCCTTTGCCTTATGCATATAAATCCTTCATCACGATCAGCATGTATGCACTACATTAAGGACCCATTTATTTTTCGAATTTTCATGGTTGTTGGTTTGTAATTTTTGGAGAGAAGAGAGCATGACTGACACCTGGTGGACGTTCAGGAGTGGTGGAGATCTATCATTATTATCTAAGGCTCTTTTTTGGTGTTTTTCTGGAGAGTGCATCCCCATCGGGGAGCTTCCCCTCACGTGGTGAAGTGTTTGGTGGAAGGCCCCCTTTTAAAGATTTCGCAAGCCTACTTCAAGGAACATCATTCTCCATGCATCAAGGGCACATCCCACACCCCTCAAACAGTCCATCCCGTACAGTCAGTACCTAAGATTAAGATGGAACTGCTCAACAGAGACCACATTCTTATTAGAAGCCCACCATCTGAAAATTAGACTTTTAGATCATGGCTAGTCTTCTCACTTACCTCAAAAAGGCTTTCAGACATCCCAGAAATCACAGTAGAAACAGCCTCCTTTTCCTTAGTCACCCAAAGTACAAAACCTCTAAACTCACGTATTATAACGCAGTATAACAATCAACATAAAAGACTCAGAAAAACAAATCCAGAGCTGAGCCCACATATACTATCGCACCCCACAATCACCTATCGTAGATCCAAATCTATCAAAGGATCAGTTAGTCCAAAGCGAGTTTGTGGGCACCTTTAGATCTGACCCTTGCATAAATGTAGGGACCTTCACCTGTGGTGGATGTGTTACATGTCGCATATACCCCGCCCTTGACTCTACGCACAGAACGTACGTACGACACATGCGTAATACCTCTCTTTATACACTGCGCATGTGTGAAACTCCGCCTGCGTCGCCTGCCCCTGACGTTCTACTTTAACGAATATTCTCCGCCCATTCTTTCTATGGTGCGTAGTGGGATGAATAATGGTGGAGACACATCAGGTGTGTACTACCTCAGGTAGCGACGAAAGCCCGGAACGTCACGATCTGGGAAGCCGAGATTTAAGGCCTCCAATATGTCCTTTAAAGAGATGGTGGAAATGGTGGCAATTCTGAAAAATGATGACTATCATGGGAAGTATGGACCGTACGCCCGGCCTAATTTTAGAAAAGTCAAAACAATGGCAAAGGTGGTGAAGACATTACATGTTTCTTTTGGGGAACGGCGCTCGAAAGATCAGATTCGGAAAAGATGGTCCAACCTCAAACTCCGGGAGCCGGATCAGTACAGACGGATCCGTAAAGTGCTGAAAAAAAGTAAGTACTTGTCGTGTGTTCATCTTCTGTTTATTACCTTGTATACTGCTCCATGTGCTTTTCTTTACAAGTTTTTTTTATCTCTTCACAATATCATATCATGTCACGGACGTTGAGCGGTAATGTCTGAATGATGGGTGCAGTTACAGGCATCAGATATCTTCTTTTACAGCCAAAAAAAATGAATGAGAGAAATGATGATTGGTATCCAGTAGGGTAGCTTAGTGTAGTTTACTGTAGGTCTTGTCCTAGAAGAGTCTACCTTGTTGTGGTGGGCAGGCTTGGGATCTCTTGGTCAAATGTTTGTCAGCGAATGGGAGAGAGGATCACTAGATCGTCAATTGTGGATAATTGGATAATTTCACCAAATGATTCTTGGTTAAATCAGAGTACATATAAAAAGTTGTAAACATTTTAAAAAGGAAAAAAAAAAAGTTTATAGATTCATAATCATACTTTTTATAAATGCACACTTAAAAATTGGTGCTGTATATTTTCATTTGAATTGCTTCCTCTTTCATTTAACCCTTTTATGACCGGGAGTCTGTACTCAACATAAAAGAGAGGCTGGCTAATGTGATTCACTGCAATTATTATCAATTTAATTTATATTTATCGCTAATACTACCATCTTAGTCTCGATTATATTTTTTTTTTTTTAGCCTTTTTCAGGTATACAGGCATCCAATACCATCAGGATGCCCCGTCCTTCATGTCCCAGATCCCGACGAAGGCGCTCTCATCAGGACGGCAGAGAGTCACCCATCGGTACAAGTATTGAAAGCAACGTCAGACGAGACAGGAGGATGCACCTGTCCACAGGAGCCGTTCGCCAAATGACAGCGATAGAGCTCCTGAACAACCCCCAGCACCGCCACCGGTCATGGAACCGCATGGCAAGGACCAGGTAGTCTATACTATTTGTTTTTCAGGATATGAAGATGGCGAGGTAGAAGTATGATTCTGCCATGCGCTCACGAATTCCACACCAACTGCATCCAGAGATGGCTTCAGCAAAGCAGAACCTGTCCTCTGTGACAGGCTGCTCTTCCCATCCCACAACAGCCCCGGAGACAACGCATTGACCATATACCCAACATTGGCCTGCTCAACTACAGGCGCTCTCATCAGGACGGTGGAGAGTCGCCCATCGGACGAGGTCTAGAGTGCAACGTAAGTAGAAACAAAAAGGTGAACACACCCGTCCACAGGAGCCGTTGCCAGGAGACCGCGACAGGGCTCCTGAACAACCCCCAGCACCGCCACCGGTCACAGAGCCGCATGGTGAGGACCAGGTCATCTGTACAATTTGTTTTTCAGTATAGGAAGATGGCGAGGAAAGTATGATTCTGCCCTGCGCTCACAAATTCCACACTGACTGCACCCAGCAAGCTGCTGTTCCCATCCCACAACAGCCCCATGGACAATACATTGACCACGAACCCAACATTGACCTGCTCAACTACGAATGCAGTCTAGTCGGGACGGCGGAGAGTCGCCCATCGGACGATGTCTAGAGCGCAATGTCAGCAGAGACCAGAGGACACGCCTGTCCACAGGAGTCGTTTGCCAAGAGACTGCAACAGGGCTCCTGAAGAACCGCCAGTAGTCATGGAGCCGCGTGGTGAGGACCAGGTGATCTGTATTATTTGTTTTTCAGGATATGAAGAAGGCGAGGAAAGTATGATTCTGCCCTGCGCTCACAAATTCCACACCAACTGCATCCAGCGAGCTGCTGTTCCCATCCCACAACAGCCCCGTGGACAATACATTGACCACGTACTATAATCTGAACGCTCTGGAATCCCTTTTTTTTTTCTTTTTTTCATTATTTTGTGGCTACCCAACCTGATACAGCAGGTTTTTCTGACTATTGTCTGCAGGAGAGTAAATCTCTGTATAGTGTAATCCTACATAAATTACCACACACTTTTCTATACTGTTTGTAAGGCTTGCCACAATAGATTCGTACCTTTTTTATGTTCTGAGACTCAACATACAGTAAGATAATACTCATAAAAACACAGCCTCCCTTTCACTTATATCTGTACATTGTCCTATGACCATTATGATCTCCAGCAATAGAATATGGACCAATATTTGAATTTCAAGTATGAATGTTTGTACATCATATCCAGTAAAAGTGAGGATGGATACAGCTATGCACAATTTCTTTCTCCTTTTGTGTTTCAGTGTTGACTGTTTTCAACAGCGGTGTATTGTGTGTGTTTGTTTTGTTTTTTGTTTGTGTTTTTTTTTTTTGGTAATCTAGAAATGTTAAAGTTTATCTATATATATATATGTAGTTTTTGAAGTTTTGGTAAGCTGAAGTTCTTGTGCAGTATAAGCCTGCTGCCTATGTGAACATTAGGGATGAGCCGAACACCCCCCTGTTCGGTTCGCACCAGAACATGCGAACAGGAAAAAAGTTCGTTAGAACACGCGAACGCCGTTAAAGTCTATGGGACACGAACATGAATAATCCAAAGTGCTAATTTTAAAGGCTAATATGCAAGTTATTGTCATAAAAAGTGTTTGGGGACCTGGGTCCTGCCCCAGAGGACATGGATCAATGCAAAAAAAAGTTTTAAAAATGGCCGTTTTTTCAGGAGCAGTGATTTTAATAATGCTTAAAGTCAAACAATAAAAGTGTAATATCCCTTTAAATTTCGTACCTGGGGGGTGTCTATAGTATGCCTGTAAAGGGGCGCATGTTTCCTGTGTTTAGAACAGTCTGACAGCAAAATGACATTTTGAAGGAAAAAACTCATTTAAAACTACCCACGGCTATTGCATTGCCGACAATACACATAGAAGTTCATTGATAAAAACGGCATGGGAATTCCCCAAAGAGGAACCCCGAACCAAAATTAAAAAAAAAAAAAATGACGTGGGAGTCCCCCTAAATTCCATACCAGGCCCTTCAGGTCTGGTATGAATATTAAGGGGAACCCCGGCCAAAATTTAAAAAAAAAAAAAAAAAGACGTGGGGTTCCCCCTAAATTCCATACCAGACCTGAAGGGTCTGGTATGGATTTTAAGGGGAACCCCGCGCCAAAGAAAAAAAAAAAAGCGGCGCGGGGGCCCCCCCAGAAATCCATACCAGACCCTTATCCGAGCACGCAACCTGGCAAGCCGCAGGAAAAGAGGGGGGGACGAGAGTGCGCCCCCCTCCTGAACCGTACCAGGCCACATGCCCTCAACATTGGGAGGGTCCTTGTCCCCATGTTGATGAGGACAAGGGCCTCATCCCCACAACCCTGGCCGGTGGTTGTGGGGGTCTGTGGGCGGGGGCCTTATCGGAATCTGGAAGCCCCCTTTAACAAGGGGACCCCCAGATCCCGCCCCCCCCCCCCGTGTGAAATGGTAAGGGGGTACTTACCCCTACCATTTCACTAAAAAAAAACTGTCAAAAATGTTAAAAATGACAAGAGACAGTTTTTGACAATTCCTTTATTTGAATACTTCTTCTTTCTTCTATCTTCCTTCATCTTCTGGTTCTTCCTTCGGCGTTCTCGTCCAGCATCTCCTCCGCGGCGTCTATCTTCTTCTCCTCGGGCCGCTCCGCACCCATGGCATGGGGGGAGGCTCCCGCTCTTCTCTTCATCTTCTTCTCTTCTTCGGGCCGCTCCGCACCCATGCTGGCGTGGAGGGAGGCTCCCGCTGTGTGGCGGCGCTCCTCGTCTGACAGTTCTTAAATAACGGGGGGTGGGGCCATCCGGTGACCCCGCCCCCCTCTGACGCACGGGACATGACTTCCCTGTGGCATTCCCCGTGACGTCACAGGGAAGTCCTGTCCCGTGCGTCAGAGGGGGGCGGGGTCACCGGGTGGCCCCGCCCCCCGTTATTTAAGAACTGTCAGACGAGGAGCGCCGTCACACAGTGGGAGCCTCCCTCCATGCCAGCATGGGTGCGGAGCGGCCCGGAGAAGAAAATGAAGAAGAGAAGAAAAGAAGAAGAGAAGAAGAGAAGAAAAGAAGAAAAGAAGAAGAGAAGAAGAGAAGAAAAGAAGAAGAGAAGAAGATGAAGAAGAAGAGAAGAGCGGTAGCCTCCCCCCATGGCATGGGTGCGGAGCGGCCCGATGAGAAGATAGAAGACGCCGCGGAGGAGATGCTGGACGAGAACACCGGAGGAAGAACCAGAAGATGAAGGAAGATAGAAGAAAGAAGAAGTATTTAAATAAAGGAATTGTCAAAAACTGTCTCTTGTCATTTTTAACATTTTTGACAGTTTTTTAGTGAAATGGTAGGGGTACTTTTGTACCCCCTTACCATTTCACACGGGGGGGGGGGCGGGATCTGGGGGTCCCCTTGTTAAAGGGGGCTTCCAGATTCCGATAAGCCCCCCACCCGCAGACCCCCACAACCACCGGCCAGGGTTGTGGGGATGAGGCCCTTGTCCTCATCAACATGGGGACAAGGTGTTTTGGGGGGCTACCCCAAAGCACCCTCCCAATGTTGAGGGCATGTGGCCTGGTACGGTTCAGGAGGGGGGGGCGCACTCTCGTCCCCCCTCTTTTCCTGCGGCCTGCCAGGTTGCGTGCTCGGATAAGGGTCTGGTATGGATTCTTGGGGGGACCCCACGCCGTTTTGTTTTTTTGGCGGGGTTCCCCTTAAAATCCATACCAGACCGAAGGGTCTGGTATGGAATTTAGGGGGAACCCCACGTCATTTTTTTTTTTTATTTTTGGCCAGGGTTCCCCTTAATATCCATACCAGACCTGAAGGGCCTGGTATGGAATTTAGGGGGACTCCCACGTCATTTTTTTTTAAATTTTGGTTCGGGGTTCCCCTTTGGGGAATTCCCATGCCGTTTTTATCAATGAACTTCTATGTGTATTGTCGGCAATGCAATAGCCGCGGGTAGTTTTAAATGAGTTTTTTCCTTCAAAATGTCATTTTGCTGTCAGACTGTTCTAAACACAGGAAACATGCGCCCCTTTACAGGCATACTATAGACACCCCCCAGGTACGAAATTTAAAGGGATATTACACTTTTATTGTTTGACTTTAAGCATTATTAAAATCACTGCTCCTGAAAAAACGGCCGTTTTTAAAACTTTTTTTTGCATTGATCCATGTCCCCTGGGGCAGGACCCGGGTCCCCAAACACTTTTTATGACAATAACTTGCATATTAGCCTTTAAAATTAGCACTTTTGATTTCTCCCATAGACTTTTAAAGGGTGTTGCCGCGAACACCCCAAATTGTTCGCTGTTCGGCGAACTTGCGAACAGCCAATGTTCAAGTCGAACATGAGTTCGACTCGAACTCGAAGCTCATCCCTAGTGAACATTAAATGACAAGACCATTTAGTGACTATGCCTTGAAATTTCTCCTGCTTGTGCCCTTAATTTGTGGCAAAATTGCTAGTAGTTTGTAACTGGATACAATGATGTTATGTGCAATATCGGCAAGCTGTTAATGTCAATATTTTTGCACCAGCCCAGTTGGGCTTCAGCAGCGATTGTAAAAAAGCTATATGATGTCTAAGCTGGGTCAATGCTAAAGTTTTGCATTGATAATTTATATGCTTATAAGCTACAAAAGCATAGTGCACCCTTAAAGAAGCTTATCAGGATTTAAAAAAAAAATGGACTTCTGCTTTTCACCAGTGTTCTCCTCTGACCATCAGTTCCTGAGCAGTATGTGGCTGTAAGCTACATCTATCTGCCTCTGTGTATGTACTGTATATCCATCATTGAGCATTGGCAGGATTGTATGTTTCAATAGACATAAAACAAGTAGTTTATAGAATCTAAATACTTTCAAATATTTTATATCAATTACAAAATTTCTAAATGGTTCTCATATGTAACCAGACCGGGAACTGCATTTTTAAGAGTTCTGCAACAAGCAGCCATATACTATGGCTGCTTGTAGCTATTTAAGTCTAATGGTGTTGTATGGGCACCATTATGTCCATGCTGCATGGCTACATAGGAGACACCTTCTATGGGTGCTCTAGCTCAATGTCATTCAACAGATGGGTCAAAAGTAAGGTTCCAATTTTTATTTCCTGGAAAGCCCTTTAAAAATGTAGGACTCCTAGATTGGACCAAGGTTAAAATGTATAGAACATTTGCACTTGTTAAACCACTGGATGATGATATCAGTGCTTTTACTGATTTCCTCTTCATCTTTTCGTTATAAATTTGTTATCCCTTAATTTATAACTGATTTTTTATTAGTTTTAGGTTGTATATTACTTAGAGGCTACGAAACACTACTTGGAAGCAAGGTTTTGTCTCTTTTAACCAGCATTCATGCAACGTGAATTCAATAAAATCAGCCATATCTCTTGCGGTGTCATGTAAAAATGCTTTCTGTTGCAGCATTTTCATGTTCCTTTCTATTAACAATTCACGATTCAATATCTGCAGACAAGTGCCGGATGTATTTACAGACACTATGAACATGCTTGCAGATGGAGAATTTAATATGGGTTTTTTTTTTTTTTTCCTGCACTTTCCTTATTTGAGATCCTGGGGAATGGCTGCTTTTGTTTTCTTTGTCGGCTGGAGTTCAGGTTTAAGTGCAAGTCATAATCTGCAGTTCGGTGGTAAAAACCTTTGAATTGACTTTCTTGCATGATGGGGAATAAAAGCCGACATCTTGGTAATATTTAAATAGTGGCCCCTTGAGCCATTTAAGAATCCGTTGTGCTTTATGGCAGTTAGACAGGCTTTGTTCTAATTGAAAGAAAATAATTTGTTACTGGAGCTTATGAAATACCTTCAGTTACCTGCAACCAGCTTTTATGAAATGTGGAGTTTTGTATTCCACACACCATGCTTGGTGTTAACCACTTGCCGACCGCCTCACGCCGATGTACGTCGGCAGAATGGCACGGGCAGGCAGAATCACGTAGCTGTACGTGATCTGCCTCCCGCGGGCGGGGGGGGGGGTCCGATTCGACACCCCCCCCCTTGCCAGAGGCGGCCGGCATTTGTAAGCGGGCGATGAGAGGTGAGGGGCATCCATTCGTGCCCCCCCCCTCCCGATCGCTCCCGGCGAATGAAAATCCTGCCTCTGCCTCTGTAAACAGAGGCACAGGAAGTGATGTCATCTCTCCTCGAGTCGGTCTTTTCGTTTCGGTGCCGAGGAGAGAAGACATCAATGTGAGTTACACCAACACTACACGTTCAGTAGAACATGCCAGGCACACTTTTCACCCCCCGATCACCCCCACACACTGACACACCAATAGCATTTTTTTTTTTTGCATTGGTGTCAGTTTGTGACAGTTATAAGTTTTAGGGCAGTTAGGTTAGCCCCCTTTAGGTCTGGGGTACCCCCCTAACCCCCCCTAATAAAGGTTAACCCCGTGATCACCCCCCGTCGCCAGTGTCACTAAGCGATCATTTTTCTAGTTAATTTAAGTTAAGGAGGTAAGTACATAGGTTCGCTGTCAGTGTTTTATAGAGACAGGGACCCCCATATACTATCGCATAAAGGTTTAAACCCCTTGATTGCCCCCTAGTTAACCCTTTCACCACTGATCACCGTATAAGTGTTACGGGTGACGCTGGTTAGTTTGTTTTGTTTTTTTTTGTTTTAGGGCACCCGCCGTTTATTACCTTATAAAGGTTTAACCCCCTAATTGCCCGGCGGTGATATAAGTTAAGTTTTTAGGGTCATATAAGGTCTGCGTCGCTCCAGGCAGCATCAGGTTTGTGCCAGTACCGCTAACACCCACGCACGCAGCATACACCTCCCTTAGTGCTATAGTATCTGAGTGGATCGATATCTGATCCGATCAGATCTATACTCCCCAGCAGTTTAGGGTTCCCATAAATGCAGTGTTAGCGGGGTCAGCCCAGATACCTGCTAGCACCTGCGTTTTGCCCCTCGGCCCAGCCTTGCCCAGCCCAGCCCAGCCAAGTGCAGTATCAATCGATAACTGTCACTTACAAAACACTAAGCACACATAACTGCAGCGTTCGCAGGGTCAGGCCTGATCCCTGCGATCGCTAACAGTTTTTTGGTAGCGTTTTGAATCAGTCGCTAACAGTCAGGAGCTTTTTTGCCTGTGAGTCTCACTAGTGTACCCCTAAATTTAGAGCCCAAAATGGCAAATCGAAGGTACACTGAAGAGGCCTACACGTTTCTGAGCATGACAGATAGTGAAGAGGAAGTCACTTATCTGTCAGATTCAGGCTCAGAATACGATCCTGTAGACGACAGTGGCTCCATGACAGATAGCTCTGACGATGGAGTTGTGGTCCCCGCTAAGGTCAGGCATACCAGACCCCAATCTTCTTCTTCTGTCCTTGAAGTGCAAGAGCCACAGGTCCCTCGTATGGAGCGGAGCAGAGCAGTACTAGCGCCGTTACTCCTTTTGGTGAACTGGCAAGCACCAGCGGCCTAGTACACCCTGGTCGTACATCCAGCACTGCAGTAACACTTGGTGACGTGGTGAATCCCATAAGTGCAGTTCAAGCTGGTGAGGTGGCAAGCACAAGTAGTGTCCCGCTGCCACCAAGAAGACAAACAGGCCCATCGTGCCCATAGTGCCCTTCCTGCTGCATTCACCAATCAGAATTGGGAACCCCCCACTTCTGCAGCGCCCGTACTTCCCCCATTCACTGGCCAACCCGGAATTCAGGTGGAAACAGTTAATTTTAAGTCACTTGATTTTTTTTCGCTGTTTTTCACCGAAGATCTCTAAAGATCTATTGTGGACCAAAGTACAGTAAAACCTTGGTTTGAGAGCATAATTTGTTCCAGAAACATGCTTGTAATCCAAAGCACTTGTATATCAAAGCATTTTTTTTACAGGGTATAAGAGAGAAGAGAGGTACCTCTAAGTGTAGCAATAAGTTGCTAAATGTTGTACCTTCATTAAATGTTATCATATTGCTACACTTAGAGGCTCCTCAGAATAAATTCCATGCAAAAAGAAGAAGGTCCGCAGAACACCAACAATGAGCCTCAAGTTTTGTTGAAGCTGAAGTTAGAAACCGATTGGCTACCGTGCACGGTTCCTCCATATTCTGAGAGATCAAGTTTTAGTAAATCAACCCTATTATTTTGGGCTTTTCTTTTTCTCTATTGGGTGTCCTGACAGATGACCACTCAGCTTAGCAGCTTTGCTTACCAGTACCAGACTTCTTTTGTTTTAGTGTTGGATAGCACAGGGAAAGGTTAGAACATCTGCTAGATTTCTTACAGATGTCCGAGATTTCCCCTCCATTCCTCTCCTGGTGTCACAGAAGCTAAAGAGGTGGGGAATCTCTCCATTGGAGTCACAAACTGCAATAAAACCTTACCTATAAAAGAAAAGGATGTATAAGCTCTGTGACAGGGCCACAGGCTATATAGTTTTGAGGTTTACGAGGGAAGAGATAGTCACGTGGAGCCCGAGAACAGCACAGACTACATAGCGAGCGCTGGTAAGATTGTGTGGGACTTGGTGTCACCCTTATTCGGAAAGGGGCACCACTTGTACATGGACAATTATTACACGAGCGTGACACTTTTTAGTCACTTTTTTGATTGTGGAATCGGTGTGGTACCTTGCGATCTAATCGCCTGAGCTTCCCCCAACGGCTTGTAGAATCCCGACTTAGGTGGGGGGAGAGAGTCTGTTTGAAGTGTAATAATTTGTTAGCAGTGACGTGGAGGGATACACGGAATGTTTTCGTTCTGTCCTCACTTCATACAGATACGACAGTCCAATTCCTACGACGACTGGTGTTGTGGAGAAACCCCTCTGTGTCCAACAGAGAGTCACCCATCGGAACAAGTATTGAAAGCAACGTCAGACGAGACAGGAGGATACACCTGTCCACAGGAGCCATTCACCAAGAGACAGCGATAGAGCTCCTGAATAACCCCCAGCACCGCCACCGGTCATGGAACCGCATGGCAAGGACCAGGTAATCTATACTATTTGTTTTTCAGGATAGGAAGATGGCGAGGAAAGCATGATTCTGCCCTGTGCTCACGAATTCCACACCGACTGCATCCGGCAATGGCTTCAGCAAAGCAGAACCTGTCCTCTGTGCCGGGCTGCTTTTAAGACTATACCATTGATATCTGTTATAGTTTATTCTGGGGGGATTTTGTTTGCACGTTATTTTCATGTTTCTGGGACTGGAATGGGAGGCCTTTATGGCGGGCTACTACAAAAGCCATGACCAAAAGGAGTCCTCACAAATGGAGATATTTTCACTTTTTTGCTCAATTGAGAAAAGTGGTGGAGAAAAAGGCGACGTGTTTTTGGCATGTGGAAAGTTTTGAGGAGGTTGACAAAGCTTTTAAACAAAAAATGGGAAAACAACTTGAACCCACATCCTCACAGCAACATTCTACATCTTCTACTGTTGGAACTCATCCTGATCTGGGTAAAGGTAACTCAGGTGGTGTATCAAGTTTTCGCCCGAAAGGGCCTATAGGTGATGGCTTGTCTTCTTCTATTCACATGGGTGTGCCTTATGTTCACGACACACTTACCACCAACTCTGTGATGACAATTTTTTTAGAAAACCGCCTAGAACACTCTCACGACACATAGCCTTCGGGGGTAATGAGGAAGCACCAGAGAATAGCGATACCCTTATTGTCATAAATCTTTCCAATTATGGACTATCATCAGCACAAACCGCTGTTTTCTCCAAAGGACTCAACTTCTGTCCAGACTCAGATCTGAACGTCTTTGACACCATCAGGGATGTTCAGCTCTTTGGCAGGAGTCTCTACTTCAAAAGTCAATATTCTAAGAATATCACACCACAAACATCCGGTACTGCACAAGCTGATGAGGCACTCGATAGTTTGTTGAGTTTTTTGCAGGGTTCAGATACAACGGATCTTGATACTGTGGATATTGAGGCGCTGTAATTCCCTTCATTCTCTGATAATTCAAACCTTGCAGCTTTTGTCAATCTAGTAAGTGCAGATATCAAAAAAAGTTCTGAAAAAGAAGAACGAATTTAAAAGTAATCTAACCAGAGAAGAGAAGATTGCATTACAATCTCTCAAAGCTCAACATGGATTGACTATAAAGCCATCAGATAAGGGGGGTAATATAGTTATAATGACAAACGATCAATAACAAGTCCATGTGTTATAAAATCCTCCAGAATTAAGCCTGGTATAGAAAAATGACAAAAAGCACCATTGAAAGATTTCACAAAATATTTTACTCCCTAGTTGATGAGGCTTTTGCAAGCAGAGCGATAGATAAAGACACCTGGCAATTTATACGTACCAAATTTGCTAGAATCCCGACTTTCTACACTTTACCCAAAACACACAAAGATCTACAAACCCCACCGGGTAGACCAATTATTTTAGGAGTGGGCAGCATTACAGAAAATCTTAGTCAATTTATCGATGCCCATCTAAGACCTTATGAATTTAACCTACCGTCCTACATTAAGGACACTATCCATCTTCTTAAAAATTTGGAAGGTATCCATCTTACCCCCTGATACATTACTTGTCACTGTAGACGTTGAGGAACTCTACAGCTTGATACACCATCATTTGGGGGTCACAGCTGTAAAGCATATTCTTTCACAATCACACAAGGATGACTGGAA
The DNA here is from genome assembly GCF_042186555.1 of Aquarana catesbeiana. Taxonomy (NCBI): domain Eukaryota; kingdom Metazoa; phylum Chordata; class Amphibia; order Anura; family Ranidae; genus Aquarana; species Aquarana catesbeiana. The sequence goes on along the minus strand of NC_133324.1, from coordinate 18,905,501 downwards.
AATTTGGAAATTCATTATTTCATCCTTGGAGTTTATCCTGCAGCATAACTGTTTCTCTTTTGATGGCTCCGATTTGCTCCAGGTGCCAAGTCCTACGCCAACCTGTACCGGGGGGGATGGGAGCGCTCCCTCCGAGATGAAGAAGATTTATCCATATTAATGAGCTATATTACTACATGGTATCACTACATTGATGACATCATCATCTGGGAGGGACCGGTTGACATGCTTAATGCCTTTATGTTGGCCATTAACAAGAACACTTTTAACCTCAACTACACTAGGTCTTATAGTAAAGACATGGTTACGTTCTTGGACATCAAGATTCTAAAGAACCAGGATGGCACCCTTTCAAGTGGTTTATTTCGTAATTGAATAGAAGGATGTTAATATAATCGCCTACTAAAACATTGCTCTGCGCCCTGGGCTGAAAACACATACGGTATTAATGTAGTCTAAACAATGTGAATAAATAGCAGCTACTTAAATGGTTAAAATATGATTAAAAGGCAATAATAAAAAGTCTTAAATAGAAAGTCCCTTTAAATATTGCAGCAGTGCTTCATGTCCAAATCCAAAGTACACGCTTTCCTATATACTGTAGTTCTTATATGAGCAAATGCACAGTAGCGGAGGAGATCTACAATAGTTTCAGCTGTGTTCTGTAAAAGGGGGCCTTCCACCAAACACCAAAACAGAGGGCACAGTCTGGTGGGTGTTTGCTTAGACTTGTCTCCATTTGCTGGTGCACTGACAAGCCTTTTTATCAATATCACTACTGCTGGTACAGTTTTTAATACATTTTTATCTTTGGTAATGCACAAGAACCCATGATTTGGACAATCCTTTGAATTTTTTTTGCAGGTCCTGGTTATTTTTTTGTACACCATCCTTTTTTACATTTTGTGTATTGTTTCCACTCTAATAAATGGAATTTACTACATAACAATTTATGGACTTTGCCTTATGCATATAAATCCTTTTTGTCACCATCAGCATGTATGGACTACATTAAGGACCCATTTGTTTTTTCAAATTTGCATGGTTGTGGGTTTGTAAATTTTGGAGAGAAGAGAGCGTGACTGACACCTGGTGGAAGTGAAGTCCACCATCTGAAAATTAGACTTTTAGATCATGGCTAGTCTTCTCACTTACCTCAAAAAGGCTTTCGGACATCCCAGAAATCACAGTAGAAACGGCCTCCTTTTCCTTAGTCACCCAAAGTACAAAACCTCTAATCTCACGTATTATAACGCAGTATAACATTTAACATAATACACTCCAGAAAAACAATCCAGACCCGAGCCCACATATACTATCGCACCCCACAATCACCTATCATAGATCCAAATCTATCAAAGGATCAGTTAGTCCACAGCGGGTTTGTGGGCACCTTTAGATCTGACCCTTGCAAAAATGTAGGGACCTTCACCTGTGGTGGATGTGTTACATGTCGCTATATGAACACCCATGTAGACACACTACTACCCAATGGTCGTCCATTTAAGGCTCAACATTTTGCCAATTGTAAGACCGCCGGGGTGGTTTATCTACTCGCCAATGCGGCGGGGCTTTTACATTGGCAAAACTAAGCTGGAATTTCGCAAACGTGCTAGGCAGCATGTCATCAGCATGCTGACGGCAAACCCAGAACTCCATTTGGGTAGACATGTCCACCGTCACCATGCGGGAATATGCCATATAGTTTCCATTTTTTAATATTAGATCGTATCCATCAAAATTCAAGAGGAGGAGATTGGAACAAAATCCTCTTACAGCGTGCAGCACATTGGATTAAAAAACTTAATGCTTGACTCTAAATTAAATATGCAAGGTGCTCTTAATGATTATTATTAATATCTAGTGCCAAATGCTTTTTCCTATGTTAATACTGTTTTTTTGGTATGGTTACATATCTGAAGGCATTATACTTATGAAACATATTTGCTCTCTATTAGGGTCTCCGCTCTCCCCTAGGGGCATTGTTCAAAACACCATCATCACACAGCAGCATTGTTTGGGTCTCCACTGTGTATGCACTAGCATTTTTTCCGCCTATTATCTCTTTAGATGTTTCCTCGTCTTGCCTTGGAAGACTAACCTTTTCTTAGGCCTTGCACCTACCTTGACCTTTCTGCAGCAGCCGTGCTTGTTTTTACCTTCGGCCACACCACATTGTGGCAGTTCTTGTTGCATTTTCTCTACTTGACTGGTACATTTGTTTTTACTTCACTTCAACAATGCTCATTCCACTGACCTTGAATGTGAATCTGATGTGTGACTTTGTCTCATTATAGAATATCAATATAGCAGCACTACCTCATATGAAATGCCCCTTGAAGAAAGGACTCTACATAGGTCCAGAAACTTGTTGGGCTTAACCATTGAAGGATCTGCATTTTTATTTTTGTTTGTCTGTCTATGTCGTGTATGAAATTCTCTTTTGGTGTTGTATTCCCCCACATATTTCACTATTATTAAATTTCTATACCTTTTTTTCAAAAAATTTTGATTAGTTGCCTTAAGAGTCCCTTAGCATTTCCTTTTGGGATGTTGGCAACACAAGGGTCTTCTCAGTTGGATCTCTTTAAACATCGGGTCTTATATAAATATATTTTTTAAGGCTAGTATGTGATATTACTTTTTTGTAGAGGTGCATTCGTTCCCTTACCTATCAGGCAATCTAATAATTTTTAATTAGCATGGTTAGTTTATTTTCCTGGTTGGTGGGTGGAGTTCCCCATATGTTATATATAGTCTTTTTTCTCATTTTAGCTTTTGTGCTGTGACCAAGGCGGTTTGCCGAAACGCGTCAGTTCTTGTACCCTTTTTATTTTCAAATAAAGTAATTTTTATTTTATTTTCGTTTTACAAAGCTCTAAACACACAGTGCATTCCCACCAACCCTAAACAAGAAATATATATATATATATATATATATATATATATATATATATATATATATATATACACACACACACACACACATACATACATACACACACCACATATATACCACACTCATACACACCTTTTTTTTTGCGTTTTCCAGATTTACCTAAAACCACACATTCAGATCTGACCATTATATTAATCAAATAGAGATTAGATATAGAACTTTCTTTGGATGACTGACCCAGTTTTTGATCATTTATTGGCTTTGCTGACCCCTTATATCAGCAGGCAGGATACCTGCTTAAGGCAACCCATCACTCCGGAGGAGAGGCTAGTCACCACATTGCGTTACTTGGCGACAGGGACAAGCCTGCAGCACCTCAAATTCTTGACAGTTATCTCCCCCAAGGACATGGCGATCATTATCCCTGAGACCTGTTCTGCCATAATTCACGTCCTGCAGAAGGACTATATTAAGGTAAGATTTTTTTTTTATCCTTTATCACATGTTATTGTATTTAATGTTTGCTAATGTAATGTATTTCTTTACTCAAACACTAATTACCATGATTGCAATATAGTGTGAATGTCCCCTTTGTCCTCATGCATGCTGGAATATTTTAATGCTCTTTTTTGTCCTGCATGCAATGCTGGGCCCATATCCACCTAGTCTACTCACTTAATGTATTTTGTCAGCTCGATTGTAGTTCTTTTACCCTAAAATTCATCCAAATAGTCTATGTGTCATTAACTTGATTTAGAATCCCCCCCCCTAAAATTTTATAAAAATGTTCTGTGGGGTTGATTTACTAAAAGCAAATATATGTTGCACTTTGCAAAATGCAGTTGCACTCTGCAAGTGCATTTGCTCCAGGGCTTAGTAAATAAGCAGAAGCTCTGCTGATTTCCATCATCCAATCATGTGCAAGCAAAAATGTTGTTTTATTAATTTCCCTTGCATGTGATTGGGTACTCTTTGCAACATGAAGCCTTACCTCACTTACTAACTCTGGAGCAACTTCACTTGCAGAGTGCAACAACTGCACTTTTCAAAGTGCACAGTCTTCTAGCCTTTAGTATATCAACCCCTGTGTATCCTTAAACTTGATTTATAATCCCCCCCCCTAAAATTTAACAAATGTGGCATCAGAGGGGGTGAGCAATCTGATAAGTGGGCCTTTGTATATTAGTTTTTTAATAAGATTACAATTAATGTTATACTGATGCTGGGCATTAATTTTTTTGTGTAATGTGCTTGCAATGTTATGTTCAAAATTACTGATTTTTTCTTCTTGTTTGACTCCCCAGTTTCCTTCAACGTCACAGGAATGGCAGACTGTGGCATCCCATTTTGCAACCCGTTGGGACTTTGCCAACTGTGGAGGGGCTATAGATGGGAAGTATGTCCACATCGTGCCACCACCCCATTCGGGGTCATACTATTTTAATTCTAAGGGGTTCCATAGTATTGTCTTAATGGCGGTGGTGTCGGCACAATATGAATTTCTGTATGTGGACGCGGGGAAGAATGGCCGGATGTCGGAGTCTTCGCCCAGACGGAGTTCTACCAGCGTCTCCAGAGTGGTGACCTGGGATTGCTACCTGATGCCGATAATGTGGAAGGACTCCCCTTTGTCTTCATAGCAGATGAAGACTTCGGTCTGAGCAAGCACCTCATGAGGCAATTCCCCCAAAGGACCCTCACCCCGGAGAGGAGGGTTTTTAACTTCCGGCTGGCCAGAGCAAGAAGAGTTGTGGAGTTGTGGAGAATGCTTTTGGGATTCTGGCCAGCCGTTTCCGCCTGTTTCAGACAGCTATCCACATGGCGGAATACAAACTAAATCACATTGTCCTAGCGTGCTGGATCCTGCACAATTATTAAAACAAACATTCAACCAATTATATGGTATCACTTGGGCCTGAGGCCAGACTTATCGACAATCCTCTGACGGGCCTGGATACTGGCTGTACTGGCTTGGCCCCCCAAAGTGCCCGTCAAATTCGTGATCAATATGTTATTTTTATTTTTTTTTTTTTTTTTTTTTACAGGTAGGGGGGCCATTGCAATGCCACACAACCTATCATTTTTTATTAAAAAATCCTGATCAGATAAAATCTCAAATTATATTTATTGCTTGAATTTCTCCTAGGTTATCCTAGAGCACTTGTAGTGCCAAGTGTATTTTCCTTTAGTAAGTAAGCACCATTGTCACTGTAAACAACAAATAACTTCCAAAACTGTTATTGAGCATTGAAAGAAGAAGCCACACATCTTGTTGATTAATAACAGAATTTTTATTAATCTGTGCACATTCACTTCTGCGTTTGTAAAAATTTTAGATTTTAAAATATATTTAATTTTTAAACAATATAATTATGTTTTTTTGTTTTACATTATTTTTTTTTTTTAAACAAACAGGCCTCTATATATATATATTTTTTTTAAACAAACAGGACATTTATATATTTGTTGTGGTGTCTCTATCTGTGAAACGTGGCCAAAAAAGGTAAAAGTATTTCAGCTTGTTTCAAAGGGAATTTTAATTATGTCTTCAACTAGAAACTATGCCCAGACAGACAATTTGTACACCACTTCACTACAATGTTTCATATTACTATTCCGGGACTCAAATATCTGTGTGCTAAGTATAGCTTTGGTTTCATTCACATAGGGGAGAAAAGACTCCAACAAGCTGAACCCAGTGACCCCCGACTGCAACACCTGAATTGTGAAATTGGCCCAAGCCCCACAGAGGATGTTGAGGAAGGAGAGGTGGGTGACATGGGCACCCCACCAGGTGAGTGTCTGACACACCATCTTACGGTAATCTATGTATGCCTGCATTTCTAAATACATCTTTTTTTCCTTTCATTTTAGGTCATGTGGAACCTTTTAGCACAGACAGTGCACAACGCCTAATTGGACAGATAATGGCCTGGAATGGGGATATTGATGCCATGCACACTACGTTAGACCTAATGCGTAAATCGGCTGGATGGTATGCAGCAGGAAATTAAGAACATGATCGATGTTTTGGGGAGAATCTAAATTCCCTTTTTCACAAAAAAAAAAAAAAACACATTGATCATGTTCTTCATTACCTTGTTTGCTGACCCCATTCTGGGCCTTTGATTTTAGGATTTAAATTTTATGCCTGTTTATAAAAAATATTTTAAAAAATATAATAATATATATAATAATATATATAAGGAGTATATCCAAAAGGAACACGAGCTAGGGAGATGTAAGAACGTTTGTACAAGATGGAGACAAGCTTTCAAAGACTGATGTGTCCACTGGCTTATAATGTTCACTTCTTGTACCTATGGGGATCCTGGCTGTAAGTTGACCCTATGAGTTAAAATAAGATCAGGACATCCATATTATAGAGATCAATTCCTCCTGTTTAAAAATGAAGGTTAATCGCGGCAGACCATAGTGTTATTGATGGTGGAGAGTTTGATATCCATTTTTTTTTAGTCTAAGTTTACGAGCTGTATACATAGATCTTATTCACATCACATGCATTCTCACTGGGAGAATGCCTTTCCGATACAATCTCTAAGAGTGATATTTTTGGGTTTGGCTGTACTTGTATAGAATAGAAAAGGTCTTTAAAATGTCAAATACACACTCAGTAGCGATGTAATTTAGGACATTGCCACAACATATGCATAAGTGTGCCTGTATCATTAGTACATCTTGGGCCATTTGATGTAGTTGCTTTACCCCAAGAACGTAACTTTAAATGAATATATTTTTTTATCTGCTTTTTTCCGACGGATGTTGGTTTCAATTTGTCTTGCATACACACGGTCGCACCAAGTTGTCGGAATTTCCGAACGTCAGGAACGCGGTGACGTATACCACGTACGTCAAGACTATAAAAGGGCAGTTTAACCACTTGACCACTGGGCACTTAAACCCCCTTAATAACCAGACCAATTTTCAGCTTTTGGTGCTCTCACATTTTGAATGACAATTACTCAGTCATGCAACACTGTATCTATATGAATTTTTTGTCCTTTTTTTCACACAAATAGAGCTTTCTTTTGGTGGTATTTAATCACCGCTGGGTTCTTTATTTTTTGCGCTATAAAAGAAAAAAGACCGAAAAATCTGTAAAAAAATTAATTTTTCTTCGTTTCTGTTATAAAATTTTGAAAATTAGTAATTTTTCTTCATATATTTTGGCCAAAATTTATACCGCTACATATCTTTGGTAAAAATAACCCAAATTAGTGTATATTATTTGGTCTTTGTGAAAGTTATAGCGTCCACAAGCTATGGTGCCAATATCTGAAAATTGATCACACCTGAAGTACTGACGGCCTATCTCATTTCTTGAGACCCTAACATGCCAGAAAAGTACAAATACCCCCCAAATTACCCCTTTTTGGAAAGAAGACATTCCAAGGTATTTAGAAAGATGCATGGTGAGTTTTTTGAAGTTGTCATTTTTTCCCACAATTCTTTGCAAAATCGAGTTTTTTTTTTTTCTTTTTTTTTTTTTTCACAAAATTGTCATATTAGCAGGTTATTTCTCACACACAGCATATGCATACCACAAATTACACCCCAAAACACATTCTGCTATTACTCCTGAGTATGGCGATACCACATGTGTGAGACTTTTACACAGCGTGGCCACATACAGAGGCCCAACATACAGGGGAGCACCTTCAGGCATTCTGGAGCACCCATGCCAATTCTGACATTTCTCTCCTACATGTAAAAATCATCATTTATTTGCTAGAAAATTACATAGAACCCCAAAACATTATATATGTTTTTTTAGCAAAGACCCTAGAGAATACAATAGCGGTCATTGCAACTTTTTATCTCGCACGATATTTGCGCAGCAATTTTTCGAACGCGTTTTTTTTGGAAAAAAAAATGTTTTTTGCTTTAAAAAAAAACAAAACAGTAAGGTTAGCCCAATGTTTTTGCATAATATGAAAGATGAAGTTACGCCGAGTAAATAGATACCTAACATGTCACCTTTCAAAATTGCACACGCTTGTGGAATGACGCCAAACTTCGCCACTTAAAAATCCCCATAGGCGACGCTTTAAAATTTTTTACTGGTTACAAATTTTGAGTTACAGAGGAGGTCTAGGGCCAAAATTATTGCTCTCGCTCTACCGATCGCAGCGATACCTCACATGTGTGGTTTGAACACCGTTTTCATATGTGGGCGGGACTTACGTATGCGTTCGCTTCTGCATGCGAGCACACGGACAGGGGCGCTTTAAAAAATTTTTTTTTTTTTTTTTATTGTTCATTTTACTTTATTTATTTTAGTTTGACACTTTTTTCCCAAAAAAAAAATTTTTGATCACTTTTATTCCTATTACAAGGAATGTAAACATCCCTTGTAATAGGAATATGGCATGACAGGTCCTCTTTACAGTGAGATATGGGGTCAATAAGACCCCACATCTCACCTCTAGGCTGTGCCTGAAATTAAAAAAAAAAAAAAAAAAAAAAAAGATCCTGGCATCGATCGTAGCGGTGAGTCGGTAGAAGCACCGGAGGGCGGCGGGAGGGGGGGACGTCCCCTCTCGCCTCCCGTAAGAACGATCAAGCAGTGTAACAGCCGCTATGATTGTTCTTATGGTGTAGGGAATCGCCGGCTGAAAAAGATGATATCTGAATGATGCCTGTAGCTGCACCCATCATTCAGATATCTCCGCACAAAGTCAAGGACGTCGTATGACGGAAGGCCAGAAGTGGTTAAAACGCTTTTTTTTTTTAACACAAAGTTGTCCATTTATACAATATTTATAACACATAGCATGTACATATCAAAAATGACACCCCAAAATAGATTCTCCTACTCCTCCTGAGTACGGCGATACCCCATGTGTGAGACTTCCACAGCCTGGCCACATACAGAGGCAGAGTATGGCTGAGCATGGCTGGGTATGGCTGAGCATGGCTGGGTATGGCTGAGCATGGCTGGGTATGGCTGAGCATGGCTGGGTATGGCTGAGCATGGCCGGGTATGGCTGAGCATGGCCGGGTATGGCTGAGCATGGCCGGGTATGGCTGAGCATGGCCGGGTATGGCTGAGCATGGCCGGGTATGGCTGAGCATGGCCGAGTATGGCTGAGCATGGCTGGGTATTGCAGAGTATCGCCGAGTATGACTGGGTATGGCAGAGTATGGCTGAGCATGGCTGAGCATGGCCGGGTATGGCTGAGCATGGCTGGGTATTGCAGTGTATCGCCGAGTATGACTGGGTATCGCCGAGTATGACTGGGTATGGCAGAGTATGACTGGGTATGGCAGAGTATGACTGGGTATCACCGAGTATTGCAGAGTATGGCTGGGTATTGCGGGGTATTGCAGGTTATGGCAGAGTATTGCAGATTTTTGCGGGGTATTGCAGAGCATGGCTGGGTATGGCAGAGTATGGCTGGGTATGGCTGAGCATGGCTGGGTATGGCTGAGCATGGCTGGGTATGGCTGAGCATGGCTGGGTATGGCTGAGCATGGCTGGGTATGGCTGAGCATGGCTGGGTATGGCTGAGCATGGCTGGGTATGGCTGAGCATGGCTGGGTATGGCTGAGCATGGCCGGGTATGGCTGAGCATGGCCGGGTATGGCTGAGCATGGCCGGGTATGGCTGAGCATGGCCGGGTATGGCTGAGCATGGCCGGGTATGGCTGAGCATGGCCGGGTATGGCTGAGCATGGCCGAATATGGCTGAGCATGGCCGAGTATGGCTGAGTATGGCTGGGTATTGCAGAGTATCGCCGAGTATGACTGGGTATGGCAGAGTATGGCTGAGCATGGCCGGGTATGGCTGAGCATGGCTGGGTATTGCAGTGTATCGCCGAGTATGACTGGGTATCGCCGAGTATGACTGGGTATGGCAGAGTATGACTGGGTATGGCAGAGTATGACTGGGTATGGCAGAGTATGACTGGGTATCACCGAGTATTGCAGAGTATGGCTGGGTATTGCGGGGTATTGCAGGTTATGGCAGAGTATTGCAGATTTTTGCGGGGTATTGCAGAGCATGGCTGGGTATGGCAGAGTATGGCTGGGTATCACTGAGTATTGCAGAGTATGGCTGGGTATCACTGAGTTTTGCAGAGTATGGCTGGGTATCACTGAGTATTGCAGAGTATGGCTGGGTATCACAGAGTATTGCAGAGTATGGCTGGGTATCACTGAGTATGGCTGGGTATCGCGGGGTATGGCAGAGTATTGCGGGATATTGCGGGGTATTGCAGGGTATGGCATTGTATTGCGGGGTATTTCAGGGTATTGCAGGGTATGGCAGAGTATTGCGGGGTATGGCAGAGTATTGCGGGGTATTCCAGGGTATGGCAGAGTATTGCGGGGTATTCCAGGGTATGGCAGAGTTTTGCGGGGTATTCCAGGGTATGGCAGAGTATTGCGGGGTATTCCAGGGTATGGCAGAGTATTGCGGGGTATTCCAGGGTATGACAGAGTATTGCGGAGTATGGCGGGGTATTGCGGAGTATGGCGGGATATTGCAGGGTATGACAGAGTATTGCGGAGTATGGCGGGGTATTGCGGAGTATGGCGGGATATTGCAGGGTATGGCAGAGTATTGCGGAGTATGGCGGGGTATTGCGGAGTATGGCGGGGTATTGCAGGGTATAGCAGAGTATTGCGGAGTATGGCGGGGTATTGCAGGGTATGGCAGAGTATTGCAGGGGTATTGCAGGGTATGGCAGAGTATGGCAGAGTATGGCAGGGGTATTGCAGGGTATGGCAGAGTATTGCAGGGGTATTGTGGGGCATACCAGAGTACTGTGGGGCATTGCAGGGCATGCATAGTAGTGGGGATGGCTGAGCATGGATGGATGGATGTCTCTGTGCAGCGCTGTGGGCACTACACATGCAGCCCACAACGCTGCAGCCATCCATCCATCCCCCTCCCCGCTCACAGCGTACCGATCGGTAAACAGGCGGGGAGGAGAGGAACCGGCGTCATCAGATGACGCCGGTCTGTTTACATGTGATCGCTCCGTCATTTGACGGAGCGATCACATGGTAAACGGCCGCGATCAGCGGCCATTTACCGGGATCTGTGATGCGCCGGGTCCTCTGGACCCGGCGGTCACGGATGCTCTCGAGTGCGCGCCCTAGGGGGCGCGCGAGAGCAGAATTCTGGGAGGACGTCCCTGGACGTCCTCCCAGAGTTAAACAACCGCCCTGTAGCCGTCATTTGGCTATGGGCCGGTTGTTAAGCGGTTAATACCAAGCGTGGCACCCATTGAGCTCCTTTTGCTAATCTCGTGTTAGTAAAAGTTTGGTGTGAGACGATTCACGCTTTTTCAGACTCGTGGTTTTTAGATCATTTTTCTGCTGTTCAGTTTGTGCTTGTGGGTTTGTATCTGGTCTTCAGTGCGTGCAGTGAGTTCCCATTGGTTTATTCAGTGCGTTCTTGTCCGTTTGTTACTGATTTTCAGGTCGCTTTTCACAGGCCTTGCTGTTCTTCAGTGCGTTCTGTTACCTCGTTCTGACCAGCCGACCGTTTTGAAGCCATGTTGCATATACGTACTTATCGTAGAGTCTGTGCTGTGCGGGGGCCAGCTCAGTCCATGAACAGGGTGGGGAGGAGTTCATTGACGAAGAATTGGTTGCTCCAGCGTGACCAATTCTGTCACATGCCTTTGCTCAGTGAGATCTATGAGAATAATCCTGAGGATCTCAGGAACTTTTTCCAGATGACGGACCCCGTATTTCACCATTTGTTGTCTTTACTCCCTAAAATAAATGTTATACTGATGTTGGCCAAGAATGTTTGTGTCTAATCTGCTTTCAATGTTTATGTGCAAAATTACTAATTTTTTTTTTCTGGTTTAACTCCACAGCTTCCTTCCACGCCACAGGAATGGCAGACTGTGGCCTCCAACTTTGCCCAGCAGTGGGACTTTTGATGGGGCAATTGATAGGAAACATGTCCACATCGCCCCCCCCCCCCCCCCCCAACTCGGGGTCATACTATTACAACTATAAGGGGTTCAATAGTATTGTGATGTTGGTGGTAGTGTCGGCTACTTACAAGTTCCTGTATGTGGATGTGGGGAAGAATGGCAGGATGTCGGATGGTGGAGTCATCACCCAGACCGATTTCTACAGGCGTCTCCAGAATGGCAGCTTGGGATTGCCACCTCCAGAAGACAAGGCGGAAGGACTCCCATTCGTCTTTGTTGCGGATAAAGCGTTTGCGCTGGGGGAACATCTTACGCGGCCATTCCCTATAGAGGACTCTAACCCCGGACCAGAGGGTTTTTAATTACCAGCTGGCCAGAGCCAGAAGAGTGGTGGAGACCATGTTTGGAATAATGGCCAGCCGGTTCTGCCTATTTCTTACACCGATACACATAGCGGAATATAAACTCAATCACATCATCCTGTCTTGCTGTGTTCTCAACAACTTTTTAAGGAGAAATTATTTCAACTATGCTGCCTCAGTTGGGCCTGAGGCCGGAATTCATAATAAAGAACCAACCCTGATGGCACTTGAAACTGGCCGTCCTGGCTTGCCCCCCCAAAGTGCCCCCGAGGTCCGTATAACATACATGGAATACTTTGCGGGTAGGGGGGGCCATCGATATGCCAGACAATGTCTGAGACATTTTTTAAATAAAATATTTGAAATATAAAAAATTTTTGCTTTGATTTACTAATTTTACCAGACCGAGCAGTTCCGTCTCGGAATTTATTCTGAGCATGCGTGGCACTTTGTGCGTTGGAATTGTCCACACGCGGTCGGAATTTACACAAATGGATTTTGTTGTGGAAAAATTTTATAGCCTGCTCTCAAACTTTGTGTCGGAAATTCCGATGGAAAAATTCCGATGGAGTGTCGGAAATTCCGATGGAGCAGATATAGTCTTCTTGCAGGAGATGCATCTGGTGTTAGAGGAGGGCATTAAGCTTGACTCGAGATATTACCCAAGTTGGATTTATGGATGGTGATTCTCCCATCAAGCGGGCGAAGGGAGGGAGTATCGGATTCTCGAATCGGATTAAATATACATTATCAGGAAGGAGGGTGGACCCGGAGGGCCGGTTCTTATTCTTAAAAGGTAAAACTGGGGGTAAAGACATACACATTGGCTAACGTGTATTGTCCGAATAGAGATCCGATAGTCTATCTTTCCCAGACCCCGAGCAGACTGATGGAATTCCGGGAGGGGGAAGTGATTCTGGCAGGGGATTTTAATCTGTCTTGATCCAGCCTTGGATAGGTCATCTAGCAAGAAAGAGGTAAGTAAAAAGCCATTGCTGAGCCTTGGGAAAAAGTGACATGATTTTCAACTGATGGATGTATGGAGAGTGCAACACCCAAAGGAAAGGGACTATTCCTTTTTCTCGGCAGTGCATGGGACTTATTCAAGGTTGAACTACATGTTAGTGGACCATCGTTTATTTCGAAGATAGAGATTATGACTCTGTCAGATCATGCACCCGTCTCGATGAAGGTAATGTTAGAGGGGCTTCAGAGGGTGCCGTATACTTGGCGGTTAAACGAAAAACTCCTTGAGGAGGACAGGATAGTGGAAACAATTCAACAGGAAGTAGATGTGTTCTTTTTAAACAACGATAACGTTGAGGCCCCGGGTACGGTTGTATGGGAGGCATTAATATCCATAGGAGTGTGGGTAAAACAAGAGAACCAAAAAGAAAGAAAGCCTAATTGCGTTAATTCATCAACTTGAACAAACCCATAAAGCCTCATCAGGTAATAACAAGTCCATATTACATCAATTGATAATTAAAAAGAGAAGAGTTAAAAGATTTACTAGAAAAAAAAAGCATATAAGGTTATGAATAAGTTCCTAAAAGAAAGATACCAGAGGTGTAATAAGGTGGGGGAAACACCTGGCAGCAACAGTAAAGAAAAAAAAATAAGAAAATTTTATAGAAAAGATCAAAAATAAAAATGGTAAGCTAAGGTATACTTCTAAAGAGATAGGCGAAGAATTCAGACAATACTTTACAACCCTTTATTCGGTAAGCCAAAAGGAACAGTATGGGGTAGAGATGGAGGAAAAGGTGAGAGACTTTTTAGAGGGGGCAGGCTTTCCCAAACTGTCGGAATACGACTCAATGGAGTTAGAAAGACCGTTAACGGTAGAAGAGTTAAGCTTGGCCCTGAAATTCCCCCCCCACCCCCAGGTAAGAGCCCGGGACCGGACGGTTTCACTACCAGCTTTTATAAAAAATTTAAAGATTCACTCCTTCCGAGGCTCTGTAAGGTCTGGAACGACCTCGGGAAACAGGGCGAAATGTGCAGGGATGCGCTAACAGCTTCAGTGACGTTGATTCTAAAAGAAGGGAAAGACCGCACCCAGTGCTCAAGCTTTAGGCCAATCGCATTGTTAAATGCAGACACTAAATTATATGCGAAGGTATTGGCTCTGAGGTTTAAGGGATTAATGTCCCAACTGGTCCATACGGACCAGGCGGGATTTATTCCAGGGAGAGAGGGTAGAGATAACAGGGTGCGGTCTCCTCTCATAGTGGAGGCCATTAGATCCAAGGGATCCCCAGGTCTACTTCTGTCGATAGATGCCGAGAAGGCGTTTGACAGAATAGACTGGGGATTCATGTTTAAAACGCTCGCAGTAATGGGGATAGGGCCTACTATGCTAAAATGGATTAAAATATTATATAATCATCCAACAGCATTTGTGAAAGTTAACGTAGCCTATGCGCCTTTCACTATGAGAAACGGGATCAGACAAGGATGCCCGCTGTCTCCGCTCCTATTCGTTCTAACCTTGGAGCCTCTATTCGGTACCTTTAGAAAAAACCCAGATATCAGCGAATGTTTAGTAGTAAAGGAGGAGCATAAGTTGGCTGCTTTCGCCGATGATGTCCTATTCTACATCAACAAACCTAGAACCACGATCCCCAACCTATTAACCACATTGAAGAAATTTGGTGTGATGTCAAACTACAACATTAATATCGAGAAATCTGAAGCTTTAAAAATTAATATTGATAAGCAGGAAGCTGCTAGACTCGGTGAGGTTTTTGGATTTCCCTGGAAGGATAATATTAAGTATCTTGGAGTTAGATTGGTGAGTTCCATTGGGAAGATTTTTCAGCTCAACTTTATACCTTTCCTAGATGAAATCAGGAAAGGTATAAATAGGCAGAAATAAAAAGAATTTACAATCGCCCGGTCTCGTGGATAGGGCGAATTAACATAGTCAGAATGGTGCTAGCCCCCAAGGTGCTCTACAAAATACAAATGCTTCCAATTCCTTTGCCCCAATTTTATTTTAGAACATTAACAGGTTTAATAAGTAGATGAAGAATAAGGGACCTAGGATAGCGTACAAAGTGTTGAGCAGGGACAAAGCACTGGGAGGGTTGGGTATTCCAGATTTTAGAAATTATCACAAAGCTATTGTATTAGCACGGGCACTAGATTGGGCAAAGGGATGTAATAATAAAAGATGGGTTAATTTAGAAATGAGTTTAAGTAAGGTAAGATTAAATCACATAATTTGGAACCCCCCGCAACACAGGTATCTGGGAGAAGACACACATATTTAACACACCTCATGTTGAAAATTTGGGATCAGATTCACTGCACTAGGAAGTAGGAATACAATTCTCCCTTAATTTAAAGGATAACACATATTTTCCCCCGGGAATGGAGGAGGTGGGAGGAAACTGGATTTTGAATAGTGTAACACAATTAAAAGACATTATTATTAGGGGAAAAATTTGCACATTCCAGGATTTAGTAAAAAAAAAAAAAAAAAAAAAGGGATTTATTGAAGGTAAATGGGTGGCGGTACAGTCAGCTTGAACATTTTGTCAAAAGCTTACCGGGTCCCCTAAGGGAAAAAATTAATTATAGAGAAACTATTCTGTAGGCTTACAGTATAAAGGAATATCTCAGCGGTATATAAAATACTGATAAACAAACAACGGGGGGGGGGGGGGACATAGTACCACCTTTTATTAAAAATGGGAAGAAGATTCGGGGGTTGGATGTGAGAAAAGCTGGGTGGGGAGCATATTGGGGGCAACACAAAGCACAGCAATAGATATGAAAATGATTGTGACCAACTATAAACACCTGACCAGGTGGTATATGACACCCACTAAAATAAGCAAATTTAAGCCCGATAGATCGCCGAAATGCTGGAGAAGTTGTGAGGCCCCGGGAACAATGGCGCATTTATGGTGGGATTGTCCAAAAATCAAAATCTTCTGGCAGGAGGTGATTAAGTGGATAGAGGTGATAGTGGGTAGGGCCATCAAGTTGGACCCATGGGTCTGCTTGTTCCATGGTTTAGAGGGAAGTTATAGACAATATAAAACCTTGCTGATCCCAGTGCTTTTAAATTCCGCAGAGAGTGCAATTCCAAAAAAATGGCAGGAAGTGGAGGGGCCCGGGATCAGGGACTGGATTTCAAGAATCAATGAAATATACACTATGGAAAATTCTGAGGCATTCGGTCCCTTAGATAGGGATCAAGTAGATAAAGGGGGGCAGATGGGCCAGATGGGAAGCCTTTAAAAGATCAGAGTGTTTTGCGGAAGCCATTTTGTACTAATTCACGCAGTGATATTTTTTCTCTCAATGGGTGTCAAGGAACGAGATCCGTCTGCGGGAGGCCGGGGGGGGGGGGGTGAGGTAGGTGGGTAGGAGTGGGGTATAATATTGGGATTTATATGTGTATGCATGTTTTGTATATTTGGTGGATTGATTTACCCCGCTTGTTTGTATTTTTAAAATATGAAAATCTAAATAAAGAATAAAAAAATTAAAAATAAAACGTGACTACCTACCAGGACTGATCACCAATTCAGATTTATGCTAATTACAAACACAGCATGGGAGTGAGGAGTGGGTAACAAACAAATTCCAAATTTGGAGCACCACAAACACTTTAGGTAAAAGTGTTTGCTGATATTATGGCGCGGGAGCAAGAACAGACAATTGTAGATCTTATGGTGGACTCTCTGGATCCATTAAATTATGATGATGTTGTTCGATTGGGAAGTTGTTTGGTTTACCGAGCTATAGCGGATAAATTACTGCAGGAAGAGAAAGCAGGGAACCATGCTGCGGCTCTTTCACCCGTCTTGCAAACTATGGCTCTCTATGCCACGGGCTTATTTGGGAGACAAATGGGACTCTGATGTTCGTACCAGATTCCAGATGACCAGAGAAGCAATTCTCTACCTGTATGGCCTTCTAGTGCAGTAGTCATCAACCGTCCTCAGGGCCCACTAACAGGCCAGGTTTGCAAGATAACTGAAATACATCACAGGTGATATCATTTGCTGCTCATTGAGCGCAGTATTCTAGTATGCATCTCTCCAAGGAAATACTCAAAACCTGGCCTGTTAGTGGGCCCTGAGGACAGGGTTGATGACCACTGCTCTAGAGGATAAACTGGAGCCAGCTACATCCCGAAGACATGCAGTGCCTGGGCTGGTCAAGTTGCTGACCACACTCTATTGGGAATCAGCCAACCCACTATGTCCAGGGTGTTTCTACAGATTATTAATGCCATACTTGACCTGCAATTTATCCACTGGCCACAAACTGAAGGTGAGTGGACCAATGTCAAGGTGGCTTTCTAACAGCGTGCCCAATTTCTGCAGATCCTGGGGGCCATTGATTGTACTCATGTTGCAATCAGGCCCCCCGGAGATGTGAAGTAGTGGACTATAGGAACCGTAAGCAGTACCACTCCCTCAATGTGCAAGTTGTGTGTGACGTCAGACAGCGTATCTTGAGTGCACGAACGGGTTTTCCCATGATGGATTCATTCTCCGAGAGAGACTGCGCTATATGAGAAGTTTGAGAGTTGCCAAATGCCCTCAGGATGGCTCCTTGGTAACGTATAATGTTGAGACATATTTTTTTGTGTTTAAGGCCAACCTATGCTATTTGCAACCCAGTCCTCTCAAAAACCTGCACTGAGAGGAATGAAGTTATAGCAATAGGTGTCCAAAGTAATTGAAGCCAATCTGCTATCAGTACACCTCAATCTGATTTTAGCAGGCAACTTTCCCTACCCCAGTTGCTAAACCATAAAAAGAAATTTGATCCCAGCCATCCCCATGCTCAGCATCTGAATGCTAGCTTGGCCAAATTGCTAACACTGCATCTGCTGCCTTTTCAGCTGGTAGACTCTGCCCCCTTTCGTGAATTTGTGGAATGTGCTGTAGTTTCAAAACACCATTTCTTTTCACGGAAGGCCATTCCGGCTCTCTACTGGCATGTGGAAGGTAATGTTTTGGTCTCGGACAGGGCGGTCAGCAGTAAGATGCATATTACCGCTGACTCATGGTCTAGCAGGCATGAGCAGAGACGTTTCCTTCACGGCACAATGGGTAACTCTGCTGGCAGCTGGAAAGGATTCAGGACAGGGTTCAGTATTGTTGTAGCTTGTTCCACCACCACACCTCCAAAATGCTAGTGGTGATTCTGCCACAACTCTCTCCTCCACCCCCTCTTCTTCTTCCTCCTCTATGGCCTCTTCTGCAGATTTGTCCTCTGAACCAGCAGTGCTCCATTAGCGTTCAAGGGCCTACGCAAGCACTCAGGCAAAAAGATGCCATGCGGTGCCTGATTTGGTCTGCTTAGGGAACAGTAGCCACACTGGGGCAGGCTCAGAGGTGGTTGACGCCACGCTGGCTTTAGCCAAGAATGGTTATATGTGGTACCGACCTTTTCTCCGCCCTCCGACAGGGACACTTGAGCCATGTCCATGTTTGGCAAACGTCCTCAATTTGGTGGTGCAGCAGTTCTTGAGCAGGTACCCAGACTTACAGGATCTGCTGAGGCAGGCCAGAAAAGTCTGATCATTTCCGCTGGTCATACAATGCCAGTGCTCGGCTGGCTATCATTTGTGACATGCCCACCAGGTGGAACTCAATGTTGGCAATGCTGCAGCGGCTGCACTCGCAGCAGAGGGCCATCAATGAGTACCTGTGTGAGTATGGCACCAGGACAGGGCCAGGAGAGCTTGGCTTCTTTTCGCCACGCCAGTGGCTACTGATCAATGATGCATGCATTGTCCTGTCACCATTTGAGGCGACCGCGAGGATGGTGAGCAGAGACAATGCATGCATCAGTGATACTGTCCCTCTTGTCTTCCTGTTGGAGCACAAGCTTTGTGGAATAATGGACAGGGCACTTGAGGCAGAACAGTGGGAGGAAGAGGAGGAATTCCTTACCTCTCAAGGCCCCCTTTATCCAGATAGCATTCCTGCGGGCCCGCCAAAAACACAGGAAGGAGGAGGAGGATTGTGTCAGCATGGATGTAGAGGATAAAACTCAGCAGCAGTCTTCAAGGAATGGTTTTCAATCCTCAGAAACCCAAGGAGTTGTACATGGTTGGGAGGAGGTAGGCCTCCCTGATTCTGCAAAGCCTGTGAAAGGACCCTAGGATTTATGGTATCAAGGAGAGGGATTACTGGCTGGCAACCCTTCTTGATACACGTTCAAAGGGTAAGGTTGCAGAACTCATCCTGCCTTCGCAGAGGGAGCAGAGGATGAAACATCTTCAGGAGGCCTTGAAGAAAAGGTTTGTGCAATGCATTTCCAGAACCAGGGAAGTTACAATTTCCTGGTGCTGGACAACGAGTTGCTGAGGCTTCGTTCAGTCAGAAGAAGAGCGGTGGAGAAGATGGCCGGCTGACGGTACCTTTAGACAATTTTTCAGTCCTCAGCGCCAAGGTCTGATCGGTTCAAGCAACCATCGCCAGCGTCTGTATTACATGGTGCAGGAATATCTTGGGGTTAAGAGCAGACTTGGAGACCTTTCCAACAGACCATCCACTGGGTTACTGGGTCTTTAGGATGGACCACTGGCCAGAACTTGCTCAATATGCAATTGAGCTACTGGCCTGTCCTGCATCCAGCGTTCTTTCTGAACGCACATTCAGTGCTGCTGGAGGGGTTGTAATGGATCATAGAATGTGCCTGTCCACAGACTCCATTGATAGGCTCACATTCATAAAAATGAATCAGTCTTGGATCAGCAGCAGCTATCAAGCACCTGAGGCTGATGTAAGTTGATTTTTCTATGGATGTGGGATCCCTTGAAGACGGCCTATGCTGAGTGACTATCCCATTCCTCCTCAATCTTGATGATGCTAGCTTGCAACAATATTTTGGTTTAGGGTACCACCACCACTGCCTAAGGCCCAATTTTTCTGCCCCTGTTTAACGGGGCATGTAATTAAAATTTTTGATCTAATATTTCACAGCAGGGCCCATTCCTGCACCTACCAAGAGTAACTGTAAGGGCTTACAATGTTGTGGCACCACCAAAACCTAAGGCCCAATTTTCTATAGAGTATATAGGGCAGGCCGTATAGTATATATATCTTCTGTTCAGAGTATATAGTGCCTGGGGGGCTCCCACGCCATTTCTTTTTTTAAATATCAGACCCAAAGTGCCTGGTAATGGGCTGGGGGGGGACCCATACCTTTTTTCGCTATGATTTTCATCTATATTGCTGGGACCCGACAATACATTACAGCCGCAAGCAGTGTTAAATGAGTGTTAAATGGGAAAACTGCGCCACTTTAGAGGCATACTATAGACACCTCCCTCAAGCACAATATTTAAAAGGAATATTTCATTTTTTTTGTTTCACTTTAAGCATTCTTAAAATCACTGCTCCCGAAATAAAGGGGGTATGGGCCCATACTCCCTGCTTCCCACATTGCTGTTTTTATCTGTGATCACTTTTTATCCATTATTGTTTGACAATTTTTTATTTCCAATAAACCAACATTGGTTGACCTGCACCATGTGGAGCTTCCCTTTTTCCTCTCTTCCCCATGCTTGAGTGCTGTGTACCATTCTCGGATCTTTGCCAGTGTGGACCGGTTCGTTGGCGGATCGGTTTGGAAATTTCACCTTAGAACCATCATCTAACCTGGGCGTATCGGAGTTCATGGTTGCTACACCACCATCCAGCTTGGCATCAACACACTACTGGAGATGCAGTACTATGTCTGTCAGACGCACTGCCGTATGGTAGGTGCGTCCATCTATTTTGGTAAGAGTACCCACCCTTTCCATCTGAATGCTTTCATATGCTTTCATATGCTTTTCGGTACAGCTTTGATCCAGTGTGACCACGTATTTACTGCTACTACTGAAGATTCGAGGGAATATTTCATTGCCCCCACCCACCAACTTGCTTACCGCTCAACAAATTGCCAACCACTTCAATAACAAAATCAACACAATTCGCAAGGAGATATCCAGCATTCAAATGCCTCCCCTAACCAACATATCAGGTCCAACACCACACTCAATATTCTCCTCCTTTTGCCCAGTTACCACAGAAGAAGTTGATAATCTCCTCTCCATGGCCCACTTCACTACCTGTCCCCTGGACCCTGTCCCCTCTCAATTACTGCAACCACCTTCCCACTCTATCCTCAACTCCCTAACCCACATCTTTAACCTCAACCTCTCCCTCTCCTCCGGCACCTTTACTTCCCCGCTCAAACATGCACTGGTTACCCCCCCCCATACTCAAAAAACCCTCACTAGACCCCACCTGTTTGAATAACTTAAGACCCATCTCCCTGCTCCCGTTTGCCTCCAAGCTCATCGAACGCCTTGTTCCTGACCAAATGAGTCGCTACCTCACAAACAACCTTCTCAACCCCCTACAGTCTGGCTTCCGCCAACAACATTCTACTGAAACTGCCCTACTAAAACTCACCAATGACCTAATAACTGCCAAAACCAATGGCCACTACTCCATACTCATACTTTTAGACCTCTCTGCTGCCTTTGACACAGTTGACCACCTGCTCCTCCTCAGCAAATTACACTCCCTTGGCCTCCGTGATTCTGCATTATCCTGGTTCTCCTCCTACCTATCTCAGCACACTTTCAGTGTCACTTACAACTCCATCTCCTCCGCTCCCCTTCCTCTTTCTGTTGGGGTACACCAAGGCTCCGTCCTTGGGCCTCTCCTTTTCTCACTCTATACCTCTTCCCTGGGCCAGTTGATGACCTCCCATGGCTTCCAATACCACCTCTATGCCGATGACACACATATCTATCTCTCCACTCCTCAACTCACCCCCTCTATCTCCTCACGGATCTCAAACTTGCTGAATGACATATCGGTAGGGATGTCACACCACTTGCTCAAACTTATTCTTTCTAAAACTGAGCTTGTTATATTTCCTCCCTCACGGTCCCTCCCCATTACTTTACCATTAATAACAACACAACCATTGGTCCCTCCACACATGCCAGGGTCCTGGGTGTAATCCTCGACTCTGACCTCTCCTTCAGCACTCATATCCAATCACTGGCTAAATCCTGCCGCCTTAACCTCTGCAACATCTCCAGAATTCGACCATTCCTGACTAATGACACCACAAAGCAACTTATTCACTCCTTGATTATTTACCGCCTCGACTACTGCAACTCTCTCCTTAATGGCCTACCCTTAAGCAGGCTATCCCCCTTCAGTCTATTATGAATGCTGCTGCTAGACTAATACACCTCACTAACAATCCCTTCACTGGCTTCCCCTACCCCACCGTGTAAAATTCAAAATGCTAACCATAACATACAAGGCCATTCACAACATTGCCCCCATCTACATCACCAACCTCATCTGCAGATATCACCCAAATCGTCCCCTCCGCTCCTCCCAGGACCTCCTGCTCTCTAGCTCCCTTGTTGCCTCCTCCCATGCTCGCCTTCAGGACTTCTCCAGAGCCTCTCCCATCCTCTGGAACTCCCTGCCCCAGTATGTCCGATCAGCCCCTACCCTGTCCACCTTTAGGAGATCCCTGAAAACTCATTTATTCAGGGAAGCCTATCCCACACCCACACAACTGTCCCTGAGCCACCCACATCAAATCATTCTTTGCAGCTATTACCTTTTCTACCACCACCACCCCCTCCCTTTAGAATGTAAGCTCTACGAGCAGAGCCCTCCTGTAACTTTTGTATTGAACTGTACTTTAATTGTGTTGTCCCCCTTATACATTGTAAAGCACTGCGTAAACTGTTGGCGCTATATAAATCTCGTATTATTATAATAATAATAAGACACTATATATGTGGACATTTGATTATTGGATCAATTTAGCCCATAATTATTTCACATTTATCTATGCTCACAGATTTTTTTATTTTTATTCATATATTTTTTTTTGCCTTAAGGTGATTCAGTTGCTATTTAGTGCTACACTATATGTTTGTTTCCAATATGATTTAACAATCACCAGAAATCGCACTCCTCACTGACACTCTCCCCACAAAAAAAAAAAAAACAGGAAGTGAACACCCATTTATTGCTTGCCCTTTTGATTGGCCTGAGCACAAATCGCATCTGATCCTAACATGGTAGGTGCATTAAATTTGCATTACAATCGCGCTGTTAATAACCAAAAACACTAACCAAACTAACCAAATTTGCATCACAATCGCATCACACAAGTGTGAACCAGCACTAAAAAGGTCAGTTTTTAGATGAATTACTCTAACCACATTCTCCCCTTTTTTTCCCCCACTTATTTTTTTGTGTTTGATAACTGCGACAAGAATTTAAATATGAGCCTCTTCATCTACCTCATATACCATAGAAGAACATGCTTATGTCCAGGATGGAGTAGTGAAGAGAAGGTGACACAGCGGCTTCAAGTATTGTCTGGCTGAATATGAATGGAGATATGAAAAGTGTGTATGGCCAGCAGCTGGTGTTGAAAGTCAAGATGTATGGAGAGAATATTATGTACTTCTTTGTGTAAAATGGTGGTGTGAGCATGATTAGTAGTAGGAATGACAGCCTTGATGTAGGAAAATAATATTGTGTGCTTCTGTGTGTAAAAGAAGATATGAAATGTGTCAGTAACAAGGGTTGAAGCCTTGACGTGGCGTTACTACTCACCTGGGTATCCATGTGCCAATTCAACCAGTATGAGTGTCTGTAATATTTGTTGTTTATTAAATATTAAAAAAACATTTCAACAAGTTCAGCTCTCCTTTAGAACAGGAGACTTTCTTAAAAAAAAAAAAAAAAAGAAGAAGAAGAAGAAGAAGAAGAAGAAGAAGAAGAAGAAGAAGAAGAAGAAGAAGAAGAAGAAGAAGAAGAAGAAGAAGAAGAAGAAGAAGAAGAAGAAGAAGAAGAAGAAGAAGAAGAAGAAGAAGAAGAAGAAGAAGAAGAAGAAGAAGAAGAAGAAGAAGAAGAAGAAGAAGAAGAAGAAGAAGAAGAAGAAGAAGAAGAAGAAGAAGAAGAAGAAGAAGAAGAAGAAGAAGAAGAAGAAGAAGAAGAAGAAGAAGAAGAAGAAGAAGAAGAAGAAGAAGAAGAAGAAGAAGAAGAAGAAGAAGAAGAAGAAGAAGAAGAAGAAGAAGAAGAAGAAGAAGAAGAAGAAGAAGAAGAAGAAGAAGAAGAAGAAGAAGATAGAAGTCTTTAAAACCTTAGTTAATTGGAGTGCCAACGTTTACTAGTAGATTGATAGAAAGGGGTACCTACGTCCTAAGTGGAAAGATTTGTGGTTGAGGATAGTTGACTTTAATGGTACCACAACCATTTAAAATACACAAAAATACAAAAAATAAAACAAGTAGATTTTTATTAAATTAACATCAGCCGACCAATCTAATTCACAAAGGGTGAATAAGGTTTTCAAACCCAAGTCACGACACTTCCCTGAACTTTCCCTCTGTCCAAATGTTTGGATTTTCCTCCAAAAAAACATTAGGGACATGAAGGCTGCACGTTGGCAGTCCTCTTCCTCTAATCAATCTGATGAACAACTCATGGCTCTCAGACAGCTGAAGTCACAGACCCAGGTAGTCATCAAGCCCTCAAACAAAGGGGGCAACATCATCTTGACGTCACATCCACAATACCAACTAATGTGACACAATGTGCTTAACAACAAACGTTGGTAACGTGCGATTGACTTGAACACGGTCTCGACATTGGAAAGAGAATTCCAAGTACTATGCACACAGGCCTACCAGGAAGGCCTGATAGTAAAGCAAAAACACTAGACTGATTAATAGTTTTCCCCGTACACCGACATTCTACACCCTCCCCAAAATCCATAAAAATATTGCGCACCCACCCGGCAGGCCTATAATTTCTGGCATTGGATCTCTAACAGAGAACGGCAATAGGTTTGTCGATTCTCTTCTCCTTCCCCACGTTACACGTTTACCTTCCTATATTAAAGACACACCTGACCTGCTAAAACATGTTAAGGGGACTTATGTTTACCCAGGCAGTTTACTCGTTACAATTGATATAGAATCTCTGTATTCTAGTATCCCGCACAAGTGGGGCGTTCGGGTGAGGGAATCTTTTTCATGGAGCAAGATAGGAACATCTGGCCACTCAATTACTTTGTTCTTGATCTACTTGAATTTATTTTGACAAAATAATTACTTTGCCTTCATGGATCAATTGTATCTTCAGATAGAAAGAGTAGCCATGGGCACCTGCTGTGCACATCATACGCAAATCTATATCTGCGCAGATGGGAGAGAGAGATATTCTCCAGTGAGACTTTCACCCTGGCTCTCCATGATCAAGTACTGGTTTAGATACATAGATGACCAATTGGTTATCTGGACCGGCACTGTTCGAGAGCTCTGTTCATTTTTGGAACAATTTAATATAAATCAATATAATTTGAAATTCATGCACACTGTTAGTGAAACTCAGGTGTCCTTTCTAGATCAACATATTAATAGGTACAAGTGAATACATCTATACAGAAAACCCAGTGCAGGAAATACACTACTTCATGCTCAGAGCCTCCACCCACCATCATTAGTTAGAAGCATCCCCTATGCCCAAAATATACGATTGCGAAGAAACTGCACATCCGACAAATTTTCAAAAACAAGCTGATCTTTTATAAGAAAGGCTCCTAGCAGGGCGCCATATATATATTATGAACTGCAGGTGTGGAGCTTTCTATATTGGAAAAGCCAAGCGCCAGTTTGGCCAGAGGATTGGCAAGCACACCTATTACTCTGGTGGAGGAAAAATCATCATGCCTGTCACAAGGCATGTTGGCCTTCATCATAAATACCACACAGAGATGTTTCCTTCTTAGTTCTGGAGGTTATCCCTCCAGATCCCAGAGGAGGGAACGGGGATAAGCGTATCCTCCAAACGTGAAACTCTATGGATCGAACGTCTCAATGCCATGACTCCACCTGGCCTCAATGAGGTCAACTCATACAGGCCATTTGTCTGACCCTTCCTGGTCCTGTGGATGCATGGATGCACGTGAGTACATCTGTGCGCACTGTGCATGCATGTTTTCTGGCTGTCTTCTGTCATGATTGATTATGTTTTATCATAATTTTCCTTTTTCTCCCCCCTCATACCTTATCCGTGCTATTCCGATACATTTTCTAATTGCTGTATCGTGAGTAGTAACGGGGATTTGGCAGCAACACGATCGGTCTTCTGGCGAGTCGCCGGAAGAAAGCCATTACTATGTACATGCCACAAAGTATTCAGCTTACAATACAAACATCACAGAGACAATCCTCAAACCTTCTGGCACAAAGTCATTTGGAGGGATGAGATCAAAATTGAGCTTTTTGGCCACAACTATAAACGCTACATTTGGAGAGGAGTCAACAAGGCCTATGATGAAAGGTACAGAGGTGGATCGCTGATGTTTTGGGGATGTGCGAGCTACAAAAAGGCATAGGAAATTTGGGCTAAATTGTTGGCAAGATGAATGCAGTATGTTATCAAAAAATACTGGAGGAACATTTGCATTTATCAGCCAGGAAGCTGCGCGTGGGATGTACTTGGACATTCCAACACAGCAATGATCCAAAACACAAGGCCAAGTCAACCTGTCGTTGGCTACAGCAGAATACAGTGAAGGTTCTGGAGTGGCCATCTCAGTCTCCTAACCTCAATATCATTGAGCCACTCTGGGGAGATCTCAAATGTGCAGTTCATGCAAGACAGCCCAAGCATAGACAGCCCAAGCATTTACAGAAACTGGAGGCTTTTTGCCAAGATGAACGGGCAGCTTTACCATATGAGAAGATAAAGGGCATCATCCACAAATACCACAAAAGACTTCAAGATGTCATTGACGTTAAAGGGGGGAATACACTGTATTAGGAACTGGGGTATGTAAACTTTTGATCATTCTGGTAGTTTCCGTTGCCATGATTTAAAGAGTAAACACAGTTGATTGATAATAAATGGTATACATATACATATATATATATATATATATATATATATATATATATATATATATATATATATAAAAATGGTATCTCTATATATATATATATTACATATATATTATTTTTCCTGCATCAGTCTGTTTTACCTCTATGTAGCATATATTAAGTTTAATGTTAATTATTGTATATGAAATTGAATACATAAATCTTGAATTTTAAGCCCTCGCTAGATACTTCATGTAATGTCCTGCAAAAAGAAGAGCAAGGTATCAGTTAATGGATTTTTGATAGTTTGACCTTGTGGGTCATACAGTATATGTTTGACCGTGCCTGTTGGTCTGGCCTTTTTAATCTTATGGCCGTTCTGGCTGTTTTTTTAAAGTTGCCACTGTTTGGCATTACTTTTTATCCAATTCTTGTTTCATTAACCTTTCAGGTTCGATATTCTATCAAACAAACTTTCAAATTTTTCCCTCCCCAGTTCAAATATTATGGAAGATGACGGGTCATTGGAAGTGGTTGTAGGGCCTTAAACTCTAGATCTCTTCCTTCACAACACGGCGTAGAACAGGTAAGAGACTACACTGTTAAAAATGTATCCAAGAAGATCAAAGCTAATTAGAGAACCACCTTTGTAATCCCAGAGATAAAGAGAGAGGTGGAGATATGGCTGTCCACAAGATTTGGGGGCCTGGCAATGACATTATCTCTTATAGACCCAAGACGATAAGTCCTGCAGCAGCAAGTTTTGGCAAGCACCTCAAGGCTGGCGTTACACGTGTTACATCAGGGGCTACCATGACGTGGTCTATTGGAAGCTGCACCTACAGGCATTAGAGACAATCCTGTTCGAGGAATCCTTAAGCAGTGAAACCATCCAGGGGGTCATGATCTCTCTCTTATTTGCAGCATCTGCCAATCCCGAAGCATCAATTACACACCTAGGGAAGCAATACGGGATTCCTCTCACTGTTGTGCTTCTAAGTGTCGCGCACGATCTGCTGGTAAGTAATATGGTGCAGGGCAAACAAATCATAGAAATGATTGAACTGGACATTGGAAGGCATACTCACGCATTGTTCGCTGAAAGAGAGCCTGTCTGGAAAACAGATTTTATAGAGGAAATTGGCTACACAACGAGAATCTCGTATATAATTATGATAGTCAGTAAGGCTGTGACTGCTCACGAAAGTTGCCGTGAGACCGCCAAGAAGAGAATGGACGCCATGGACGGATCCCATGCAGTGAAGAAAAACTGTTTTCCGTAGAAAGATGCTGCTGATAAGGCCAGCCATTTGGTAAGAAACCTATAATCAGAAAAGATATTCAGTACTGATCAAGAAGGACACAAATAAGGTAGACTGCTAGCAAACACTAAAGCTTAATCCAAAACAACAACACCTCAAATAAACAAACATATACACAGTGCTGCGTAATTCATAAATGTCCATAAAATCACAGTTCGTGTGCGTGTAACTAAAGCTGAATAAAAGTGCAGGTGTCACAAACAGAAAAAAAGGATCTCCGATCCGGTGACAGTGACCCCTCCACCACACACGGATGGCCTCTCACCTCAAGGATTCGACCTGAAACAGGTCACATAGCAGCAGTCAATAAAAAAATACAGCAATCCAGGTATAGTAATCCACAGGTAGCAGCTCCAGCGCTCATCCAAGTCAGTGAGATGGTAAGTACATCGGGGCCGAGGTAGAGGGAATTACCATCCCTATCCGGTTCCTTGACATACTAATTATGAACATCATCCACCATATTCTGAGAATTATGCATGGAAAACTGTACTATCTAGAGGAAGGGGACAACCGCAGGGTAGGGGGAATCATTCATCTAGAGGAGCCCCAGTTTCTACCTACAATAGCTATGACCCTCTACAAAATCATTGGGAAGATCAACATTACAGTCAGGACCATTTTTTAGGTCAAGAGAGGACCCCTTGGAGGGGACCTTCTTCGCATACCCCAGTCTGGGTGAGACACAAAAGATCACTGGATCCCCCAGGATCAAAGAAATGGACAAGCCAGCCTAAAAAGAAAAAGCAGAGAGGATGCAGGGGGGGGACAAGCCTAAAAGGCAAAGACCCCATTAGGTAATAGGATATTCAATTTAAGTGGCACCCCAGATGAGACATTGGTTTTGGATAAAGGTTTAAAGTTTGCTCCTATTCGGAACCTGAATAAATTTCAGGCTTATGTTAATGTACAGAAATACATTAGGAATCTAAACATTAATTTTTTATCTAACCCTATCCAGCGAAACTCTTCCTAACCTCAATCTGGTTCCATGCATTCCAATCTTCGGAACAGATCAGTGTTCAATCCACTGTGTAGTGATAACAGACATTTGGAGGTCTTAAGAAATATGGTCTGTAATGACCTTGACCAACTTAAAATTAAGAAAGTCAGAGATTCTCAAATTTTAAAAAGAGGTATATCCTCTTTGGAACAAAGAAAAGATATAGTGATCCGGCCAGCTGACAAGGGAGGGGGGTTAGTTGTACTTAGTAAAGCTTATTATAAAGCAGAAATGTTTCGATTACTGAATGATCAGAATACATACCGATTACTTAAGGGTGATCCTATGTTGACGTTTAAGAACAGTTTACATGCCTTGGTAGAAGATGGCAAAAGTAAGGAAATTTTGAATCCCAAGGAAGCATCCTATCTTGATCCTTCTACTGTAGGACTCCTATTATTAACATTCTACCAAAAATGCATAAGAATTCTGATCAACCACCCGGTCGTCCAATTGTGAATGGTATTGACTCGGTCACCTCCAGGCTAGGCCAATATCTCGATTTTTTTCTGCAACCACTTGTTACCAAAACCAAGGCCTACTTACGAGATACCAAACAGATTCTCCAAATTTTGCACACCCTTCCATGTATCTCTTCCAGCATACTGATCACCGCTGACGTGGGACCACTATATAAATCTACCATAAGGAAGCTCTCACCTCAGTTAAATGGGCCTTAGCAGCCACTGATCTCTCGAGGGACCATGTTTCATTTTTATTAGAGAGTCTTGAATTTTGTTTGTTGAATAACTATTTTTGGTTCAGTGGGGAATATTTTTTGCAGATACGTGGCGTGACTATGGGCGCACGTTTCGCTCCCAGTGTGACCAACTTGTTTATGGCCCACTGGGAGGAAGAGGTTATATCCCATGACCCTCCCCCTCAATTGTCATGCTATAAGAGGTACATAGATGATTTAAAGGGGTTGTAAAGGTAAAAATTTTTTCACCTTAATGCATTCTATGCATTAAGGTGAAAAAAACTTGACAATACCGCCGCCCCTAGCCCCCGTTTTACTTACCTGACGCCTCGAATCTTCGCTGCTCGTTCTCGTCATCTTCATTGCAGCTCAGCCTGGTCGCTGATTGGCTGCAGTGGATGGATTGAAAGCAGCGCAGCCATTGGCTCGCGCTGCTGTCAATCACATCCGATGACGCGGCGCGTCGGGGGGCGGGGCCGAGTGATACAGCGAGCGGCTATAGCCGCCGGCTGTATCACGGGAGCGCGCCCGCAAGCACTCACCACCATGCGAGGGAGCTTAAGGTGGTTAATGCTTGCGGGGAGGAGCTGAAACAGCCGCCGAGGGACCCCAGAAGACCAGGTTCGGGGCCACTCTGTGCAGAACGAGCTGCACAGTGAAGGTAAGTATAACAGGTTTGTTATTTAAAAAAAAAAAAAAATCTTACCTTTACAACCTCTTTAATTATGATCTGGGAAGGAGATATGTCTAGCCGTCAGTCATTCATGAATAAATTAAACAACAATAAAAACATTCAGCTCACTTGGACCATTGACCATAAGCAGATCACCTTTCTAGATTTGGAAATTTTTAAAAGTGAGGTTGGTTTCCAGACTAGAAACCATTCTAAGGCCACCAACCGGAATGCCTACATTCCATTAACCAGTTGCCACCATAGGTCATGGTTATGTAATATTCCGAGAGGCCAATTCGGCTTAGACGCAATTGTACGTCGGAGGATGATTTTATATCACAATCCCAGATTTTAGCAGCCAGGCTCAAGGAGTAAGGATATGCACAGTCCATGATCGAGTCTGAAATTGAGAAAGTCAGGCTTACAGATAGGAGTACCATAGTGGCAGATAAGATTAAGATTATTGAGGTTGAAGATAATAGGGCAGGTTATAGAGTTGTATTGGATTATAATATCCAATATAAGAAACTTGAGAGAATTATAGCCAAACATTGGCTTATTCTTAATCTTAAAATGTGATCGAACTCTGGGACCAGTTCTCCCTCGACATCCTGAGTTCATTTACCATAAAGCACCCTCCCTTCATGACTGTTTGGCACCAGGAGTAGTGGATCCACACAAAATTGCGGACAACAAGCTTTTCAGCTTTCTGTCTGGTTTCCATGCATGTGGCAGATGTGCTACCTGCAGGAAAGCCCGTAGAAACATCAAGAAGCGGGGGCGCATGCGCGGCGCGATGCGGAACGGAAGCTGCTGAGCTGAGCTCCGTCCGACGAGGCAGGCCAGGCACGATACCCGGGGCTATTCCCAGCTTAAAATAGCACCATCCGACCGATCACCCCTGCGGGATCAACTTGTGCATGCCATCCAGCAAAAAAGAGCGACAGAACCGCTCCCAACATACCCTCACAAACTACCTCATTACTATGGAGAGGAAGACCCAAAATGGCGCCGGCCATCATGCGGCCTCCAGCGGTCCGGAACATACAGCTAAAGACAGTGAGTACCCTCAACCCCTTTCTAAAGCTGACCTTGATGCAAGCCTCTCAGCAATCTATGACAGATTCGTGGACAAACTAGAAAGAGAGATTCACAAATCTACCACTGCTCTCTCACAGGAGATTGCTAGCATAGGAGGCCGCACTGACCTATTAGAAGCCAAGCATGATGAACTAGCCATTGCACACAATGACCTCAGAAAGGACTATGAAACATTGGCAGACAGTTTTTCTTTCATGCAAGCTCATATCGAAGACCTCGATAATAGAAACAGGAGGAACAATATAAGAGTGCGTGGTGTCCCAGAGTCAGTTACTGACATAAATAAGGTTATTACAAAGCTTTTCCATGATCTCGTACCAGACAAACCCCTCTCTGCTTTTGCTTGTGATAGAATGCACAGGGCACTGCGCCCAAAACCTACTGCAGATAAACCTCCAAGAGATATTATAATGTGCATGAAAGACTTTCTTACCAAAGAAGATGTAATGCGTGCCGCCAGAAATTCCCCATCCATAGAATTAGATGGAACAAGGCTGCAGATTTTCCCTGATATCTCCCCTGCGACTTTGGACCGAA
Source organism: Aquarana catesbeiana (assembly GCF_042186555.1). Classification (NCBI taxonomy): domain Eukaryota; kingdom Metazoa; phylum Chordata; class Amphibia; order Anura; family Ranidae; genus Aquarana; species Aquarana catesbeiana. Next base: position 18,873,078 of record NC_133324.1, on the reverse strand, counting down.
GACGCAGAATGAAAGAAGTCACAAATGTTCTTCAATCAGCCAGAATCAAGTACAGATGGGGATTCCCATTCAAATTATCATTAACCCATAATGGCAATTCCTATACGGTCTATAACGTCATTGAAGGAAAAGATTTACTCATTAAACTAGGTCTACTAGACCCACAACCATCACAGCGTTTGCCCACCACTCCCAGATCTTCACCTATATGGTCCACACCTTCGACCAGACGCATCCCAAGAGACCAAAGAAGATGGCAACAACACTCCCCCCAAGATCGTGTCGCCTGATCTGTTTACACAACAATCAAGCCTGCGACTTTATGACCACTTGCATGTGATGTCCTTCTATCTCCAGCTTCGACCTAACTCCCCAGGGGAGTATATACCCTCTTGCTTACTGTAAATGCCCCTGATTCTACAATCAACTCTAGCTCAAAACTTTAGAGCAAATCACTTATTCAATCTCCTACCCAGACGAACAATACTATTTTTGTTTTTTCGTCCTAATTTTTCATGGACCTTTTGTTTCTGGGAAGAAAAAGTTTGCAAGGGGTCGCAACGGGGGTGGTGGGGTCATGAAGGGTAACCCCCATGTTCCCATGATTTTCTATTTATAATGTTCCGGTTTTTTCCGTTTTTTTTTTTTTTTTTTTTTTTTTTTTTTTTTTTTTCCTCTCACTTATTCAGGTATCCTAATCTAATATGCATTATCTCTACCTAAATTTAGATATTATTGCTGTGTCACTCTAACCCAGATATAGCAGGGTAATGGTAGAGAAACACAAAATATTATAAAAATGTTCTCCACATTTATTTCTTGAGGACTTATACCATTTTTGTGATACACTAATGTTATTTATATTATGTGTTCACCATGCACCAATCTTTTTCTAGGTTTCATACCTAGACTTTACTTTACTAATGCCTGGCCTATCCGCCGTCGCTAGTTTGTCCCCCATTCTACCAGAGGGGCCTGCGGCCCTTTCTTCCCCTAGTGGGTTGCTGCGGCCCCCGCTGGTGGAATTTGGACGTTCTCGTCCTTTGAAAAAATTTAAAAGGCTGAACGACCTTATGTCCTTCAGTCCCCTTTTTCTTGTTATTTTAATAGTTGTTTTTTTCGCCCTTATGGCAATTTATGCAAATATTTTATTTTATGGAAGACTTATTACAGTTCATTCAATTTTGGGTAATTTCAACTGTTTAACAATCATTACTCATTGTAATAACACACTGAATTCAAACCTTAACACAAGGCTATTGATCTCATTTCGATTTATGATATCACATACAACCTACTACTTCATTACCATCCAACTAGTATTCCTTCCCCTATTTTGGTATATACCGTTCCTTATTTATATAATTAGAAGTATTTTCCTCAACTACTATGGGTCTTAAAGTATTCTCCCATAATGTCCAAGGCTTTAATTCCCCCAATAAACGTAAAAAAGCATTCAAACAATACAAAAGATTGGGTGCAGATATAATACTAATGCAAGAAACCCACTTTTCTACCTCCAATCACCCTCAATATTTTGATAAATCATTCAACCAATCCCATTATACTACATTCTCCAACAAATCCCGTGGTGCCGCTATTTTTATTAAAAATTCCATAATTTTTGAACCCCATTCTATCTACAGAGATGTGGACAGTAGATTTATCATACTGAAAGGCTGTATAAATAGGAAAAATATCACTATAGCCTCTATATACGCCCCAAACGAGGCCCAGACAACATTCTTCACCAAATTCTTCAGCGTATTAGAGCAATATATTTCACCTCATTTGATAATTGGAGGCGACTTCAACCTCTCTGCACACCCTGCTCTTGATAGAAGTAAAATGGCCCCCTCCTCCAAAGCTTTCAGTAAAACTATAAACCGCTCTCTTAGCAAACTGCAGCTCATTGATTCCTGGAGGGCCCATAATATTGGTATCAGAGCATATACTCACTATTCTCACCCCCACAATTGCTTTGCCAGATTAGACTATATTTTCTGCACACCAATCCTCTTGGCAAACTCTTCAAATACTGATATACACCCATGCCCATGGTCAGATCACAATATAGTAGAATTTGATACCTCCCATATTGGCATGACTCCTACCCCTTTTAATTGGCGCCTTAATGATTCTCTCTTATCTAACCCTTCTACCGTCCAACAAATAAATACCCACATTGAAGAATACTTCCACATAAACACTTCAGAAGATGTCCTCCCTACCTCAGTCTGGGCAGCCCACAAAGCGGTCTTGCGGGGTCATTTGATTAATATTGCCGCAGCCAGAAATAAATCTAAACTGACAGAAATTAAATGTCTTACAAAAGAACTACATGATTTATATATTAAACTAAACCACAATACCACTCCAGATATAGTAAATCTTATTCAGATAAAACGTAAATCCCTAAACACTTTACTTTCTGAAGACACAGAGAAATCCCTCAGATTTTCCAAAGCCAAATTCCTACTACATGGCAACTCTTCCTCATCAATGTTTGCCAGGAAACTAAATCATGACACTAAACCCCCACACGTATATAAACTGCGAAACCAAAAAGGCAATATCGTAACGCACCCCCAAGACGTCCTAAACATTTTCACCTCATTCTATAAAAACCTCCTTTCTGGCCCCCAAACACACCCACCTCTCACCACATTAGACTGGTTAAACTCCCTTCAACTCCCTAAACTTACCCAACTCCAAGCTTCTTCATTGAATGATCCTTGTACGGACAGCGAAATTCTCAATATAATAAAGAACCTCAAAACATCGACAGCACCAGGCCCAGACGGCTTCACCACATCATACTATAAAAAATTTGCCTCTTTACTGACTCCCAGCCTTACAAAAATGTTCAATTATATCCTATCAGGTGGTCACTTCCCAGAAGATATGTTATTGGCCAACTTATCTTTAATCCCTAAACCTGAAAAAGACCATTCCCTTCCCCAAAATTTTCGCCCTATTTCAGTCCTCAACAATGACCTTAAACTATTTGGCAGACTACTGGCAAACAGGCTTGCTACAGTTATCACATCTCTGATCCATACGGATCAAACGGGATTTATCCCAGGCAGACAAATAGTCGATAACATTAGACTTGTCACAAATATTGTTCAAGATGCCAACCTTCATTCTCGCCCCCTATATCTACTTAGCCTTGACATCCACAAGGCCTTCGATAGCGTTAACTGGTCATATCTTAATCACCTCCTACCTAAATTCGGCATATCAGAAAAATTTATACATGGATTTAATGCTCTCTATCATTTACCCCAAACCAGAATTAAAATTCCAGGGATCAACTCTGATTTCTTTCCCCTAAGCAGAGGAACCAGACAGGGCTGCCCTCTCTCTCCTCTCCTTTTCGCCTTGGCCATAGAGCCCCTCGCAGTTGCCATCAGAAATAACCCTAACATCAAAGGCTATCAAAAAGTTCCATATGACTTTAAACTCAGTCTCTATGCAGATGACGCACTTTTATTTTTAACAGACCCATTAATCTCAATACCCAACCTCCTCTCTGATCTCCATTCATTCCATAAACTCTCTGGTCTTTTTATTAACACCAACAAATGCTCCATTTTACCTATAAACAGCCCCCCAGATCTAACCTCACTTCTGAAAAAAAACTTCAACTTCCTTTGGTCTTCACACTCCTTTAAATACTTAGGAGTTAATATTACAATATCCCATAATCTATTTTATAAAAGTAACTACCTTCCCCTCTTCTCACGAATCAACTCACTGTTAAAAATCTGGTCCACTTACCATATTTCCTTTCTCGGAAGGATTTGTGCTTTTAAAATGACAATCCTTCCAAAATTATTATACTATTTTAGAGCACTTCCCATTAATGTACCCAAAACCAAACTGGAATCTATACAACGTGAAATTAATAAATTTATCTGGAACAACAAAAAACCCAGGTGTAGTTACAATCTCATGCATAGACCACAAGATAGGGGTGGGCTGGGACTTCCCAACCTTTGGCTTTATTTCTTAGCAACCAAACTAGTACAAATGGCTCAGTGGTCTTCCCCTAATGCAAATATCCCCTGGTTGACCTTTGAATCCACCTCTATTCATCCATTGAACATCAGAGGAATTTTGTGGTCCAACACAAAACTACACCATATTCTTAGTAAAAAAAACACTTTAATTGCCCATCTTATACTTCTTTGGAATAAAATCAAAGACAACTTTAAACTCCTCTCTGCAACTCCTCCATTGGCCTCATTCTTGGGGGACCCCAGATTTCCGCTCGCTTTCCTTGACCACACACCCTTTCACAACTGGATCAAAAACAATCTTACCACATTAAAGTCTATCACACTCAGCTCTAAATTTCCATCTTTTGCCTCATTACAATCCAGATGCAATTTCCCCCCTTCGGAGTACTACCATTTCACCTTGGTCCGCGAGTTCTACTCTACATACTACTCACTATCTGTCAATCCCCCCAGTACTTTATTCGAACACATCTGTATCTCTTCTCCTAGAGACAAGAGACTAATATCCTTCCTATATAGTAATCTCAATAACTTTCTCCAACCCGAAAAAACAGGTCCCATGATTAGATGGGAAGCAGAGATTGGTAGCTCATTCTCAACGGACTCGTGGACCAGGATGATCAAAAACCTCCGCAAAAGTAATTGCGCTGCTGCATTTAGAGAATCTCCATTAAAACTTCACATCAGGTGGTACATGACTCCATCTAGGATACATTCCTTCTACACCTCAACCTCCCCGAACTGTTTCAGAGGTTGTCCTTTGGAGGGCAGTTATATGCACATCTTTTGGAGCTGTGATTTCTTGAAACCAATATGGGATAAGTTAATCAATATACTAGAAAATCCTCTTAAGAAAAAAATTTCCCTATCCCCCCAAATATGCTTATTATACGCTACAGTTCCAGATGTTCCAACTCCCTGCAGTGGATTAATCCACTCTCTAATCAGTTCAATACACTGGATGATAGCTCTCAATTGGAAATCAAAAACCTACCATGGCCCCAGGTGGAATCTAGAATGGAATCACTTAGACTTTCCGAAAGAATCCATCATACCCTATTTGACACTATGCATATTTATAACGAAAAATGGAAGTTCTGGCCCTTATCAAACCCTCAATGCTTATAATTCTTCACTCCATTCTAAAACTCATTCCTGTATATTGTTGGTTTTCATGATAACGTATCACCTACATTCTAACGTTTGAATATTATTAACCATCCTTCTATATCAGCTTTGTTTTATATGTCCCTTACATCTTTATACAATGTCTTCATTATATTTTATTCACTAATTACCCAACTCTGTATATTCTACTTTCATGTACTACTCATGTTAAACCATATTGTTGTACTCTGCAACCGTTTTATTATATGTCTTTCAAATAAACTTTTGTAAACAAAAAAAAAAAAGAAACATCAAGAAGCGTAAAGAATTTGTTTCTAGTGTTACGCAAAAAAGTTATCAGATTGAAAGCCTCACTACATGCTCATCTGTGGGGGTGGTCTATATGCTTGAGTGCGATTGCGGCCTACAGTACGTAGGCCGCACCGCTAGAGCACTACATTTACGGGTGGGTGAACATATTAGCAACATTAAAAGGGGATTGAAGACTCAGTGTATCCAGGCACGTTAGAACCTGTCACCAAAGAGACCCCAAATGTCTTAAGTTCTGGGGTATAGAAAAGGTCCCCCATCATTGGAGAGGAGGCCATTATATTAGACAGTTGAGTCACTGAGAATCCTTCTGGATTTATGAAACTAAGGTTTTGTCGCCTGCAGGAATTTATGTAGACTTTGATCTCAACTGTTTCATCTCCAATAGATAGTATATCATTTTTTATTTACAGTGTATTTTTTTTATTTACAGCGTATCTTGTATATTTTTATATTTATATATAAATATGAATTTTTAGTACATTTGTTATACGTGGTTGTCACCAAGATGGCCGTGGATTGACATTTATGATATAATTTTAATTTTTTAATTCTAATGTGCTGTTTTGGAAATTTTTCCTGTTTTATATTTATGCAAATGGAGGCGTCTTCTTCTTTTGCCATTTTTTACATTCCAAATGAACAATTGTTCTCTATATGCAATTTTAAATAAACTAGCGTTATTATTTGTACTTATAAGCACATCAGAACTTTATATGTATTTATCCTCGGTTTTAGCCTGTTGGGATTCTCTGAGATGGAACTGGTCATTTGACCGCTGTATCCAGTCTCCTGATTGGTTCACTGTTGGTTACTATGGCATTATATTCAACAGGCGGGCCTTCTGTGTGTATCCTGCCCCAAGCTGAGGAAGTCCCGCCTTTGGACGTAACGCGTACGGGGGTCAGGTGTCACGCATGACGCCACCCGCGGCCATTTCGTCTGATACTGTCACACGCTTGTTTGCCACCACTCGGATCTGAGTGCGGCTTCATGTAAGTGTAATGAATTTCTTCTTTTATACAATAAAAGTAACATACAGAGCGCACATGTTGTCATCTCTTTCCATATATATGTTCTTACCATCTCACGGACTTGGATGAGCGCTGGAGCTGCTACCTGTGGATGACTATACCTCAATTGCTGTATTTGTTTATTGACTCCCGCTATGTGACCTGTTTCAGGTCGAATCCTTGAGGTGAGAGGCCATCCGTGTGTGGTGGAGGGGTCACTGTCACCGGATCGGAGATTCTTTTTTCCTGTGTGTGTCACCTGCACTTTTATTCAGCTTTAGTTACACGCACACCAACTGTGATTTTATGGACATTTATGAATTGCGCGGCACTGTGTATATGTTTATGTTAATTTGGTAAGAAACCACATCGTCATCAGAAGAGCAACTGTCACTCTCACCATTGCAGTGAACAACGCAGGGAGCACCACATCCAAACTGAATTTGTCTGTGGCTCACACAGGAACACACCCGAAGATGGCAGGACCTACAGGATTCCAAATACTATGTCAGTACATCATCGGGAGCAGGTCTCTGATCCTTGCTGTATTCCTCTTACCGAGCCCAGGTGGCTTTGTTTATCACACTTAAGTTCCTAGGGCTTCCCTTGGCATCGAGACCCAACTCCAACAAATTCGAGGCACTTTATGCATTCGCTATTGGATATGCAATCATCCAGACCCCATCCATGACCTACTACCTCGGAGATGAGATAACTTTGCATATTAGCTACAAAGTCAGGATGGCTTATGCTCTGAAGGCTGCGAGCAGTTTAAGTACAGACTTCTCCCAGACTTTATGGCTTAATGAAGCCGAAGTAGCTAGGATCGCCGTGCTCCAGGACGACCTGGGAGGCGACGTCAGGGAGCATCAAGAGGGATTTGGAGTATAACCTGCCAACTAAGGAAGGTCAGTGTCTAAAAATCTCAGAACCTCAAAACTACTCAGGGACCCACATTTGATTACATAGATTAGACTTTTCCCATTAAGAAGAAAAAAAAAAACTGTATCCAAATCAAACGTAAGATTGTGTTATTATTAAAATGTGTTAATTTTTTTTTTACGATGCAGGTAATTGATCCATACCTACATCACCTAATTAAAAACAAGCAGTCAAGTGTGAATTCTATGTGACCTGTGTGTATGTTTCTGATTTTGTTATTTTCACATGGTTTACCTTTATTTACTTATGTTATTTGACTCTTTTATATTTTATTTCATTATGAGATATATCTCTTTATCTATAGTTGCCACCTTATCTTTAAAGACAAACCCAAATTATAATTCAAAACCCACACTGTCCAGGTCAATCCTGGACAGGTGTCAACCCTATATATATATATATATATATATATATATATATATATATATATATATATATATATATATATATATTTTAAACTTTAATCCTATGACACTGCAGAGTGCATCTGCTCTATAAATCAATGAAATAAGATGAATGTCATCACAAACTTGTTTCAATTCCAAAAATCGGATTTTAGATTATCGTCGTGACGGAGCAGGTACTGTTTTTCACGGACGCGATGGGAAAACAAAAACAAAAACTGGGAGGTAAGTGTGTCTCTTGAAAAAAAGTTTTAGCTTAAATCTATGTGCACAAGTTTCAATTAAAACATTTTGTAAATTGTTTTTTCTAAACTAGTTTATGAGGATGACCAGTCGTCGAAAACATAATGGAGTCCAATGGAAATCTACAATTTTAAAGCACAGCAACCAGCAGGCCTGCAGTAGCTGTGCAGTTTTAATCTTGATGGTAATTTTATTTTTTTTTTTTCAAATTGGTTCAGTCCGTAATAATAAAATGTAAAATGCTGATGCCAATATTGAATTTTTTTTTTTCGATTTGAAAAGGAGTTCCTAAAACCAAAACAAATCAGTACTGTCCAGACGTCAGAATAAGCGGTAATGGAAGCACGACTTAAAATAGCATGCGCCCTACTGGTCCGTCATCACAAACTGCATGGAACCTTTGTTAGCTGAAATTGTATTCAAATTCAAAATCTACAACTGAATACTCCCAGTAGTGGGAGGGATTATATAGGGAGTGCACTTCTTAAATTTAGGGCGTGCCAGTGTCCATCACCTGAAGGTGGCCTATAACCCAAATAGTAATTACTATGGCTCTGTGTCCCCTGATGTATGAAAAGAAATGCGTTTATTATCCTCAGCCTCTTCAAGACCTGAACCCAATCGAATCCATCTTCAACTACAAAACCCCCCAAATTCATTGCGTCTCGCAGTTTTATAAGGCGCTTGTTACGCTCCAAGGACCTCCCATACCCGGACTATCTTGCCGACTGGGAAACAGATCTGCAATCTCACCTCTCGTAAAAACAAAAAGGACAAAATCCTGCTTCTGTCCCATACCTCCTCTAGCTCATCCAAAATGGCAGAAAATTAATTATAAGCTTTTAACCAGATGGCACTAAACCCCAACCAAGCTTCATAAAACGTTTCCTTCCAAATCCCTGTTGTGCTGGAGGAATTGCGTAAACCCTGCTTCACATGCCCATATCTGGTGGAACTGCCCATTAATCCGGACTTTTTGGTCAGAAGTTCTGAACTAAACCAAATAACTAGCCTATCCCTTCCCGAAGATCCCTGGACAATACTTCTACATAAATTGAGGAATCAGCCAAGGGTAAGAGGAGCAAGGCACCACATCCCAATTATTGAAAAAAATAGAAAAATTGGAAGGGGGAGACTTTTAAAGGTGCCTGGAGAAATAACTATTTAATTTATTAAAAAAAAATCAAATTTTATTAAATACATATAGTAAAAAAAATAACAATGTTAAAAAGTGAATATTGTTCAGACCAAAATTATCGATGTAATTGTACAGAAACATAATACTCTCTCGACATGTTTCGATATAATAGCTTCGTCAGGAGTCTGGTAATTGTCAGTGTACAGCGTATTCACTGCAATACCTGAGAAAATACAGTAACAAAATAGGAACACGATTGTCATTTTGTTATAAAATGATAAAATAGGGACTAACAGCCTGAAATTTCTCTTACCCCGAAAAGCTTTTTCGGTTGGCCTGAGAACCTACCCGGACCTCCAGACCGTCAAATATGAGGATATCAGGGTGTCATAAGAGAACCAAAAAGTGCCCATAGATGATCTATAAATTATCAAATAATTGAGCCATATTGGTCCATAGCCAATTATATCAGAAAAATCCACTAGTGGAACCAACTACCAGCTAATGCCTCTATGTTTACTCATAAAACAGTTACCTGTGAAAGATACACAAATGGTTTAAATGATTTTGAAGCTGTAATTTCCTTTGTCAGCCACCAGAGAGAACCAAGGAGAAAGGAATTGCCAGAAAGCTGTGAGTATAACAATGAAAGAGAACCTTACACTATAAACTCAAGACCTTGATTCACAGACCTAGCAAGAAAACTAGATCATAGTCAGACGGAATTTTTTAGAGCAGCCTTTTTGAGCTTTTTTTGCAGCTTAAAAACACCACTCCATGTTATTCAATGGACTCATACACACAATGTTTTTGAGCTGTAACAGGCACCGGCTTTATGAGCATCAGCGTTTTCAAGCTGTACAAAATGTCTATTATGTGATTGGTCAATATGAATACAATTTTGGCCAACAAAGATCTGAACAAATGAATGGGGTGGGCAACTACATGGCAAATGAGGTTTAATGTACAAATGTTGTCCTCAGGGTGACCCTGGATACGATCAGCTCCACAAAATTTGGCCCCTCATAAACCGCTTCAACCAACAGTTTGCAGCCTTCTTTAGGCCTCTTTCACACGGGGCAGATCAGTCATGATCCGCCCCGTGAACACACGCTGGCTCAGCGGGGATCGCTCCGCCGATCCCCGCTGAGCAGGAAGATGACAGGTGCATCGCTGCACGCTGTGCAGCGACGGACCTGTCAGAGCGCCGCTCTCCCCTATGGGGGGATCGGATGATGACGGTCCGTAGTGTCCGTCGTCATCCGATCCGATCACGGAGGGAAAAGTAGGTTTTTCCTCCGTTACACTTTTCGGATCGGAGCGGGGTCGGATGTCAGCGGACATGTCACCGCTGACATCCGACGCTCCATAGGGATGACTGTATGTCCGTTTTTCATCCGAAAACGGATGGATGAAAAACGGACATACGGATCATCCGTGTGAAAGAGGCCTTACTCTCCATCAAGTTGTCTGCATTGATTAGTCCCCGATTATGTTTTCTGGCCTTTGTCTTTCAAACAGCATCCTACTAGAAAGCATGCCAGATATGAGGTCAAGATGTATAAGCTCGGGAATCAGATTTCAGAATAACCTGAGGTGTTGGTGGAGACTGGTGGGGACAAAAAAATGAGACCTATTAACGGAAGACCGCAGTCACAGACAACATGGATTGTATCAGTCATTGGAATTTCCTCTCTTCTAATTTTATTAATTGCGTATACAATACAAATCAAGTCTGGGAGAGCGACAGAGAAGAAAAAATGAAATGAATGAATTACAACAAAAAGATGGATAACACCATGGAAAAGACAGAGACTGTCAAAAAGAGAGTAGATGTCCTGGGAGGAGAATGGCGATACCCTCCATCAAGACAAGACCATCCGTGAGGAAATCTACAATTTCATTGCATGGCTGGGAGTGGTTGGTTAACGTTATTTTTAAAACAGAATTCCATGCAAAAAGAAGAAGGTCCACGGAACACCAACAATGAGCCTCAAATTTTGTTGAAGTTAGAAGCAGATTGGCTACCGTGCACGCGGTTGCACCGTATTCTGAGTGATCAAGTTTTAGTAAATCAATCCTATTGTTTTGGGCTTTTCTTTTTCTCTATTGGGTGTCCTGACAGATGACCACTCAGCTTAGCAGCTTTGCTTACCAGTACCAGACTTCTTTTGTTTTAGTGTTGGATAGCACAGGGAAAGTTTAGAACATCTGCTAGATTTTTTACAGATATCTGAGATTTCCCCTACATTCCTCTCCTGGTGTCACAGAAGCTAAAGAGGTAGGGAATCTCTCCATCACAAACTGCAATAAAACCTTACCAAAAAAAAAAAAAAAAAAAAAAAAAAAGGCTGTATAAGCTCTGTGACAGGGCCAAAGGCTATATAGTTTTATGGTTTACGAGGGAAGAGATAGTCATGTGGAGCCCAAGAACTGCAGACTACATAGGGAACACTGGTAAGATTGTGTGGGACTTGATGTCACCCTTATTCGGAAAGGGGTACCACTTGTACATGGACAATTATTACACAAGCGTGACACTTTTTAGCGAACTTTTTTTTTTTTTTTTTTAGTCACCTTTTTGATTGTGATATTGGGCATGCAGCACAGTGCGATCTAATCGCCGGGGCTTCCCCCAACGGCTTGTAGAATCCTGACTTAGATTGGGGGGGAGCCTGCATGAAATGTAATAATTTGTTAGCAGTGGAGGGGATACACGAAATGTTTTCGTTCTGTCCTCCACACAGATAAGACGGTCCAAATTCCTACGGCAACTGGTTTTGTTGAGAAACCCGTCTCTGCACAAATACAACTTTAACATGGGAGGGGTGGACCTCAACAACCAATTGTTGGTGCTGTACCCAACGAAGGCCAGACGCTGGTAAAAAAACATGCCTGTATATTTATTCCAATTGGTTCTGTTACATGGTAACATTTGGTGTCTGGTGGTCATGCTGATGCAGCGCATTGCCGGATCTCATTCCCTATTCATTTTTAGTTCTATCCAGGCACCCACACTCAATTCAAGAGGTAGGGGTTTTTCTCATTGGGTGTCTTTTGCCTCATGTATAAATGAAGCCATATGTATACAATAAGATACAACATGTCTATATTTGATGTATTCATTTGTATTTTCTTTTTGTCTTTATTGCACAACTAAAGTTGTCGGATTATAGGTTCTTATACTTAAACGAACTGCCACATTCTTTCCTGAAGAAGCCATATGGCGAAACATGTAGAAAACAAACGCAATTACAGTAAATCAATGTCACAAACAGGATGTTTTGCATACGGCTATGATTGTATTGTATACACTGATTGTTCATTTAATAAAATTTGTATATATTTTGTAATATATTGTTGTTTCAATATTTTGTTGCTATGCACTCATAAAGTCCCAAATCTTCCAAACATTTCCTCTAATATATCATTTAGTGACAACTGTGTAATTACTAATTTGTCATTTTTCAATCAAAAATAAAATATTCAATGGACCACAAAATGGGGTCATGGGGGGGGAGTGTACTGCCCTGCCATTTTAGCACCTCATGAAATGAGATAGGCATTCAAACTAAAAGCTGCGTAATATTCAAATGTACCCTAGTTTGTAGACGCTATAACTTTTTTTTTTTTTCAAAATTTACGGTCTTTTTCCGTTTTTAATCACAAAAAATAAAAATCACAGAGGCAATCAAATAACATCAAAAGAAATCTCCATTTGTGGAAAAAAAAAGGACGCAATATTCGTTTGGGTACAGCATTGCATGATCGCGCAATTACCAGTTAAAGCAGCGCAGTGCCAAAATTGTAAAATGTGCTCTGGTCATTGAGCAGTCAAATCATCTGGGGCTGAAGTGGTTAATGTTTTGTTTTTGTTTTTTTTTTAGATGTCATTTATATTTGGGGACCACATCAATGTTATTTGCTGTGGGAGTTCTAGTGAGAACAGAGAACAAAAAACATGAATTCAATTACTTTGGTGATTACAGTCTTTTTTCTGCTTATTTGCATCATGTGATTTTCTTGTATATTAGTATGCTAGTAATTGTATTCTTTGTGGTTCTGACAAAGCGCGCTAGTTGTGTGAAACGCGTTACCTTTTTCTGCCTTTGCGATATGCCTGTATATCTGTTTTTATGACCTCCTGAAAATACATTTATTGCATCGAATTGGGAGTGGAGTCGTTCCTTTTGTCTTCTCTACACAACGTCATATGATGTCACAGACTTTGAGCGGTGATATCTGAATGATGGGTGCATTTACAGGCATCATTCAGATATCTTCTTTTACAGCCGGCGATTCCCTTCACCAAAAGAAAAATAATAGAGAAACGATGATTGGCATCCAGTAGGGTAGCTTAGTGTAGTTTAGTGTAGGTCTTGCCCTAGAAGAGTCTACCTTGTCGTGGTGGGCAGGCTTGGAATCTCTTAGTCAAATGTATGTCAGCAAATGGGAGAGAGGATCACTAGATCGTCACTTTTGGATAATTGATTTCACCAAAGGAATCTTGATTAAATCAGAGTACATATAAAAAGTTGTAGAAGGAAAAAAAAAAATAATGTTTATAGTTCCATAATCATACTTTCATAAATGCACACCTAAAAATGGGAACTGTATACTTTCATTTGAATTGCTTCCTTTTTTTTAACCCCTTCATGAACGGGGGTCTGTACTCACCATAAAAGAGAGGCTGGCTAATGTGATTCACTGCAATTATCAATTTAATTTATATTTATCGCTAGTACTATTAGTCTCGATTATATTATTATAATAATTTTTTTAGTCTTTTTCAGGTATACAGGCATCCAATACCATCAGGATGGCCCGTCCTTCACGTCCCAGATCCCGACGAAGGCGCTCTCATCAGGACGGCAGAGAGTCACCCATCGGAACAAGTATTGAAAGCAACGTCAGACGAGACAGGAGGATGCACCTGCCCACAGGAGCCGTTCGCCAAGAGACAGCGATAGAGCTCCTGAACAACCCCCAGCACCGCCATCGGTCATGGAACCGCATGGCAAGGACCAGGTAATCTATACTGTTTTTCAGGATAGGAAGATGGTGAGGAATGAATCTGCCCTGCGCTCACAAATTCCACACCGACTGCATCCAGCGATGGCTTCAGCAAAGCAGAACCTGTCCTCTGTGCCGCGCTACTGTTCCCATCCCACAACAGCCCCGGAGACAACACACTGACCACATACCCAACTAAGGCCTGCTCAACTACAGGCGCTCTCATCAGGATGACGGAGAGTCGCCAATCGGATGAGGTCCGGAGCACAACGTCAGGAGAAACAGGGAGGAGAACGCACCCATCCACAGGAGCCGTTTGCCAAGAGACCACAACGGGGCTCCTGAACAACCCCCAGCACCTCCACCGGTCATGGAGCCACGTGGCGAGGACCAGGTGATCTAAACTATTTGTTTTTCAGGATATGAAGCTGGCGAAGAAAGTACGATTCTGCCCTGCGCTCACGAATTCCACACCAACTGCATCCAGCAATGGCTTCAGCAAAGCAAAACCTGTCCTCTGTGCCGGGCTGCTGTTCCCATCCCACAACAGCCCCGGAGACATTGCATTGTCAGCATACCCAACATTGGCCTGTTCAACTACAGGCGCTCTCATCGGGACAGCGGGGAGTTGCATATTTGTTTGTTTGAGAGGTTCGTGAGAGGTGACCACACACATTTTCATTCTTTAAAATTTATGAAGTAGCGCCACAATTTATTATTAATTATGGAATATAAGTGAATATTTATTTATTTTTAGATATGTTAGGATTATGTTTTTTTGGTATTGTGATTTATCTAATCTTCGTTTTTTTAACCAATTATTGTGCTCGCTGAGTTCCCTTTAACCCAGTGACCACATATATATTCTATATATTTAATTAAAAATAATTGCGTTCATTGTTATCCTTTTGAGGCTATACCATTGATATCTGTTCGTTTATTCTGGGGGATTTTGTTTGCACGTTATTTTCATGTTTCGGGGACAGGAACGGGAGGCCCTTAAGGCGGGCTACTACAAAAGCCATGACCGAAAGGAGTCCTCACAAAAGGAGATATTTTCACTTTTTTGCTCAATTGAGAAAAGTGGTGGAGAAAAAGGTGACATGTTTTTGGCATGTGGAAAGTTTTGAGGAGGTACATTAGAGAAAACGTTACGGTCCTGGGATACAAATTTTCCCCATCTTGGAAGACATTGACGAAGCTTTTAAACAAAAATGGGAAAACAACTTACAAAGTTGGACCACGGTGATTAGACTCCTCTTTGAGGAATATCAAAAACACATTATCATCATGGATAAAGAAATAGACTTGATTTATAATAAGTTTCAAAAAAACTAGCTGTGTTTAATGAACAAGAGGATAGGGTTAAAAATCATCTAGATGTTTTTACTAAAAACATGCTTGTAACCAAAAGAAAAAAAGTTTTGGAGAGACCACAGAGCCTTCCAAGAGGGTAAAAGCCTATAAATTGCATCAAAATAATATATTAAATCCCCAGAGAAATAGACAAAGAAATGAGAACTTCAATGCTAAAGTACCCAATTCAACTTTGAATTCATCAGCCTCTTCTTCCTTTTCACAGAGCTCACAACGTACCAGAAAAAGTAAAAAAAAAAAAAAAAAAAAAGAAAAACAAACGTTCACGCTCTGGTGATGATCTAGCACCAAAGAACCGTATAGTTGAACCCACCTCCTCACAGCAACATTCTACACCTACTGTTGGAACTCATCCAGATCTGTGTAAAGGTAACTCAGGTGGTGTATCAAGTTTTTGCCCGAAAGGGCCTATAGGTGATGGCTTGTCTTCTTCTATTCACATGGGTGTGCCTTATTGTTCATGACACACTTCCCACCACCTCTATCTGTGATGACAATTCTCTTAGTACACCGCCTAGAACACTCTCACGACACATAGCCTTCGGGGGTATTGAGGAAGTACCAGAGAATAGCGATACCCTTAGCGTCATAAATCTGTCCAATTATGTACTATCATCAGCACAAACCGCTGTTCTCTCCAAAGGACTCAACTTCTGCCCAGACTCAGATCTGAACGTCTTTGACACCATCAGGGATGTTCAGCCCTTTGCCAGGAGTCTCTACTTCAAAAGTCAATATTCTAGGAATATTACACCACAAACATCCGGTACTGCACAAGCTGATGAGGCACTCCATAGTTTGTTGAGTTTTTTGGAGGGTTCAGATCCAATGGATCTAATTGATACTGTGGATATTGAGGCGCTGTTATTGCAGCACAAGGATGCACCAGAAATCCGTTCCCTTACCTTTAAAAAACAATCTGATAAATTCTTCATTCTCTGATAATTCAAACCTTGCAGGTTTTGTCAATCTAGTAAGTGCAGATATCAAAAAAGTTCTGAAAAAAGAAGTACGGACTTAAAAGTAATCTAACCAAAGAGAAGATTGCATTACAATCTCTGAAAGATCAACATGGATTGACTATAAAGCCATCAGATAAGGGGGGTAATATAGTTATAATGACAAACGATCAACAACAAGTCCATGTGTTATAAAATCCTCCAGAATCAAGCCTGGTATAGAAAAATGACAAAAAGCACCATTGAGAGATTTGACAAAATATTCTACCCCCTAGTTGAGGAGGCTTCTGCAAGCAGAGCGATAGATAAAGACACCTGGCAATTTATACGTACCAAATTTGCTAGAATCACGACTTTTTATACTTTACCCAAAATACACAAAGATCTACAAACACCACAGGGTAGACCAATTATTTCGGGAGTGGGCAGCATTACAGAGAATCTTAGTCAATTTATCGATGCCCATCTAAGACCTTATGAATTTGACCTACCGTCCTATGTTTAATTTAACTATGTTTAATTTAGAAGGGTTTTATAGGTGTGGAAGATGTGGACCCTGTAGAAGTACAGAGGGCTCCTAGGAAAAGGACATCTTTCATATCTCATCAAACTCATAAAAAGGAGTACCCCATTAAACCATTCATAACATGTGGTACTAGACATGTCACCTACATCCTGGAATGTACATGTGGCTACCAGTACGTAGGCAGGACCTCCAGGACATTAACTAAAAGAGTTAGTTAACATAACAAATATCCGTAGTGGATTTCCTAAACAGTGTGTCCAACCAATTCAAGATGGTACATAATAAAGACCCAGCTGGTCTATCATTTTATGCAATTGACACCATCAATAGACCCTGGAAGGGTGCCAATATGATGTAAAAGATATCCCAGAATGAAACGAAATGGATCTGTGAATTACAAAACTTTTACACCATTAGGGTTAAATGTAGAATTAGACTTAAAAGTGTTTCATCACAGATTATTAATGGTGGAAGTCACTTCCATTTATTTTATCAGTATTAAATTTTCCTCAGCGTAATTTTTAATCTGTTTTACTAATTTTTTACCGCAAACCACCATTATTCAAATGTAAAGTTTTTAATATAGGACTAGTCATTTATTTTATTTCTAGTCCATTCCCAGCAAACCATTTAATTTTGGTAATGTGCAAGTTTCTCCATATGGACGTACATTTTTTTAAAAAAATCTTCGTCTGTAGATATCAATGTCAGCGTAGTCCTTATAGACATTGTTTAAACCAAGATAATACGCTCCCCGAGTATGCAGCAGGTGTTTATATTGATTCAACCAATCAGACCTGTATTAATGGTATAAATGCCCTCATCAAACATGGCGGATTGACCACTTCCTGATGATGGCTTTGAGATAGGCCGAAATGTCGAAGGTTACACCGTGTCATTGCGTTACTTCCAACCATGCGAAACTACCCTGGAATCGAGCTGGAAAATGGACTTTCCCAGCGGAGGACAAAGACAGAATCTGATATATTCAGAAAGGTCAAGAACAACAACTATACACAAAGTGATACATAATATCCACATATAGTATATAAGAAAAGAGCACATCTCCTATGTTGCGACACGTTTCGGGAAATTCAAGATAAATCCCTTTTCAGGGAATAGCAGGAGATGACAGTTGGAGATGCAATAGAAGACAGAATCTAGATTTCCGGAATACAGAGCAAACATTGTGTTAAACACGGAAGCATTGTAGCCAAAAAACATGCATATACCAATACTACATTCATTGAATCAAATATTTGTTAAAAAGCCTGTTAAGATGGCGCTGAGCAAAAGTGAAATACAAATACACGAGAACACCACATCCTCTTATTCCCACGTTTTACTGCCTCCCTAAAAAGGTACATATAGATTTAAAAAAAAAAAACAACAAAAAAAAAAACAAAACTCATGTAAAAGACTGGGCACCTTCACTTGTGGGGGGTGCTCATTCTGTGGGTACATGAATACACAATCTAATATAAATTTTACCTAATGGAAAACTTTCCAAACCCAAACATTATGCAAATTGTAAAACCGCAGGGGTCATTTATTTGTTAACATGCCAGTGCCAATATTTCTATGGGGGTAAAACAAAGCTTGAATTCTGGAAAAGGGCTGCCATGCACGCGAGCAGTATGGCTTGCGCCAATCCCGATCTCCCTCTGGGACGACACGTGAGAGACTGTCACCAAAGCAGATCTCCCCGTCTACTTTTTACCATTTTAGATCGAGTGCATTCCGACAACAGAGGTGGGGATTGGAACAAGCTCCTACACCAACGTGAAGTACGTTGGATTGCTGAGTTAAATGTCACTCTCCCCCCCAGGCCTCAATACTCAATTATCGCCCATTCTTAGAGAGTTATTATGACGATTTTTGTAATTTGATTGCCAAATCTAGATGCATGTAAATTTGCCCAGAAGAAGCCGTTCACGGCTCTGCGAAACCCGTCAAAATACTTCATGCACCAGCATCCAAGTTTTATAAGAAATTAAGTATTGTGGTTGGCTTATGCCATATGCATGATGTATTTGTCAATATTTATTTTGTGTTTGGAATAAATTGTACTTTTATCATATTTTTGAGCACCAACCTCAGTGACAGTCATACATCCTTTAAAGTCCCCACCACCATATGGGACAGTGGTGTTCTCCCCATTTTACTCTATTTTGCCCGTCGTTTATTCTCACCATTACGGAGAGCTTTAGTGTCTGATGGCTGCAGTGACTTGAAGAACCTGAGCAATCAACTTAGTCTTCATGAAAACAGTTCTGACCACCATCATCACATGGATGGAAGCGGAGAAGCTGAGAAAAGGTTCAGATGTGGAAAAAACGAATGATGCGTCAATGCAACAGCAAATACTCCCAGAAAAGCAGGAAGAAAGGCATGACATTTTGGAAAAGCTCTTAGCCACAGTTCAATTCTTATCATGTTATAATGTACCAGTTGGAGGTCACAGAGATAATTCAGAGTGAGAGAATAGTGGTAATTTTATAGATCTGATAAAGCTTTGTGTAAGAATTGATCCTGTTCTTTGTGAACACTTACAGTGAAATTGAAGAGAGACATATTCACAGCCATTACTTAGGAAAAAGACATCCAAAATGAACTAATTACATTGATGGCCAAACTTGTTAAGCAGAAAGTTTTTGAAAAAGATTCTCCAAGCAAAATATTATCCCATGATTCTTGATTGCACTAGGGATGTGAGTCACGTTGAATAAATGACTGACTGTGGTCTTACGACATGTTAATGAAAAATCAGGAGAGGTTAAAAAACATTTTATTGGATTTATACTAGTTGAAAAAACAACAGCTGAAGAGTTAAAGCTGTTTGTTATTTATACCTATGTAGCGGTACCCCCGTAGGGGCTGCTGAGTTGGTTATAGCAATTTGCCAATCACTCTGCTTCCCATACCAAGTACATGACACCAAACAGTCATTATTTAAGCTTTATTGCTCTTCATTCGTGAGGATAGTCCGGGGGTTATTCATAGGTAGATATGAGATGCTCCACCTGATCCCACATTGTGAGGGTATCATCCATAGCCGTGGCTTTTGTTACTGGACTTTCCCTTGCGTAGCACTCCCAAGTTGGACAAAAGGCATTATTTTGAATAATTCCCTCTGCTTGACTGATAGAATTCCTTTGAGGTATTAATGGTAAAGTCACAGGCCTTCACCGCCTATTTCCATGACCCGCTTACTAACGCCCATCACTCTTTGGAAGTTACTGTTCTTATGGCTTATACTGTGTCCCGTAGCCTCACCACGTCACTTCTCTTATTCCTGCACTTGCCTCTGAGTTTCACTGACCTGTTCTCCACAATCGACAATCTGTTTTCCTGGTCCCAGAAAGTCTATACGCCAGTCTACTCCTTCCGCTTGACTCCTACTTCCTCCTCGCTCACCCGGCACATCCCCCAGCATTATATGCTGGCTCCTCTGCACTCCAGGCATCAACCCTGGACCTCCTTTGAGAGCATTACTCAAGACTCTCCTCCTTCAGGGCCCCCAGCCCTTGACCTCCTTGAACTCTCTCTCTCGACCTCCTTCTCTTCCTCGGGCCCCTGGCCCTCCCCCTTCTGGAGTATGTGACCCCCCCTTATATGAGAGACCTCATCTCGACCAAATTAATGATTGGTCAGAACTCTCACATGAGTTTCCTGCCACTCAGATCTCAGCCCATCCTCTCATTTTTTCCAGAACAATTCACCATCAGGCAGAGGAGGTATCTCTGAACCTAAGTGTAGGTGGCCACACCCACCGCTACTGACACTCCCACTCCTGACTCAAAACAACCAGGCCTAGAAAAAGGACACCAGGCCTAATTAAATGTACCTGTAACTAGCTCCCGCACTACCAAACTACACTATAACACCTACTCTAAATTAGAGGGCACTACACCTACAAGAATGATTATCTCCTAAATATGCATCGTTTAGGAGATATTGATGCTGCAGGCGCTCTGAAGGTCCAGCGTATTGTGCAGGAACTTCAGAGATTCTTGCTGGAACCAAGGGCTCCAGGCAGATCTCTGGTTGGTCTCCACTCTTTCCCCCTTTTTTTCTATACATAAAATGGGGATGTAGATACCCGCCATAAGGCCCCGTCTTTAGTGCTTGTAACCACCAGCGATACAACAATTCTGGTTGTACTGGCACCTTTAACCCTTTGTGCTTATAGGAGAGTCTCTTATCTTTTTTTTCTGTATTCTATTATGGCAGAATTATATAGTCGATCATGGAATGATTTTACAATTAAATTACAGTAAGATTTTGATTAAAATGAATCACGTGTCTCGGAACTAAGTTTCTTGTTCTCTGGCCTTACCAAATGGCTAGAGAAGAAGTCACTTCTCCATTGGCACATAAAAAGTTTTGAGGAATATATTGGAGATGGTCTAAACCCTTTAGGTTTAAGAGTGCAAATTTTTCCAACTTTTGATAATTTGGATCCCATATTCAAGCTAGCATGGGAAAATATTCTGAACAAATGCTCTACCGAAATAATGAAATTACTAATGAGTACCAGAAACGTCTGATTGATATTGATTGTAATACTGATAGAATTTATTCTAAAATCAAATTACAGGCTCATCCCTCGTTTCAGGAACTAAGTGACAAAACTGAAAACTCACATAGAATTGTTTAACAAATCTATTCTTTCTAAAAAAGAACTCAAATACATCAGGGATAAACAGGCCTTTGACAAGGGAAGAGCCTATAAGTGGTCATCCAAAACGCAGAGCACTAAAAATAAAAAGGCAGTCCACGCAAATCTAAGCCAATACACAATACTCCTTATACAGATATATCAGATAGTTCATCCATTTCCTCCACAGCTTCTTCACGGTCCTTTAAAAATCGACACACAAGACAACCCAAAAGGGGACGTGACAATGATAATTCTTCTGCCACAGGCACGAACAAACGCCCACCTAAACATCACTCTGACACACCCCCTATAGGAGCTAGAAATTTCCCAATGCCACAAGATCCAATGGATACTGGCACAGGGTCAGGACTGGCGACCAATTTTGATGCACCTATTCCTGTCACTCACAAGATCCCAACAATGTTCACCCCTAAAAATCAGGAAAACTCCCCCACCCCAATACCACTTTAGCACCCCACCATTCCACAAATTTAAATATTGTTAACCTTTCTTCTCACATTCTCACACCAGATGAATTTTCAGTTCTAAAGGTCTCACCTTTGTTCCAACTAGTAAGACTGATAAATCTGAAGTGATCAAAGATCTCCACCTATATACACACGCAAACTTCTTTTAAAAAGTAAGTTTGAGAAGACCAACCCGGACATGGAGGGTTTTCGAACTTTAAGCGAGAGACGGGCTTTGGAAAACCTCAACTCCTTATTGGAGGAAAGTGAACCCAAAAGACCTTATTGACACAATTGACTTAGAATTTCTTCTAAAAAGGTGTAGATGCCTCTGGTAGTGCCCCCAAAAAATCCTCTCAAAAAACCATCTTCTATGTATCCTGCACCCAGCTCTAATCAGGGTGTATCTACCTTCTTAAAAATGACCTGCCAAGAAATTTGAAACTTTAAATCCAAATCTTTTACAGCAGAGAATTTAATCCCCAATGAAAAAATTGCCCTCTAGTCTTCATGAAATAACCATCAAGGCATCAGATAAAGGGGGGAACATAGTCCTAATGGACAACGACCAATACAGTTGTATGTGCATGAAAATTTTTACCAACCGTGACTGGTATCGTCCAGTTGGTTCTGATATTGTTCAAGCATTTAATAAAAAATTTTACGCTTTAGTAGATGAAGCATTTCGAAACAAAGTCATTTCCAAACAAACCTTTGAATTTATCCGCACTCCCCACCCCAGGCTTGCTACTTTTTACGCTCTCCCTAAGATCCACAAACACACTAGTGACCCCCCAGGGAGACCAATAATTTCTGGCAATGGCTCAATTACCGAAAACTTATCACGCCTGGTAGACGAACATATTAGACCCTTCGTCCTCTCCATACCCTCATATGTACATGACACCATTCACCTACTACAGATCATTAAGGGTATACAGATCCCTAAAGGATGTATTCTTGCCAGTATCGACGTAGAAGCAGTTTATAGTTCTATACCCCATTCAAAGGGACTTGCTTGTGTACAAAAAATTATTTCACAAACCAGTCATCATGAAAGTTCTTTCAATGACTTTGTACTTCTTTCTTTAGATTACAATTTTGAGACACAATGTCTTCTCATTTGACAATCGATTGTTCCTCCAGGTACAGGGCGTAGCCAGGGGCACCTGTTGTGCCCCTGGCCACGCCAATCTGTACCTGGCGGAATGGGAGCATTTTCAGTGATGAGGATCTCTCTATGTATGTGGCACAGGTACATAGATGACATCTTCATTGTATGGGATGGACCGTCCAAGCTATTGGATGAATGTTTAATGGCTTTAAATATAAATGATTTCAATCTTAAATTTACTATGATTTCTGATCCATCCAAAATTACATTTTTGGATGCTGAAATATTCGAAAAGTGACATGAATATGTTGTCCTGCAAACTATACAGGAAAACTACTGTAGGCAACACTATTCTTCACTCCTCCAGTTTCCACCCCAGACCCCTTGGTTAAATCCATCCCATATGGACAATACTTACGAATCAAGCTCAACTGCTCCAATTTTTCAGATTTCAGATGTGAGGCAAACAACCTCAAGCGACGTCTTTTGGAAAGTGGATACAGCCACAAAAGCCTGAAAAAGGCCTTCAAACATGCAGAAGACAAAAACAGACACAACTTGTCGATCACAAAAAAGAAACCCTCAGAGACTCAGCCGTATTATTACTACTTATTCTAGTGACCACAGATCTATTATTCAGATCTGTAGGAAATACTGGCACCTTTTGACATCCGACCCCATGGTGGAACGTTACGTGCCACTGGCTCCAACTATCACATATAGACGCGCTACATCTCTCAATGATCTCTTAGTAAAAAGCGAATTTCAGAGGATGGGGAGGGGAGACCCGTGTAAAACAATGGGAACATTGCTGTGTGGCTCATGTGCGTATTGTAAATACATGGACCACAGAAGAAATGTTTACTTGCCCAATGGAATGCGATTTACGCCCAAACATTTTTCTAACTGCCAGACAAGTGCAGTTGTCTATCTAATAATATGCAGCTGCAATTGTTTTTATGTGGGTAAGACCATACAGAAACTCTGACAAAGACTTTACCGTCACATCAAAGCCATGCAAACGAGTAACCCAGATGTACCCTTGGGTAGACATGTTCAAATCTCCCACAATGGCACTTGCCCTAGAATCAGAGTGTTGGTTTGGATAGGGTACACCCTAGCTCTCGGGGAGGAGATCTTGATAAGCTCCTCCTACAACGAGAGCTCAGGTGGATATTCAATCTCAATGCCAAGGTGCCCCCTGGCCTTAACGAGGCTTTTCATTTTAAACCTTTTCTACCTGGTTTCATATAAGGCCCTTATGATAAAGATCAATAAATTTAGGCTAATAACAATCATTTTTTTGTCACCGTAATTCTCTATCTCTGTTCCCTCTTTTTTGTTCTCTTTTCTCTCTCCCAAATCATCAGCACAATGTGATGTTATGTGTACATGTAATATTTAACTGTTTGATTTATATCATATATGCTTACAGGTCTATCATTTGACAATGATCAGTAATGTATTGGAAACCTGCAATTTTTGTATGGTAATTATTATTATTCCATTGTTTTCTCCCCATAGAAGATGACTAGAGATATAGTTTAGTCGTCTAGACAACAGCCGATGGTTTGGATTGCTCATAACCACATTCAAACAAATAATTATTTATCTATCTCTTTAGGGTTTGTTTTTTGGTGCCCTCGATGGACCACCTAGGCTCCCTGGCACGGGGGGCCTCATGGTGGGGCTTTGTGCGCCACCTTGGGGCAGTCTCGCCCCTCTGCGGGGGTGTCGTGGGCGAGTACACCTGTGGAGACAGTTGTTTTTTGCAGTTGCGCACTGGACGCTTTCCCGTCCAGTGTATGCGCCCACTTCTGTGCCGGCGGCAGTGTCGACGCCTGACGTCACCGGGCCGGACGCCGCATCGGCCGGAGGATTCCCATTGGTGACGCACGCGGGCTTGGAATCAGTGGCACAGGTGATATGGGGAGACGTTGGTTTACGATCCCCAACACCTGTGTCTATCTGCCTCCTCCTTTCCACCCCTACTACTACTCCAATACTACTGCCCTGATTGGCCCTTCTCTTATCTCTGGGCGTATATATGCCAGACTGTGTGAGCAATCATTGCTACACAGCCAGGAAAGGCTGGGAACCTTTGTGGACACTGACCGACATGCTTATCGCAGGTATTGTACACTATATGTATCTGCTATTTTCCCCAGCACCACCATTTATGTATTTTTACCTTGGGGCAGTGATGCTGTTCTGCTCACTTAACCCCATACTTTCAGCACATGTAGGCTTATTGCTATTTACCATCTTTTCATTAGGTGTTCGTCCCCTTTTAATAGGGATATCCCCGTGAGCATTGTTGGACCGCCTGGGTGCACCTACCAACCCCAATTATACCCACCTAGTTCGGACTTATCAGCTTTCATTGTCAATTATATGAGAGTGTTTTTCTCTAAACATGAACATACATTGAAAATGGAGTCAAGCACGATCCAAGTCCTGACGCTAGGTCTGCTGGTGTGTAAAATAAGAATATAAATACTGTTATAAGTATAGACAACTTTATTTTACATGTATCATTTTGTTGCCATAAACAAACTGGTTTGTTATGAATATACATGAACATACACTTTGATTATACATATCTTTTTTTCTAATAGAAATGAGACAGCATGTCTATCGTTTACCCATGAAGAAGGAAATATACATAAAAATTGCCCTCCGAAACATGTTGGGTTTTCTGGCATACATGTCCCACTAGTCGAACTTCATGTTTTTGATCTGTGGTGCTCTTCCAGTTCAGCAGCTGTTTCATTTCCTACAGTTTCTATTGTATATTGTTTTTAGGTGATTTTTGTACAGGATAACATATATTGTTTACCACTATTTTTCTACTAATAAAATATATATACTTTTTATTCATGGGTATACCTTTACTTACCTTTCCCTGTACCCGCAATATCCTTGGGGCTTTTTTTGCCTTTTTACAGACAATATTGCATAGGATGTGATACAGGGGGTGGGGTCCCCCATATATCTCTGGTTGGTCTCCACTCTTTCCCCCTTTATCTTCTAAACATGCATCGTTTATGAGATATTGACCCTGCATGCAGCTGCTGAAATCAGCGGCTCAGGCGCTCAGAAGATCCAGCTTATTGTGCAGGAACTTCAGAGATTCTTGCTGGAACCAAGGGCTCCCACGCGCATACTGCCCTTTGTGATAAATATTCCCTTGTATATTACGGAAACTGTACATCTTTTACAAAACTTGGAGGACCTACATATACTGCCAGATGCCCTGCTGGTAGCAGTGGATGTGGAAGCTTTATATAGCTCCATCCCATAGCAGCAGAGCATGGTGGCAATTCAACACATTCTTGTGCAATCTCACCAACATAGTTCAGTTACATCGATTCATAATGGTAGCTCTTTTTTTTTTCTTTTGGTAGGCGATTCTGGTTAGCCGCAGCTGGCGTGGCTGATGGCTCCAGTCAGGTACCCCCAGAGCCAGGCAAAGCGCCTAATACAATAAGGCACAGCAAGAATCAAGAAGCATTGTGGAGACCACATTTGGCCTTCTTCAGAGCCGATTTATGTGTCTGGCCAGGCCTGGGGGAGAAATCCTGTACTCTCCTCGGAAGAATGCCAGGGTCATTCTTGTCTGCTGTGTGTTACATAACATCTGCTTGTTAAGGAATTAATTCTGGGAGTCTTCTGTACAGTACATAGGGAGCCTGAGGTCCGGCAGTCGCCAGAAGTGAGAGTACTGAGGCAGGATTGGCTACTCGAGCTGATCAGCAGTTACTTTACATGTAAGTAATCATACGTAGTTGTGAATTTGAAATAAAAAAACATTGAAATCTCTCCATGACATGGACCCAGACACTAGGAAATATCCAACACCTGTTCTTGGCATTATATGGAGTCTGTCGTCAACACTATGCCACTGGGCAGCACAACCCCAAGATAAATGGCAAGTATTGTTTCTTTTTTTAATGGATTGCAATTTCCTCTGCCCGAGGCTTTCCTTTTAAGATATATTGTATCACTAAGCAGTCCTATACGTTGTCACATACTAATAGTTCTACACGTGTGAAGCACTGTCAACTGTTTCTGTAACCATCTCTTTATTACAAAATGTTATTGATACTACATATTGTACAGCAATTTGAAACATCCAATAAAAACATTTGAGAAAAATATCCACATATTGTGAAATGACACTGCTTGTGTCATGGAGGCCTGAATTGTGCATTTCAGATACAACTGAAATCTATTTCTGGTCTTCATCAAATAACATAATTTCTTGAGAAGTTTTATGTTGTGTATCATCAGTCAATAAAAAACCTGTCAGAGCTCTCTGAATGTGCAGAAAATTTCGATTTCGTTTTAGTCTTAGGGCTAAAATGACACTTCAGTTTTAGACCCATTTTTAGGTCGACAATAAAAACTTTCAGAAGACTCAAAATGGGACTAGAACTAAAAGGTCATTTTAGCCCCAAGACTAAAACTACATCGAAATTTGCTGCCAAAATTAACACTGGTTGCACAGCAGTCCGAATCCATCAGGCTCCCCAACCAGTGAGCAATATCTAAATAATAATAATAATAATAATAATAATAATAGCTGAGGCATATATCAATTTAGATGGATAAAGACCATGTTTATTAATGCTTATATATTGTAATAAGGCTGGTTTTTAATGTTTACCAGCTGTTGAATGTTCAGTATATTACAAAAGTAGGCAGTTACCGACAGCTGCAAAACATAGCAAACCTGTAAATTTCCTTATCTCTATAAAACTATTTGATTTCAAGTTTTGTTTTTTTTTTGTTTTTTTCTGGCAACCGAAGAACCATTCAAACCAAAGAAGAGGCAAAGAAAATCTTTACGGAATTTCATACTTCTCCAATTGAGAGTCACACGGGCATCATAAAGTCACGCTCTGCAGTATGCTCAAGATATTACTGGAATCACATGATTGTAGATATTGACAACTGGGTATGCTGCAGACATGTTGGCAAATGTTTTCTTGAAAGTCCTGAAATGTGATAAGTGTCAAAAGTGGGAAAACCGTTACAAGTTAGCCAGCCATTACAGTTTATTAAAGGTGAATATTCTTAAAGTAGTATCTTATTTTACTTAAGCTACTAAATATATATTTCAAACATTTCAAAATATTATATTTTGTTTGTTTTTTAATCCTATTAGGTGTCTAATGTCTGGGAGCTCATTGGCATCAACTTAACAGGACCTGTGCCAACTCTTGATGGAGATCGATATATCCTCACAGCAACTGATTATTTTTCTAAGTGGCTGGAGGCTTTCCCACTAAAAAAACTAAAACTGCTGCTGAAGTAGGACAACGCCTTTGTTCAATGATCTGTAGACATTGTTGTCCCAAAAGAATCCCGTCTGACTAAAGAAGAGAGTTTGGGAATCAAGTAGGTGTTCTTTCAAACATATCCAAAATGGTTTGAAAATTACTGCGCTGTCCTAAAATTTATTATGTGAAAAAAAAAAAATCAGTGATTAAAGTGATATTGAAATAAGTATGGAAAAGCAGCTACGACTTCCTGCGAGATACACACACACACACACACCAATCAACTTTCAATATCAAGTCACGCTATACTTTCCATAAAAGGTGAATCTGTGCAATGAATTTTTTTTTTTTTTTTTTTTTTTTTAAACCCTTATGAAATTAAAATCATTTATAAAATTTGATCAGCACACTATAAAAACAGTCCATTCAATTGATAGTAAATCTTCAAATGTGAAATCAGCACACAAATACATCCAGCACACAATACACGGAGGTGCCCCGGGACAACGTCAATTGTGACGAAACGCATAGGGCGTAGCGACGTGCTGAAATCACTGCGTTCACGCAAGTCCCGGAATACAACGGGCTGCAATCGAGATGATGATGCAATGCATAAATTTGTTTGCTTAAATGTAAGTGCAATAATTTTTATACTAAATAGTCACCCAAAGATTTTATGCTATGGAAGCTTATATTTTCTCATGGGGATTATCTGGCAACGTGTACCTGTGAATGGTAAACATCTGGGAAGACGCTGTGTCCTTTGCTGCACATTTAAAGGCCCGGGCTGGGTTTTAAGCCAGAAGCGAGTGCGATCTCCTGTAATAGGAGATCAACAGGAGTCGGTAAATGGCAGTGTATGTGTGTGGGGAGGTGGAAGGCACATCTTTTCTCATCACTATTCCTGGGTGTATTGTGTGCTGATTTCACATTGGAGATCTACTATCAATTGAATGGACTTGTTTATAGTGTGCCGATTGATCAAAATTTTATTCATGATTTTTACGTCATAAAAGGTTAAAAAAAAAAAAAAAAAAATTTATTGCACAGATTCACCTTTTATGGAAAGTGTAGCCCGACTTGACATTGGAAGTACTTTCAAAAATAGCATTGTTGTAAAGATGATTTAAGAGTTATTATTTTGCTACTTTCTTTGGATTTTATTCATCTTTTTACAGCTCAATAATAGGCTTCGTAGTCTACTAGGCATCGAAAGGAGTGTGACAACTGCCTACCGTCTACAAACCAATGGGTTGGATGAGAAAAAAAAAACGACAATGCGGCAAGTTAAATTCCAATTCTTTTTTAAAAAAGGTTTTATTACAACTTTATTCTTTAATTTATTTAAAACATTTTTTTTGCATTCCATTGGTTTTCAGTAGTGCATATTTTATATAAAGAAGTATTGTATTGATTTCAAGAGAGTTGTAAATGTGTTATTTAGCTTTTGTCATTGTAGAGCTTTTACAAAAAATAGTGAACGAAAAGCAGGATAAATGGGACATCTACTTGGAAGCAACATTATTTTCCTTGAGGTCCAAAGTGCCAATCACCACAACAGAATATTCACCGTTTGCTCTGATGTATGGAGGCAGTTTTCCCATCAGAGGTTCCTGTCGACATGCCGGATAGTGATGTTTGTCTTTAACCACTTGCCGACCGCCTCACGCCGATGCACGTCGGCAGAATGGCACGGGCAGGCAGAATCACGTACCTGTACGTGATCTGCCTCCCGCGGGTGGGGGGGTCCACTCGGACCCCCCCCCCCCGGTGCCCGAGGCGGCCGGCATTTGTTCGTGGGCGATCAGAGGTGAGGGGGAGGCCATCTATTCGTGGCCACCCCCTCGCGATCGCTCCCGGCAAATTAAATCCTTCCTCTGCTGCTGTAATGTAAACAGCGGCAGAGGAAGTGATGTCATCCCTCCTCGAGCCGGTCTTTTCGTTCCGGCGCCAAGGAGAGAAGACATCAATGTGAGTTACACCAACACTACACGTTCAGTAGAACACACTAGGCACACTTTTCACCCCCCGATCACCCCCGTCAGTGACACCAATAGCATTTTTTTTTTTTGCATTGGTGTCAGTTTGTGACAGTTATAAGTGTTAGGCCAGTTAGGGTTAGCCCCCTTTAGGTCTGGGGTACCCCCTAAGCCCCCCTAATAAAGGTTGACCCCTTGATCACCCCTCGTCGCCAGTGTCACTAAGCGATTGTTTTTCTGATCGCTATATTAGTGACACAGGTGACGCTAGTTAGGGAGGTAAGTATATAGGTTCGCTGTCAGTGTTTTATAGCGACAGGGACCCCCATATACTACCTAATAAAGGTTTTAACCCCCTGATTGCCCCCTAGTTAACCCTTTCACCAGCGATCACCGTATAAGTGTCACGGGTGACGCTGGTTAGTTTGTTTTTTAGTTTATTATAGTTTTATAAAGGTTTAACCCCCTAATTTCCCGGCGGTGATAAAAGTTACGTTTTTAGGGTCAGATAAGGTCTGCCTCGCCCCAGGCAGCGTCAGTTTTGCGCCAGTACTGCTAACACCCACGCACGCAGCATACACTTCCCTTAGTGGTATAGTATCTGAACGGATCGATATCTGATCCGATCAGATCTATACTAGCATCCCCAGCAGTTTAGGGTTCCCAAAAACAGTGTTAGCGGGATCAGCCCAGATACCTGCTAGCACCTGCGTTTTGCCCCTCGGCCCAGCCCAGCCCACCCAAGTGCAGTATCGATTGATCACTGTCACTTACAAAACACTAAACACATAACTGCAGCGTTCGCAGAGTTAGGCCTGATCCCTGCGATCGCTAACAGTTTTTTGGTAGCGTTTCGAATCAGTCGCTAACAGTCAGGAGCTTTTTTGCCTGTGAGTCTCACTAGTGTACCCCTAAATTTAGAGCCCAAAATGGCAAATCGAAGGTACACTAGTGAAGAGGCCTACACGTTTCTGAGCATGACAGATAGTGAAGAGGAAGTTACTCATGTGTCAGATTCAGGCTCAGAATATGATCCTGTAGAGGACAGCGGCTCCATGACAGATAGCTCTGACGACGGAGTTGTGGTCCCTGCTAAGGTCAGGCGTACCAGACCCCAATCTTCTTCTGTCCTTGAAGTGCAAGAACCACAGGTCCCTCGTATGGAGCAGAGAGCCAGTACTAGCGCCACTATTCCTTCTGGTGAACTGGCAAGCACCCTGGTCGTACATCCAGCACTGCAATATCACGTGGTGACGTGGCGAGTCCCATAAGTGCAGTTCAAGCTGGCGAGGTGGCAAGCACTAGTAGTGTCCCGCTGCCACCAAGAAGACAAACACAGGCCGTTGTGCCCATAGTGCCCTTCCTGCTGCATTTGCCAATCCGAATTGGGAACTCACCACTTCTGCAGCACCCGTACTTCCCCCATTCACTGGCCAACCCGGAATTCAGGTGGAAACAGTTGATTTTACGCCACTGGATTTTTACTCGCTGTTTTTCACCGAAGATCTCTATAGATCTATTGTAGACCAAAGCAATTTATACGCTGGTCAACACATCGCCACTATTCCCCAGTCCTCCCTTGCCAGAGATTGGAGACCAATTACGGTCTCCGAATTTAAGCTCTTTCTGGGCCTCTCCCTCGACATGGGCATAAATAAAAAGAGTGAGTTGCGGTCATATTGGTCCACTGACCCAATTTACTATATGCCCGTGTTCTCTGCCTCCATGACCAGGGCACGATACGAGCAGATTTTGCAGTTCATGCACTTCAACGACAATGAACTCTGTCGTCCTCGTGGAGACCCTGAATATGATCAGCTCTACAAAATTCGGCCCCTCGTAAACCACTTCAACCAACGTTTTGCAGACTTGTTTACTTCCGATCAAGTTGTCTGCG
This sequence comes from Aquarana catesbeiana, assembly GCF_042186555.1. Lineage (NCBI taxonomy): Eukaryota > Metazoa > Chordata > Amphibia > Anura > Ranidae > Aquarana > Aquarana catesbeiana. Next base: position 18,840,596 of record NC_133324.1, on the reverse strand, counting down.
TTGATGAGTCCCTGATTAAATTTTCTGGCCGCTTGTCATTCAAACAGTACCTACCAGATATGGGGTCAAGATGTATAAGCTCTGTGACAGGGCCACAGGCTATACATGTAGTTTTATGGTTTACGAGGGCAAAGATAGTCACGTAGAGCCGATAAACTGCCCTGACTACATAGGAAGCGCTGGCAAGATAGTGTGGGACTTGGTGTCACCCTTATTCGGAAAGGGGTACCACTTGTACGTGGACAATTATTACACAAGCGTGCCACTTTTTAGTCACCTTTTTGATCAACAGATTGGAGCATGTGGCACCGTGCGACCTAATCGCCGGAGCTTTCCCCAGCGGCTTGTAGATTCCCGTCTTAGGCTGGGGGAGAGAGCCTGCTTGAAGTGTAATAACTTGCTCACTATGAAGTGGAGGGATAAGAATGTTTTCATTCTTACCTCCCTTCATGCAGACACGATGGTCCAAATTACTACAGTGACTGGTGTTTTGGAGAAACCCCTCTGTGTCCACGAATATTACCAAAATATGGGAGGGGTGGACCTCAACGACCAGTTGTTGGCGCCGTACCTAGTTGCCCGTAAGGCCAGACACTGGTACAAAAAAGTGTCTGTTTATTTCAATTGGCTTTGCTGAACGCTCATGTGCTATACAGAGCTTCAGGACGGACTGGATCCTTCCTTAAATTCCAGGAAGAGATCGTCAGAGCCCTTCTGTTTCCAGACGGTGCTCCACCTCACCATCCCCAACCAAATGCAGTAAGTCGGCTGCATTCGAGGCATTTTCAATATGTCCTCCTGAGTACCCCTACCCAACGAGCCCCCCAAAAAAGATGTGTCTGCAGCAAGCGCGGATTTAGGCGTGACACCCGGTATTATTGTCCCTCCTGTCCTGACAATCCTGGTCTATGCATTGGTGAATGTTTTGAACGCTACCATTCACTAGTTGAGTATTAGCGTAGGGTACAGCACTTCACAGACTAGGACACACTTTCACAGGGTCTCCCAAGATGCCATCGCATTTTGAGAGACCCAAACCTGGTACCAGTTACAAAAGTTAGTTACTAAAAAAAAAAAAAAAAAAAAAAAAAAAAAGTAAAAAAAATAAAACAAAAAAAATATAAAAAAAAAAAAAAAAACAAAAATAGTTGTCGTTTTATTGTTCTCTCTCTCTCTATTGTTCTGCTCTTTTTTACTGTATTCTATTCTGCAATGTTTTATTGTTTTACCTTTTCAGATATGCAATTTTTTTTATACTTTACTGTTTACTGTGTTTTGTTGGTAACCATTTTTTTGTTTTCAGGTACGCCATTCAGCTGCCACGATACATAAAGCCGTGACTCCAGCGCTGTCGGAGGTGATTTCACCACCACAGTTACATACTTCAGCATATATGCCGAAGCGTGGGGGCAGCAGTGGGTGGAGGAGCGATTTGCTCCTAACTTTTGCAGGAGGATGCCCCCATGCTTCGGCATATATATACGGTGCATGTATGCCCATCATTAGAAGTGGGTGGATGAAGGGAGGTATTCTAATGGTGGGCATACCCACTGATCAATATCTTTTTTTCGTTCAGCCCACAGGCTGCATGAAAAAAAAAAGTTTACAATATATGCCGAACAAGGATCAGCAACGTACTGGTATGTTGCTGGACTTTGAGTGGTTATACCAGAATGATGCCTGCAGGTTTAGGTATCATCTTGGTATCATTCTTTTCAGCCTGCAGTCGGCTTTCATGCAAAAGCAATCCTAGCAGCTAATTAGCCTCTAGACTGCTTTTACAAGCAGTGGGAGGGAATCCCCCCCCCACCGTCTTCCATGTTTTTCTCTGGCTCTCCTGTCCCAACAGGGAACCTGAGAATGCAGCCGGTGATTCAGCCAGCTGACCATAGAGGTGATCAGAGACCAGAGTGACTCCAAACATCTCTATGGCCTAAGAAACCGGAAGCTACGAGCATTTCATTACTTAGATTTCGCCGGATGTAAACAGCGCCATTGGGAAAGCATTTTATCACACCGATCTTGGTGTGGTCAGATGCTCTGAGGGCAGAGGAGAGATCTAGGGTCTAATAGACCCCAGTTTTTTTAAAAAAAAAGAGTACCTGTCACTACCTATTGCTATCATAGGGGATATTTACATTCCCTGAGATAATAAAAATGATTAAAATAAAAAATGAAAAGGAACAGTTTAAAAATAAGATAAAAAAGCAAAAAAAAAAAGCACCCTGTCCCCCCCTGCTCTCTCGCAAAGGCGAACGCAAGCGTCGGTCTGGCGTCAAATGTAAACAGCAATTCCACCATACATGTGAGGTATCACGGCGAAGGTCAGATCGAGGGCAGTAATTTTAGCAGTAGACCTCCTCTGTAAATCTAAAGTGGTAACCTGTAAAGGCTTTTAAAGGCTTTTAAAAATGTATTTAGTTTGTCGCCACTGCACGTTTGTGCGCAATTTTAAAGCATGTCATGTTTGGTATCCATGTACTCGGCCTAAGATCATCTTTATTTCATCAAACATTTGGGCAATATAGTGTGTTTTAGTGCATTAAAATTTTAAAAAGTGTGTTTTTCCCCAAAAAATGCGTTTGAAAAATTGCTGCACAAATACCGTGTGAAAAAAAAAATTTAAACACCCACCATTTTAATCTGTAGGGCACTTGCTTTAAAAAAATATATGTTTGGGGGTTCAAAGTAATTTTCTTGCAAAAAAAAATTATTTTGGAGCGCATGCGCGGCAGCCTCATGAACGGTCGCGCATTCTGAGAGCTCCGCTCCACTCCGGCCTACGATCCCCGCCACAGCTATAAACAGCGGCGGAACCGGACCATCGCACCTTCTCAGTACCGTCAGGAGTCCTGAGGGACCCCCTCACATGACCGGGGGCTCGGTAAGACGGGACCTTTCCCGGTTTCTTTACTCCGGACCGCGGCCTTCACAAACATGGCGGCGGCCGGCGCCACTCGAGGCTCCTCAGGGAATCCAGAGGCATCCCTGGAAGACTTTCCACCCCTGCCCTCCCCCAGTGCCACGATGAAACAACAAACTGAGTAACTCCCAGGATGGGTTATTATCAGGATCCCCCACGAATTCATTAGGCTGTTGCCCAATGGAAGTACCCTCCCTATTCCAGATGGAGGAAAGCGGCCCCATATCCATACCCAGCCCTCAGAATGATCCCTCTGCTCCCATCCCTGCCGACTTTGCAGCCCTGATGGACACATTCTCTAACATGCTGACCAGAGGTTTGGCACACAATGCCTCACAAATCACCACTACCATACAGGCTGACCTGCAGCAGCTGGGTGCACGCATTGAAGCAATCGAATCAAAGACTGATCAAATTGCTGCAGTTGCCAACCAGAACACTGATAGGATCCAAGAATTACACGACCAACTGGACATGGCATACTCAAAACTCGATGACCTCGAGAACAGGTCTCGCAGATACAATTTTAGGCTAAGAGGCCTTCCAGAATCTTTTAAGGACACAGACAAAATCGTCCGCTCTTTTATCAAACATTTAATTACGGACATACCAGATTACAGGCTGGAATTGGACCGGGCACATAGGGCTTTGCAACCTCCACGCCAAGACGGCCTACCCAGAGACATTGTGGTTAAACCCCATTTCTTCAGAGTCAAAGAAGAAGTCATGCACAGAGCTAGAGAATCTGAAAATCTCTCCTTCCAGGGACATTCGATTCAAATTTTTGCGGACCTTTCCCCCTTCACGATTCAGAGACGGAGATCTTTAAAGCCTCTTTTGAATGTCCTATCGCAAAAATCGATCGCCTACAGATGGTCGTTCCCCTTTCGCCTCAACTTTGCCCACCTAAACAAGTCCTACAGCTTCACAAATTTCGGAGAGGGGGAACGTTTGCTGCTGCAACTGGGCCTCATATCTCATTCGCCAACATCTTCTTCTGCTATGGATTCCAGAACACCTCAGTCTGCGAAGAGACCACCACCCTCGAGCCCCATCCAACCCTTATGGCATAAACAACAAGCCAAGAGATCCAAAGATGGACGCCCTCCTTAACGGAATGTCTGCTATCAACAGTGCCTTCTCCTCCCCAGGATTCCCTGGTCAACCTTCTGGCAATGGGACGCTGACCTCCCAAGCCCCCGTTCTCCTTTGGCTGGCTTTTTGCCAGATCTTGTCTTGATGCTGAGATGTTTGCTTTTTGTTTTCTGTTGCTCCGGCTCTCTCAGGACTCCTACAAGTTTGCCTTTTTTGTGGTTCTATTTTCTGTTTTTCTCTAAGGCGGTTTGGCCGGAGTGGCTGCACTTCGCCTCCACGAGTTTCTGAGTGGCATTTTCCCCCACTCAGAAACACCTTCATAACCCCTTTACGGGGTTCCCGTTTTTGGGAAAACCCTTTTTCTTTTTTTCCCTAGGGGGTGGCGGTCTGCCAACCCCCCTGTTAGGGATCTTGGTTTGTTATCTAATTACACTAAAAATGTATGATCGCTTACATCATCTGTTTTACATTGTTATTAATATGTCTTGTCCCTCTTTCTCAGGGTCGTTCCCCCCCCCCCTCCCCATCTCACCTACCCCCGGTGTCACTCAGAGGCCTAACTTTCTTGCTATTTCCCGGTTAAGGTAGGCTCCTTCTATGTGAAGCGCACATCCCCCCCTCTGATCCATGAACCCTGACACACATGCTCCTCCTTCCCAAATCTGTATAAAAAAAAAACAAAAAAGGGAGCGGTCCAGGTACTGTCTCTTAATATGACACAACTCCATCCCTGTAAAACATATAGTACAAAAAAGAGAAGTTTGCCCGTGGGACTTTAAATGAGTTGGTCATAGAGGTCATAACAAATAGAGTTTAATAAATTTCCAAACACGATGAAACATGAACATAAAAACATCATAAGACATCGTTTGACCATTGAAATGTTAAATATGATGGTATGTTACATAGTATACATATACAACATAGTACTCGACGCGTTTCGCGAGCTCCGCTCGCTTCCTCAGGAGTTGGTGTATATGTGAAGTATCTAAAAGATAATAGGTATCAGTAAATAATGGCATACAATGATAGTTATGGTCAAAGATCTGTATAGCCACGCATAATGTACAGGGCATGAATTCCCCTGTCAAACGACGGAAATTATTTAATCATTATAAATCACAAAAAATTGCAGTTCTCCTATTGCAAGAAACTCACTTCCCAGCCTCATATAACCCCTCCTTTTTGCACGATTATTACACGCAGTTTTTTCTTTCCAATGCTGAAAATAAGTCTAAAGGGGTAGCCATCTGTTTTGCAAAACACCTTAAATTTTCCCCCTCCGAAATAATTAAAGATCAGGCGGGCAGGTTTCTACTGGTAAAAGGGACGATTGAGGGTTTATTATATTCCTTTATCTCTTACTATGCCCCAAACAAAGGCCAAGCTTCCTTTTTTTCCACCATGTTGTCCACTTTAGGCCCAAAACTCGAGGGGAAGATAATAATGGGAGGAGACACGAATCTCCCTTTTGACATTTCCCTAGATAAATCAGGGTCGGGACCCTCTCGATCCAAAAAACCCCCAAAGCAAAGTACTAAAATAGCTTCCGCTCTGTATTCTCTGGGCCTGGTGGACATATGGAGAGAAATGAACCCTAGGTCCAAAGACTTTACCCATTATTCCGCCCCCCATCATCTCTACACCAGAATCGACCATATATTTATACAATCCCAAAATATCCCCAGTGTTAAAAGAGCAGTTATTAGAGACTCCCCCATTTCAGACCACTCTTTGGTTCTCCTATACCTACAGCAATCTCCTAACCAGGGAAGCAAATTCATTTGGCGCCTCAATGAAGGGCTCCTTAGTGACCCAATACAATGCTTGATTATAACTAAAGAGATTCAGGAATATTTTAGCTTAAATGACACGGGAGAAGTTTCTCCGGAAACGCTGTGGGCGGCCCATAAGGCGGTTCTCAGAGGGAAGATTATCCAAATCTCTTACAACCTTAAAAAGGAACGCAAGGCTGACACTGATAATCTTTGTTTAAGATTTCACTCCTTGTCTAGAGCACATAAGAAGAATCCCACTAAGGATTCGCTTGAGGCGCTCGAAAATGCCCGGACATCTTTGAACCTGGCCCTCACCTCCGAAGCTGAGAAACAGCTCCGGTGGTCAGGTGCACGCTTTTACCACCAGACTGGTACTAAACTAGCCACCAAATTATCCCCAAGACCTCGTTCGGCTGCCTTCCCCAAAATCCGCACCCTATCGGGAGTACTCTCTCAAAACCCTAAAAGTATAATGGAAACATTCCACAATTTTTACACTTCACTATACAAACAAGAACAATCAACACCTGACCACTCTATATCGGACTTCCTAAATAGCTTATCACTCCCCAAATTAACGTCGGAACACTCAGACCTTCTGGAGGATCCTATTTCAGAAGTAGAGGTACTCGGGGTGATCAAACACCTGAAACAAAACTCAGCCCCGGGACCTGACGGCTTTTCCGCGGGTTATTACAAAAAATTCGGACCTATCTTAACACCGTACTTGACCAAATTTTTTAACTCACTCAGGTCCGGCTCTCCCCTGGATAAAGCCCTCAATCTTGCCTTCATTTCGGTCATTCCGAAATCTGGCAAAGATTCGACCATGGTCTCCAATTACCGTCCTATCTCCTTAATCAACAACGATCTAAAAATATTAACTAAAGTTCTTTCCAATCGGTTAGCTTCTTGCATAGCCACCTATATCAACAAGGACCAAGTGGGCTTTATCCCGGGGAGACAAGGACCTGATCAGATCAGGAGAGCAATTAACATTATCTCTCTCCTCAAATCTCAATGGGATGGGGGCCCCTCGCAACACGGCTATTTGTTATCCATAGATTTGCAAAAGGCTTTTGACACAGTCACCTGGCCCTACTTATTCCATGTACTAGAACGTTGGGGATTTGGTCAACGGTTTATGAACATCCTTAGAGCCTTGTACTCCGGCCCCACTGCACAGGTCAGACTACAGGGCTACTACTCTGAGCCTATTACTGTAGAAAGGGGTACTAGACAGGGGTGCCCGCTCTCCCCCCTCCTGTTTGCCATAGCCATGGAATCCTTGGCTATCGCAATTAGAACTCACCCTGACATCAAAGGAGTGGTATGTGGTAAAAGCGAGCACAAATGCGCCCTTTTTGCCAACAATTTGTTGCTTTTCGTGACCTCCCCCCTAATCTCTACTCCTAATATCTTCGCCTTGCTAGATAAGTTCGGGGAGATATCGGGACTGCGAGTTAATGTAGCCAAATCTTCTGCCCTGAACATCTCGGTCCCTCCTAATGTTCTAAGTAGCCTTCAAGACCACTTTCCGTTTTCCTGGAACGAGGTCTCCCTTCCATACCTAGGGGTCAATCTTACAGCAAATGTAGCCTCTCTCTACTCAGCCAACTACCCTGCCACCTTTCGTAAATTGATTTCGGACCTATCCATTTGGGACAATCATAATTTATCTTGGCTGAGCCGTATTAACGCAGTCAAAATGACCCTCCTGCCCCGCATCCTTTACTTATTCAGATCTCTGCCCATCCCTATCCATAAATCGCAAGTTCACCTACTCCAATCCAAAATCGTAAAATTCATCTGGGGAACGAGGGGAAGTCGCTGCGCGCAACACGTTCTATTCCGCCCCAAATCACAAGGGGGTCTAGCTCTACCCAACATTTGGTGGTACTATCAGGCAGCCCAATTGGCCCAGATCTCCATTGTATACTCAAAGGGCCAGAAACCTGATTGGGTATCAATGGAACGACTTGCAGTCCCTCATCACACGATTGACTTTTTACTCTGGTCCCCCTCTAAATTGAGACCACCCATTCTAGCCCCCACACTATCACACTCTCTTGCACTGTGTGACCGACTTTATAAAAATCCCTCCCTGATTTCCCCCCTTAAACCCCTGACACACATCTTTCATAACCCGGACTTCCCACCTGGTATGAACATTTTAGCGTTCGGTTGGTGTTTGAATAAAGGCTTACTCAGGATAGGGAACTATTTCTCCTCCTCAGGCCCACTTTCCTTGGCGTTCTGCACAAGTAAGCTTGAAATGCCCTCGGCCGAACGTTTTCGCTTTATGCAGATCCACAATTTCCTTCACTCCATTTGGCCAAATAAACCAGAACCCCCCTCAATAACTAACTATGAATCATGGTGTGCGGGTGCAGTGGATCAGAGAAGGGGGATCTCCATCATATATGCATCACTTGCCTCTGCAATATCCAAGCCTCCATACGCCTTATCCTGGGAAAAAGACCTTGATTTCTCCTGGGATAGTGACCAATGGTTCTACTGCTTTCTTCGTTCATTTAAGGGTATCCTTAATGTTTCCCTCATGGAGGGCAGCATTAAGGTGCTCATGAGATGGTACAGGGTACCCTATCTTCTGGCTAAGATATATCCAGATGCATCTCCGCTGTGCTTCCGGGGCTGCAATCACACAGGGACTCTGCTCCACGTTTGGTGGACATGTCCACGGATAAGGGGATTATGGAACAAAGTATTTTCAGTCATCCGCAAAATATCCTCCGCCCAGATTCCTCAAATTCCAGAAATAGCCCTTTTGAATCTGAAAGTAGATAAGGTTGATAAATATACCCAACAACTGATCTTCTACATTGTACTGGGCACCAAAATAACGATAGCCTCTTGCTGGAAAAAACAGAGTCCCATTCACAGCGGTGAAGCATAAAATTTCCTGGGATTATGGCACAAGAAAAGATAGTTAGTATTATCCAAGATAAGGTTAATAAATTTGAGTTAACCTGGGAACCTTGGGCCAATTTCTGTCATATTTCATTACGCCCTGGCACTACCCTTCCAGGGCAACAGGCTCTCTGAGTGACTCCGCTGCCACTCCTCATCAAGCGCGATAGTACCCCCTCCCCCTTGCTTCTCATCTCATTTATCTTCCCCCTACCCTCTCCCCTTAATACCCCTGACCCTCTGATTGTTCTCCTTGGTAAAATGTTATCTCCTGACATTTCGTTAGATTTGGGCACCTCCTTTGTGCCCATTTTTTGGATGGACAAGTTAATGCCCTAAATACCCCAGGGTCCCTGGCCCCAGGGGCTGCACGTCTGTTCATATTACCCCCGTTAAGGAGAAATCTTTGGTCCTATGTTGGTTTTACCACCCGTATATAACCACTAACGGGACAGGACATTACTCTTTACTACATTTAGCTTTTGAGACTGGGTTACCCTCTATGGGCAGGAATCGCCAGTGGGTGGGGGATCCGGGAGGGGGGAGTGGCCTCAAACCCGCAGTAAGTTCCCAAATGGGTCGGGTGGCGGGCGTCTCTCCAGATCCCTGATCCCTTGTATACATTGGATTTAAGTCTCCCTTACTCTTTACAACCATGCCTTACTTAACCTGGTAAAGGAGTTTTACATGACCCCTGTTGGGTTCTGGTTTGACAGACTATTCATTTGTTATTGTCCTAGCGCCAGAGGCATATCTATCCTTTTTGTATTATTTTATTTTATAATTTGGATATACTTTACACTGTAACACAGCTTCTTGCGGGCAGGACCTTTTCTCTTACTTCTTGCATTAAGAGGCTTCCCCTCGAATTAATTTGCTCCTTATGTACTTTTGTAACCTCCTACCATGTAATGCCTTATATAACCGTTCTGTTTAAAAATTTTTTTGTGTGTTACCACCAATAAAAATTTATTGAAAGAAAAAAAATTAATTATTTTTTCATGTAAACAAAAAAAAAGTGTCAGAAAGGTCTTTGTCTTCAAGTGGTTAGAAGAGTGGGTGATGTGTGACATAAGCTTCTAAATGTTGTGCATAAAATGCCAGGACAGTTCAAACCCCCCCCCCCCCAAATGACCCCATTTTGGAAAGTAGACACCCCAAGCTATTTGCTGAGAGGCATGTAGAGCCCATGGAATATTTTATATTGTGACACAAGTTGCGGGAAAAAGACATGCCATGCCATGGGAATATGTGAAATTACACCCCAAAATACATTCTGTTGCTTCTCCTGAGTATGGGGATACCACATGTGTGAGACTTTGGGAGCCTAGCTGCGTACGGGACCCCGAAAACCAAGCACCGCCTTCAGGCTTTCTAAGGGCGTAAATTTTTGATTTCACTCTTCATTGCCTAGCACAGATTCGGAGGACATGGAATGCCCAGGTGGTACAACCCCCCCCCCCCCCCCAAATGACCCCCTTTTGGAAAGTAGACACTTTTTGCTGAGAGGTATAGTGATTGATTATTTTGCAGACCTCACTTTTTGTCACAAAGTTTTAAAAATTGAAGAAAAAAAAATGTTTTCTTGCATTCTTCATTTTTAAAAACAAATGAGAGCTGCAAAATACTCACCATGCCTCTCAGCAAATAGCTTTGGGTGTCTACTTTCCAAAATGGGGTCATTTAGGGGGGTTTTGTGCTATTTTGGCATTTTATGGCCTTCGAAACTGTGATAGGTAGTGAGGAGTGAATAAAAAATTTACGCCCTTAGAAATCCTGAAGGCGGTGATTGGTTTTCGGGGCCCCGTAGGCGGCTAGGCTCCCAAAAAGTCCCACACATGTGGCATCCCCGTACTTAGGAGAAGCAGCTAAATGTATTTTGGGGTGCAATTCCACATATGCCCATGGCCTGTGTGAGCAATATATCATTTAGTAACAACTTTTTGTAAATATTTTTTTTTTTTTTGCACATTTTTTTTTTTTTGTGCTGCACATGCTCAGTGCAGCACAAGCAGTGTAATAGTTTCAAGTCAGGTTTCCATAGCAACGGCAGTGTCAGGGGAAGTTGCCACCCCCTCCCAGAAGGCAATGCAAACAGGAAATGATGAGATGGGCCACGGGCCAGGGGGGAGGAAGTGAAAAATGAATACAGCAGATATACAGTAGGTGCTAAGAAGAAAAATTTTAAAATCTTCAATTTGTTTACAGTGCACAGTTTAGTGAGGGATGCTGAAGAGTTGTAAAAGTGGGTGGAACTCCAATTTAAAGACTTGGATAGATTGGCCCCCAAAAAGGCTTTAGACCCTAAGCACATCCATGAGGACATCAAAACATTAGAGAACAGAAAGAATGTCATTATTCGCCCTGCTGATAAGGGAGGGGGGGTGGTTATATTAGATAAAGAGTTTTATCATTCCCAATTAGCATCTATGCTTTTGGATGTCCATACATACTCACAGTTAGATAAAGATCCTACTAACAGCTTTAGGACAGATTTTTTTTAATTTGGTCGATTATGGCTATTATATGAAAGTCTTGACCAAAAAAGAAAGGGTCTGTGTCCTAGTTTCAGTCGTATTCCTACGATATACACTTTACCAAAAATTCACAAGGATCCAGTGAACCCACCGGCAAGACCCATTGTAAATGGGATTGATTCCGTCACAGCTAGAATTGGTCAATATCTTGATCATTTCTTACAGATGATCTTAGTGAGAACAAAAGCCTATCTCAACGATCGCACCAGTTTTTTACAGTTGTTAAGAGGTGGCCATCCCTAAGATATTTTTGGTAGCTGATGTTTCATCGCTATACACTATCATCCAACATGATGACGCACTATTAGCCCTAAAGTGGGCCTTTTGCAAAAGGGATAGTTTACCTTACATCCAAAAAAAAGTTTCTCAGGATGGTGTTAAGACTTTTGTCTGACGCACAATTATTTTTGGTATGACAGTAAATCTTACAGTCAAAGGAGGGGAGTGGCAATGGGCGCGAAATTTGCACCCAGCCTTGCCAATCTATTCATGAGTGCAAGTGCATTTTTGGTAATAGGAGGAAGGAACTCATCTTTTACCAGCGTTGTATAGATGATCTTTTCTTTATCTGGCAGAGATCAGAGTCCTCGTTGATTGAGTTCTCAAAGTGGTTAAATACCAACACTAATAACATTAAATTGGAATTCAACTGGAATAGTCAGCAGATCAACTACCTAGAGGTCACGGTTATGAAGTGTGAAAATCGTTTGCACACTAAGGCATTTTTTTAAAGCCACTGACTGGAATAGTTACATCCCTATACATTAGTGGCCATCATCCATTGTGGCTGCGCAACATTCCAAAGGGTCAGTTCATGAGGATTCGCCGTAACTGCTCTTTGGATGTGGATTATGCCTTTCAAGCACAGCAGATTAAGTGTCGGTTTGTAGAAAAGGGATACAATGCCCAAGTTTTGGATGAAGTGATCCATGAAGTAGGTTTAACCTCACAAGAATCATGTTTGATGCCCAGAGAGAGGTCTCGGAATGATAAACAGGATTGGGGCTTCATAAGTAATTTTCATGGTTAATATAGGGATATTGAATCCATCATTAAGAGACATTGGGACATCCTTGGAATGGATAAGACTTTAGGTACGTGCTGCCAGAAGTTCCTCCCTTCATTTACAGAAGAAGGACAGCTTCCTTTGGTGATAGGATGGTAAAAATGGGTGTCTGATCCCCCAACTAGACCCCAAATGTTTTTGGATAGAGGGTGGGTTTCTTTGCCTGTGAGAAGTGCAAGGCATGCAAACACGTCACCCATATTAGGGGGTTGAGTAGATTCAGATCCACCGCCAATGGTGCAGAATTTGAGATCAAGGAATTTATTTCCTGTGCATCCACTCATGTTGTATATGCCTTGGAGTGCCCTTGTGGCCTAATGTATATTGGCAGCACCAAGCGGGTCTCGGAGCACATATACAAGATTTTGATTGGTTATAAAAGATCATAGTGTGTCTCTTCATTTTAGACAAAATCATGATAGGAATCCGGCTGGACTTAAGTCCTGGGGGATTGATAAGTTATATCCCATGTGGAGAGGGGCCAATTTGGTCCATGAGTTGTCCAAACAGGAGACTCGATGGATCTTTTTGACTAATACACTCAGTCCTAAAAGTATGTATATCGATTTAGATTTAACTTGTTTTATCAGTAATTATTAATCCCGTATGGTTCGAATATGAAGGTTAAGGCATAGGCTTGGTTCTTTTGATGAACCTGCACATATTTGTTTTCAGATACTCTTTGGGATGATCAGTGATTGGTTCTTAAAAAATTCCAATCACGAATCACTATACATTTTGGATTTAGCTCCTGACATCTAGAGCTTTTAAAATTTCAATTATGAGTCTGTGTAATATGTTGGTCAATTTCTTTCATGTCCACTATGGAGCATCAATCGAACACATTGTATGTGTAGAACATCTCTCCAAATATTCAATTTCTGGGTGAATATTGTTTGTGGTCCTTTCAGTCACATCCAAGTATATTTATTAAGGCTGGTCTAATGTACATTTGGCTAGATCTGATTGTACTTTTGGGCCAGCATATATTACAGTGGTTTTAAGTGTATTTGAACGTATTTATTATGTTTGCAATTATTGAAGTCTATATACATAAGGACCCTGATCCATTTGCAGAAGTTTATAGGTTTGCATTTTGATCTATTTACATATTGTTAGACTATTAATACCGATTTAATATTGATATGGGGGTTATAGCACTCTATGTTATGTACATGCTTGTTGTGTTATGTCTAACGGGTGTAGTTTGATTTTATAACACCCGCTTTATCTTATCTGTGATAATTGTATGCATAGTTGTGTATGTCCTAAGATACTAGGGTTAAATTGGGGCTTCACAAGTCATAAGGGCCGTGACTGATGTTTGCGGTATAACGATCATACTGCGTGTGAATTCACACACACTTTCTGATCTATTTTGGTCATCACTGGCAGCGGTGATGCTCATGACGTGCCTCATTCTTTTGCAGGGTTGATTACCCGCCCCCTTTGGGTATTTAATGGATGAGCCGCCCCACGTGGCCACACCCTTCGAAGACGTGATAACGAAATGCGTTACGACAGGACCACACGGTTCTCATCAATCACAACGTGCGTCATCCCGGGACTCACCACGGTCAGCAATTCTAGGAATTCCAGGAAGTGGTAAGATGACGCTACGGAGTGTTGTACAGGCTAACTTTTGATATGCTGTTTTTATTAATTCATCTTGTAAAGTACATTATGCGGGGGTCGAGTCTCCAAATAAATTACAGTATTACGCTATGCAAAGCATTCCCTTGTGTTTTTTATGTTCCATCGATTGAGTTGAGCCGGTTCATGACTAATCTTTGGTAACCCTTAGAAGAGTGTCCAATATCCTTTGGGAGATATCATTGCGGTGAGTGCATCACCTAAGGGGTGCTCACGAGGTGGATTGGTGACGGTATTCAGGACAGGAATGTTTGCTGCTTCATATTTCTGATGGGACACGGCACCATACAGTTTTTGAAGAATTATTAAATGGACTTTTACGTAGTTTACTTCATGTGTGTGCAATGTTTATAGCCCATTGAATGCCTTATTACTGCATTTATTTATTAATGCTGTTAATGCTGAGTTTATCTTTGCATATTTGTTTTTTTATATATTTGTATATTAGCTGCTATAGTGCACAACTTCAATCCATTGAGCGCTGGGATTGGTCATACTGACTGAAATAATGTAATGTGTGGTCTTAAACTCATTTTGAACCCCCCCCCCTACAATTTGATCAATGGGCCATCAGAGGGGGTGAGGAATCTTATAAGTGGGCCTTATATTTTGGATTTTTTTAAATACTACTTCTAAAAAATGTTATACTGTTGTTGTGCAAGAATGTTTTTGTGTAATCTGCTTGCAAAGTTATGTGTAAAAGTACTTCTATTTTTTTTTTTCTTGTTTGACTCCACAGTTTCCTTCCACGCCACAGGAATGGCAGACTGTGGCCTCCCAGTTCGCTCACCTTTGGGACTTTCCCAACTGTGTAAGGGCGATCGATGGGAAGCATGTTCGCATTGTGCCACCACCCCATTGGGGGTCTTACTACTTCAATTACAAGGGGTATAATAGTGTAGTGTTAATGGCGGTGGTATCCGCACAATATGATTTTATGTACGTGGACAAGAATTGTCAGATGTCGGATGGAGGAGTCTTCACCCAGACCGAGTTCTGCCAGCGTCTCCAGACTGGTGG
This sequence comes from Aquarana catesbeiana, assembly GCF_042186555.1. Classification (NCBI taxonomy): domain Eukaryota; kingdom Metazoa; phylum Chordata; class Amphibia; order Anura; family Ranidae; genus Aquarana; species Aquarana catesbeiana. Next base: position 18,825,593 of record NC_133324.1, on the reverse strand, counting down.
GCTGGGATTGGCACCCTTTTGCTGAGAACGTTGAAGGACTCCCCTCTGTATTCATCCCAGATGAAGCCTTCGGTCTGGGCACCTGATGAGGCAGTTCACCCAAAGGACCCTCACCCCGGAGAGGCGTGTTTTTAACTACCGGCTGGCCAGAGCAAGAAGAGTTGTGGAGAATGCCTTCGGGATTATGGCCAGCCAGTTCCGTTTGTTTCTCTCAGCCATCAATATGGTGGACTATAAAATCATATAATCATGTGTTGTTGCATACTCCATAATTTTTTACGAAAACAAACATTCTTAAACGTATTTTACTTCAGTTGGGCCTGAGGCCGGACTTAGTGCAGAATCTGTACTCACAGGCCTGGATACTGGCCGTACTGGCTTGGCCCCCAAACAGGCCGTCAAGTGCGGGACAGATATGCAAATTATTTTAATGGTAGGGGGGCCATTGCAATGCCAGAACATATTTAACTTTTCAATTAATAAAAAAAAAATCTTTGTGATAAAATCGAGTTTTTATTCCTGTTTGCTATTCTTTTTGGCTGTCTCCTAGGTTCTCCTAGTGCACTTGTAGTGCCAAGTGCATTTCCCGTTAGTAAATAAGGCCCTTTGTCACTGCAAACACAAAATGAATTCTAAAACTGATATTGAGTATTGAAAGAAGCCACACACATTGTTGTCGTTTAAAATTTTTTACTGTGTGCACATTTAAACATGTGCGTTTTTTTATATCATTCAATGTTTTTTGAATTTTTTTTTGTTTTATATTTTTTACTCAATATAAATTTTTATATTTTTTTTTGGGAACAATATTTTTTTTTGGGAACAATATTTTTTTTTTACTTTTTTGGTATTTTCTGCATAATTTTTTTTGTAAAATTTGTATTTTAAAAACAGGGTTTTTTTAAAAAAAAATAACATACCCAACTCTGTAACTTACAAAGTTCAACATGTAAAAGTTGCAGGTGATGTCACCCATGTAAAAGCCAAACTTTGAAGATACACACAAATTGGGAGTCCAAATGTGTAATGTTAACATGTGCTACCTCCCATCATGGGGGGATCAATGGACGTGTTTTGTGCCTTCCTTTCACCTACTAGCATTATGAGGAAGGGGTTGCAAACACATAAGGCGTACATTGAGATCCCCTGATGGCAGATAGCACATGTTGACAATACCATGTGCATCTTCACAATTTGGCTTTTAAAATTGTAAAACTATCAAAACAACAATGTTTTCATTTAAAAAAGAAAAGAACATGATCGATTGTGTTTTAGGGAAAAAGGGATTAGATTCTCCCCAAAACATCGATCATGTTCTTCATTTCCTGTTGCATGATGTCCAGCTGATTTCTCATGCTGTCTAGGTGATTGCGCATTTCATCAATGTGCCCATTCCAGACCATGATCTGCCCAATTAGTCTTTGGGCGCTGTCGGTGGTAAATGGGTCCGCCGCTTGCTCCACAACCAGAACATCACCTAAAATTTTAGAAAAAATATGTATTTAGAAATATGCAGGCATAAATAGATTACCTTAAGCTGGGGTGTCAGACACTCACCTGGTGGGGTGCAGATCCCACCCACTTCCTCCACCTCTCCTTCCGCCAGATGCTCGGGTGGGCTTGGGCTAATTCCCCAATCAGGCTGGTGACGTCAGGGAGTCCTGGGATCCTCTGACTGTTGTCTGAGTCTTTTCTCCCCTATGAGAATGAAACAAAAAGGTACTTAGCACACTGATATTTATCATAAGAACAAACGACAAGTACCGTATTTATCGGCATATAACACGCACAGGCGTATAACACGCACATTCATTTTAAGAGGGAAGTTTCAGGAAAAAAACTTACATTTTAAATAAGGAACTTGGAAGCAAAATAAGGGTCAGTGCCCATCTGCAGCCTCACCATTTCCATCAATGCAGCCTCATCAATGGCCATCTGCAGCCTCACAAGTGCCATCAATGCAGCCTCATCAGTCCACATCAATGCAGCCTCACCATTGCCATCAATGCAGCAGCCTCACCACTGCCTTCAATGCAGCGGACTCACCATTGCCATCAGTGCAGTCTGATTGATGCCCATGTGCAGCCTAGAGGGGACAGGGAGGGGGGTGGGACAAGCGCCGACAGATTACATACAGTGAGAATCTCCTTTGATAGACAGAATAGTGATCCATTGGTGGCCCAGGAGACAGGACTTCCTATTACAGAGGCCGCCAAGTAAACAGGAGATTCTCACTGTATGTAATCTGACGGCGCTCGTCCCGCCCCCCTCCCTGTCCCCTCTGAGGCAGCTAAAATAGAAGTATTGGCGTATAACACGCACATGCTATCTGCACCCGATTTTCATGGTGAAAAAGTGAGTGTTATACGCCAATAAATACAGTACTTACTTTTTTTAAGCACCTTCTTAATTCTTTGATACTGATCTGGCTCCCTCGTTTTAAGGTCAGACCAGCGCTCTCAATTGGTCTTTAGCCCGTCGTACCCCAAATAGCTGCTCCAGAGTGGTGACAACTGAGGACATTTTTTGGTCCTTCCGCAAATTGGGTCGGGTGTATTGACCATTTTTGCCATCATAGTCCTCCCTCCTCAAGATGTCCACCATCTCCACCATTTCTTCAAAGGCCATGTTGGTGGCCTTAAACCTTCTCCTGGATCTGGATGTTTGGGGCTCCGGGCTTTCCTTCGCGCTAGTTCCTGATAATGTCTCCGCCATCTTTATCTATATACTCCCACTGCACAACGAAGAGAGAAGGGGCGGGGATAATGTCAAAGAACGTCAGGGAGACGCAGGCGGAGCATGACACATGCGCAGTGTATATAAAAGCTAGTACGCTGGCCTACGTATGTCCAAACGGAAGTGGCGAGTGCCCTAAATGAAGGTAAGATTTAAACTTGACCCATACGGCTTCAAAATTGAGGCCTATATTGGGATAAGATACTGAGAGTTTGCACTGACGTGTGTGTGTGTGTGTGTGTGTGTGTGTGTGTGTGTGTGTGTGTGTGTGTGTGTGTGTGTGTGTGTGTGTGTGTGTGTGTGTGTGTGTGTGTGTGTGTGTGTGTGTGTGTGTGTCCTATATTGGGATAAAGATAATACTGTGAGTTTGGACTGACATTACTGTTTTTCTCTTGTGTATTGTCTTTCAGAAAAAAAGAAAACCTTTAAAAGTGGAGGTCCACCACAAAAAAAAACCAAAGATTGCACTAAAAAATTGGAGAAAAAGGAAAAAAAATTTTTTTTTTGGAACTCACCTGAAATGGCTGTTGCTAGGCAGTCTTCCTAATCTGCCTCTTCCTACGCCGCGGTGATGTTCTGTCTTCTCCTCCCCGCATTGTCTTCTGGGGAATGGGGCGCGGTGTGTTATGGGAACAGTGTGTGTCCTATTCACAAAGCGCTGTGCGACTCGCGCATGCGCAGTAGGAAACGGGCAGTGAAGCCGTAAGGCTCCACCGCCTGTTTCCCTTAGTTAGGATGGCGGTGCCGACATCACCGGCACCCAGGACAGGTAAGTGTACTTATTTAAAATCAGCAGCTACAGTGTTTTTTTTTCCCCCGGCCGGAACCCCCTTTTAAAAAGGAGGAGGATTTTTTGAGTCATTTTATTGACCTATATCAAGCTAACCGAAAACTGTGGGAGGTCAAGCACCCCTTGTATTTCAATAAGCAAGCAAGGCATGCAAACACTTGGGATACTACTGGAGTTTGTAAAGACTTGAGTCCCCCAGGCAGACATTAGGTTCGTGGACAAGAAAATTGGGATCTTGCGGAATATGTACATGCGGGAGCACAAGATACAGGAGACCCTCAAATCAGGAGCAACAGCAGATAAGGTTTATGTCCCCAAGCTGTGGTACTACCCCAAACTGCGTTTTCTGGATGACTAGACAGAAGCGAGGCAATCGCTTTTGACCCTTCCCTCCACCCCCGCTGAGTCGTCCAAGGAAGAACCGGGCCCTTTCATGCTCGAAGAAGTGGATGCACCCAGCTTGAGCCAGGTATACCTTTTTTTTGGAATTATTGATTGTCCTAATATTAAAGAGGAGTTCCACCCAGGGGGTCCATTAAAAAAAAAAAAAAAAAACAAAATTAAAAGTCAGCAGTTACAAATACTGCAGCTGCTGACTTTTAATTGGAAACTTACCTGTCCCTGGGTCCAGCGATGCGGGGGATCGAAGGCCCGCTCGTCGGTGCCGGCATTTCAACTGTGGGCGCCGAGCTGTGGCTTCACAGCCTGGCACCCACTGCACATGCGCGAGTGGCGCCGCGCGCCGTGATTTGCCGCTCAATCACCTGGGACCTGTAATGGGCCCCAGATGATTGACAGGAGGGAGGGAGCAGAGCCGAGCCCTTCCTGTGCCGAGGGGGAAGTGATGTCACCAGCACAGGCAAAGGAACAGGCAGACGAGGGACCACCTAGCAACAGGCATTTAGAGGTAAAAAAAAAAAAAAAAAAAATATCCAAATTTTTTTTGTTTGTTTTTTAGAATTTTTCAGGTATTTTTTTTTTGGGTGGAACCCCACTTTAATGATGTAAACTAAAATGTTTGAATTGCTTATAAATCAATGATTTAATCACAATGATTTATTCACAAAAATTATGTATCCATATCACTAGACAGTAGTGGCCAAAAATGTTGTTCAAATATTGGTGAACAGCTGGAAAAATGGTGGGGTCAAAATGATAGCCTTTTGTATTTGTTTAAAATGTCCCTTTTTTTTTTTATACACAGGATGAGCTCAGCCAGGAGGAGGCCGTGCCCAGTGGTAGAGACGAGGAGGCCGTGCCCAGTGGTAGAGACGAGGAGGCCGTGCCCAGTGGTAGAGACGAGGAGGCCGTGCCCAGTGGTAGAGACGAGGAGGCCGTGCCCAGTGGTAGAGACGAGGAGGCCGTGCCCAGTGGTAGAGACGAGGAGGCCGTGCCCAGTGGTAGAGACGAGGAGGCCGTGCCCAGTGGTAGAGACGAGGAGGCCGTGCCCAGTGGTAGAGACGAGGAGGCCGTGCCCAGTGGTAGAGACGAGGAGGCCGTGCCCAGTGGTAGAGACGAGGAGGCCGTGCCCAGTGGTAGAGACGAGGAGGCCGTGCCCAGTGGTAGAGACGAGGAGGCCGTGCCCAGTGGTAGAGACGAGGAGGCCGTGCCCAGTGGTAGAGACGAGGAGGCCGTGCCCAGTGGTAGAGACGAGGAGGCCGTGCCCAGTGGTAGAGACGAGGAGGCCGTGCCCAGTGGTAGAGACGAGGAGGCCGTGCCCAGTGGTAGAGACGAGGAGGCCGTGCCCAGTGGTAGAGACGAGGAGGCCGTGCCCAGTGGCAGAGACGAGGAGGCCGTGCCCAGTGGCAGGCAGGAAGTGGCTGGGCCCAGTAGGAGCTTCACAGAATGCCAGGTGCCTCCTTTCCGTCCTTCCACCAATAGGCCTAGGAAGATGACCAGAACAGAGGAGCAATCACTTGTCCTCATTCGGGAAGCCACCCAAATCCTCAGTAACCTCCCAAATGCTGAAGAGGCCTATGGTACATATTTGGCCACCAGGTTGATGGAACTGGAGAAGGGACGCCTCCTCCTCTGTGAGGGGCTTTTATCTGAGGCCCTTCAGAGGGGGTTGAGGGGCCAGCTTACTGAAACCTTTTTGCCTTTTTTATGAACACTAGATGTATTAATAAATACATTTTTTCAGCTTTATAATTATGACTGGTGTACATATATGTAGCGCTGGTAGATTTTTTTATCTACCGCTGATAGGTAAATCTTGTGGGTTACTTGTTAGAGGAAGTTAGATTTGCCTCTGTTCCAGCTTGGCTGAGTTGCGTGTAGTTCCACACTGCGCCGGTGGGTGTCGTTGTCACCATGGGCTGGTGTTGGAAAGGCAAAGTGTTGAAGTGTATAAGTGCTCCTCTGTCCCGGAGACAACTCGGTGGAGGTGGTCCTCCGAGTTGCATTCTGGGAGAGGGTATTTATGGGGCAGACGCCATGTTTAGGGGTTAGTTTTCAGCCACCTGCTGGCCCTCCTGGCCGACAGGCATGCGTTAAGAGTAACACCTCGCTGCGGCGTGTGGGTGGGCCCTGAAGCCTGTTTGGGGCCTACCACAGCAGCAGAGGAATGGTCCTGGGCTGTCTATCCTGAATGAAAGGCTGGACAACCGAGGAGATCCCAGGGGAGGACCCGTCATGGAAGGATCATGCAGAGTGCTGGTCTGGAGAGGGGCCTGGTGACTCGGTTGGAGGACGTATCCTGAAGTAATCTTACTGCATAGTACTGCCAGGTTGGCTTAAAGGTTCAAGTACTGTGTCTGACATTCATCGCAAACCAATACATCCTGTGGCAGAGGATCGTACGGGTTTCATTTCAAACAAGTCTGTGGCAGAGACTTTTGTTCGTGCTACGTACTGGCTGCTAGGCAAGTGAGAGAGGCCTATACAGGCGGGCAAAGATTAAATCCCACACGGGGAGTGCATTTTTTTCCTATTTATAACTGGTAACAGTTATAATAGTTTGAAAATCCTTCAGGAACTATAAAGGATTGAACACATGAAGTTTGCGCTACTGGTGAACGAAACTCTGTGTCCCAGCCACAGTACACCCCCACATGCCACCTGCACCCTAGGCTCATCCCCCATAGACCCTCCTCACAATATTGGAGCCTGTTCAAGAAACTTGACACAAAAGTGAGTCAAGCATTTTGATACAGTCTATTAGCTACTTTGAATTAGGAAGTTAATTATAGCGCACTTATACTTTTTAATAGATCTTTATTGTAGTGGTACCAGAGCACTTTGTACATGAGTGCAGCTTAAATTATTTGGTTATTTCCTAATTTTCACTCACAATATAGAGGTTGGGAATTTTGGGATATTTATTCACTTTTATCTTATGCCTTGTTATTTGCACATATTTGAAATATTATTCACAATATTTAACACCAGTTCAATTTAACATTCACCTTACATATAAGCGCTTTAGTACACCTTAATAATTTATTCATATTTTCTGATTTATTCTCACTGAAGCTGCAGATATGGACATCTTTAAATTTATGGATAATCGCAATACTGACCTTAAAGATGTTTTCTCTAATAAGCAGGTAGCTGATACAGGAGATTTAGATACTCATTTCCGCAAATTTGGTCATTTAATGGAAAAAAAAGTCAGTTTATGGTGGGATATAGCCACACATGAGCAATACATAAAAGAAAATACAGTCCCTAGAAGACTTAGATGGGATATTCCCATCAACGATGGATTGGTAGACCAAGAGTCTATAGAAGAATGGTATAAATTTAATGACAAGGGAGCGGAATTAATGGAATTCATAACTAAAAGGAAACAGAAAATTAGCACTAATAAACCAGCAAATTGATGAATGCAAGAGAGCATTGGAAACTTTTAAAGAATCAGCGTCTTTTGCTACAATAAGCAGACAATTAAAGTACTTGAACAAAAAGACATGGAAATTAAGCAGAGAAAAAAAAGAGGAGGTATTTGAGAGATACACATGATTATCAATCACAACAAACGTTCAAATGGCAAGTACAGCTCCAACAGGGGAGAGTCGGATCAATGGTGTCATCCCCAAATAGGGAGGTGAGTATTATATCCCCAAGAAGAGAAACAAGACAAATATCTCATGAGAGAGATACTAGGATCCATTCACCTAGTAGGGATCACAGACGGAGAACCCCGGAACCGCGTAGGTCAGATAGAGGTAATAACACACAAGGAAAAAACATACAGAGAAGGGAATAATGGACCTAGAACACCCAAGCCGTGGTGGAGAAATAAAAACAATAAAAATAAATCCCCAAGACAACCCTACTGGAAGAATATAAGTAACAGAAATGATAACAAATCTAACTACCAATCCAATTATTTTGGAAGTAGGGAACAAGATCAGTATGGACACCAGCATACAAATGGCACGAGGAGAGAATACCCGTATTACTACAAACAACAATATTCACAATATGATAGGGACAATCGCCATGATGAGTATCGTGACAATCAACAATATGACAGGGACAATCGCCATGATCAATCGCGTGACAGGGGCATAGTTGCCAACAGTCCCGATTTTCCCGGGACAATCCCGATTTTGGGACCCTTGTCCCGATTTAATTTTGTCCCGGGTGTTTTCCCGAATTTTTGGGGTTTGTCCCGAGAAAATCGTGAGTGTTTTTGTAAAAAACGGCAACGGCTCCATAAAAATGGCCGCCGTTGCCTCCACGAGTCAGTCACAATGTTCCCCTTGTGTTCAGTGCAGGGGAGAGGGGCAGCCAATCCGCTTCTCTCTTCAGTGTACAAATAGAAAATTCTATTGTACACTGAAGCCTATTGGTTGGAGGGATTGGCAACCCCTCCCCGCTCTACACTGCACACAAGGAAGACGTGATCAGCCTCCACTGCCATCACCCTCCGCCCCCCTGTGTCCAACGGAGCTCAGGGCAGAGTGGGAGTGACGGGAGGGAAGAAGGGAGGCTTTCATCTGGCTGTTCAGGAGTTGTCTGACACTGTGAGTAGTGGCCTGTCAGTGTAGTGGGGGAGAGGAGAGATAGGGAAGGGGGTGTACTCAGTGTATGGGAGGCTTGGAGCTTTCCCTGCAGTACACTTCTCAAAGGCTGAGGTCCAGCATGGATCGACTGGGGCTCCGCTGGCTGGGGACATTGATGGTCCTGGCTCCCCTCTTGCACACCATGTCACCACCATACCTGCACCCCCCTCCCCCCATGTTACCACCATACCTGATTCCCCCCCTCCCCCCTGTGTCACCACCATACCTGATTCCCCCCCTCCCCCCTGTGTCACCACCATACCTGATTCCCCCCTCCCCCCTGTGTCACCACCATACCTGATTCCCCCCCTCCCCCCTGTGTCACCACCATACCTGATTCCCCCCTCCCCCCTGTGTCACCACCATACCTGCACCCCCCTCTCCCCCCCGTGTCACCACCATACCTGCACCCCCCTCGTGTCACCACCATACCTGCACCCTCTCTCCCCCCCGTGTCACCACCATACCTGCACCCCCTCTCCCCCCCTGTGTCACCAACATACCTGCACCCCCTCTCCCCCCCCTGTGTCACCAACATACCTGCACCCCCCTGTGTCACCACCATACCTGCACCCCCCTCTCCCCCCTGTGTCACCAACATACCTGCACCCCCCTCTCCCCCCTGTGTCACCAACATACCTGCACCCCCTTCTTCCCCCTCTGCTGGGGGCACCTTATGTAAGGACAGACTCTGCTGGGGGAACCTGATGGCATCTGGTGGCAGGCGACGTGGCAGGTGACACGCTCAGGGGTCCCACTGATTCTGCATTATGGTGAGTTGAATGATTTCATTATTTATATTACAATGTAATAATAGTAATAATGCGCTTCAATCATCCTGACATTATAACAACCATGGTGCCGGGATGATTGAAGTGCTAACACCAGGTGTTTGGAGTATCTTTATCTGCTGATTGTTAAACTCTGGAATACACATTGCTATTATGGTGTAGGATCTGGGTCTGCTGTCCCTCCATCCCTCTACCCCCCTTTCCCTCTGCATCCCTCATTCATCTCAGACTCTAACCACACCCATTTAGCCACGCCCATGTAAGCCACGCCCACTATTTCACGTAAACCACGCCCATTTTTCCGCGCGCCGCATTTTTCCTTTTTTATATATCACGCCCATTAATGCATGCCCCGCCCCCTAATTATAGGCTGACTCCGCCTACAGCCAAAAAAAGTGTCCCGAATTTTTTTTTCCCAATGTTGGCAACTATGCAGGGGTGATCGAGATGATCACTACCAGTATGAATCTAGAAGGTGTCCGATCAGTACCTATAACAGATATGAACCCCTAAGAGATTATAGGGATCAGGATCAAACAAGATCTTTTTTTAGATTATCGCAGGGACGAGAGAACCCCACCACGATACGAACAAAAAATAAGCTCAAGTAGCCCCAATGCAAGAGGGGATGCGGAGGAGGACATAAAACGCAAAAGAAAAAAAGAGAAAATTGGGGAAGGTATCTAATAATCTTAGTGGAACTGATTTAACAAGGACAGAACTTTACACATGGACAAAGGATTGAAATATGCACCTAAACGTAATTTGAATAAATTTGAAATGTATGTGGACATTCAAAAGTTTAAAAGAAAATTGAAAATACAAAAATATTTGATGAATCAAAAATTCAAAGTACCAAGCAAGATAAAGTGGACACACCTGGAAGAGTTCTACACAGCAAACTAAGAAATAAATCTTTGTTCAATCCACAAATTTCGAATAATGAACATATAGGTGTTCAACCGGATGGTCGTACAGGATGTGGAAAAACTCAAAGTAAAAAAGAATAAATGATCCACAAAGTATTAAAAAAGGAATCAAAGAACTGGAGGAGAAGAAATAATAATCAGACCTGCAGATAAAGGGGGAGCAATCGTGGTGTTGTCAAAGGAGTATTATTATCAAGAACTACAGGATCAACTGAATGATATCAACACCTATATTAAATTGAAGGGGAATCCAACAAAGGAATACAAGAAAGAACTCTCAGAGTTAATATTGAAAGGAAGCTCGAAAAATATTCTAACTAAAAAAAGGTGAAATATTTGGTACCTGACACATGTAGGATTCCGATAAACTATACAGTTCCGAAAATTCATAAAAACCAAACACATCCACCAGGACGACCTATTATAAATGGGATTCAGTCCATTAATGCGAGAACAGGTCAATACGTGGACAATTTCATACAACCTTTAGTGTTCAAAACAGGTTCTTATCTGAAGGATACCAAACATTTAATACAAGTATTGAATAATGTTGAACTTGGACCAGAAGACAAGTACCTTATAGCTACAGCAGATGTAGCATCACTATACACCATAATAGACCATGTGTCAGGGGCATATCAGTGGCCATCGGGCTAATATGCGTGCACACAGGTGCACAAAGGGCCTTTCCAGGGCAGTTCCGCTTAACTCTCCAACAGGGGGCGCCGGAGCGCTCCCACGTGTGCCCGTACGCGCGTTCGTGCTAGCGCTGTTTTGGCGCCAAGGGCCCTTTAAAAGAATGTCAGATGCTGCTGTCAGGTGCTGCTTGTCTGCAGCTCTGCACCTGAGTTCCTGTATCCTGCTTGTGTTGTATTGCTAGTGACCCGGCTCCGTCTGACCATTCTCCAGTCTCCTATCTGACCCGGTCTGCCTGACCTTGCTTATATCTTGTGACCCGTTGCCAAACTCCTGCCTGCCCGACTATTCTTGGATCATCCCTCTTGCTATTTGCTTGCCTGATCTCCTGCCAAAACGGACTGTCTGACCTTGCTTTGCCTGTGTCCTGTGAAGCTGCTTCCAGCCTGTTCTGCCAAGCCTCAGATCCTGCTGCTGCCTTATCATCCACCTGCCTGCACCAGCCTACCTGCATCCGCAGCTCAGCCATCCCTGAGGGACGTCCTTCCAGTTCCATTATCTGCTTCTGCTGGAACCTGCATCAGGCCCTCCTACCCACTGTGCTCAAGAGACCACTGTTCCCACTTCCAGTGGCTCCTGAACCAGCGTTTAAGAGAGGTCTCCTTCTACCAGTCGGGCTCAACTACCAGGTACCTAACACCATGAAGAGGCTATTTCTGCCTCGAAATGGGCTATGGATTATTTCAGTAGTCTTATTTCCAAGCAAAAGCGATATATTCTAAGATGTTTGGCCTATGGCATCCAACATAATTATTTTTGGCATAACGGTGAATATTCTAGACAACTTAATGGCATAGGAATGGGGGCCAATTACTCACCGAGTGTTGCCAATATATTTATGGCTAAATGGGAAGAGCAGATGATTTACTCCAAGGCCAAGGAGTGTATTATATTCTCAGCTGCACATTTTTAATTTAGAGTATTGCACAAAGTGTCATCTGTATTATTGTAACAAGGGTTGCATTTTTGCACTAAGCACCTATTAAATTTTTTATATTTTTAATTTGGATGTACATCAACACAAGGAATCACATTAATTATGATGCACTGGTTGCCATACGTTATTGGGCTTTATATGCACACTCGCACTTTAAAAAGTCACTATTTATAGTATTTCAGCACTTTGTGGTTTGTTTTTCCGCAGTTGGAATTCATTTGTAAAAGGAAGTTTTTATATTACATACAGTAGCCTGTGATTTTTTCCGTATCTGGATATTGGTAAATTAGGATTGATTAGTGCCACATACTTTTCTTTATTTAGATGATTTACTCTGATATACCAGAAGAATTAATCTTATACAGGAGATTTATAGACTGTATCCTGATATGGAAGGGTGATAAAGAGAGTCTAATACGTTTTTTTGAAAAATTAAACAATCAAAAAAATATTAAATTGACTTATGAGATTAGTGAATTTTATCGAGTGAATTTTCTGGATCTAATAATACAATTGGACAAAAGGTATCATCAGTACTCAAACCTATTTTAAACCGGTGGAGAGAAACAGTTACATTCCAGTAGATAGCTGCCACCATGAACCGTGGTTAATGAATAACCCAAAGGGCCAAATGGTACGCCTCAGAAGAAATTGTTCTGATAGCATCTTTCTGGAACAGGCCAAAGCAATAGGAACAAAGTTTATAGGGAAAAGTTATAATGAAGACTTCATTGAAGAGAAGATACATAAAGTATACCGAATCCCAAGAGACATTAATCCAGGACAAAAACAAGCCTCCTGAGATTCCTCTTATAATGAATTATAATACTAAATATAAGGAGATTGAGAAGATCACCACCAGACATTGGTCACTTCCCAAGGCAGATAAACAATTACAAATCGATTCTGCCTGTTAGACCCCGTTTTATCTACAGGAGGGCCCCCACCCTCAGAGATCTGGTAGAAAAAAATATTAAGGATGCCCCCCATAAAATCCAACCAAATGTCCTTTTTTCAGGGAAAGGGATTTTTTCCCTGTAAAAGGTGCTATGCGTGCGCAAATATGAATTTTAGTGGCCAAAAAAGCACCAGTTTTGTATCCACCAGTACCAATAAGGAACACCTCATTAGAGATTTTATCTCTTGTAGGACCGAAGGGGTGGTATACATCCTTCGGTGTTCATGCCCACTACAATACATAGGGAGAACAAAACGCCCCCTATGGAAATGTTTAAGAGAACATGTACAGAACATAAAAAGTGGGTTCCCCAAAACATAGTGTATCACGTCATTTTGCTGCTCACCATAATAAGGATCCAACATCACTTCAATTTTGGGCAATTGATAAATATAAGCCTCATTGGAGAGGGAGAAACTTAGCAAAAGTGAATCCAGATGGATATTTGAAATTGACACTTATGCGCCCAGAGGCTTAAACATTGAATTCGATTTAAATTGTTTTATTTCTGATTTGAGTATTTTTAAGCTCAGAATTTTTTTACAATATTTTTAGAATGAGGTTTTAACATATAGTAATTTTAAACACTATTTTACACATTTTATCAAATTGTCTTCTATCATTATGGTAATACTGATAAGTGTCTATACAAAGAAGAAACACCTAGTAAAAAAGTTTAGGCCAAGTTTTTAAAAAATTATGTGTAGAGATCGAGTATTCATTATTGGATCATAATGGATAAACTGCTAGCTGAAAAGTAATACATGTATTCGACCACTGGAGGGAGTAGGTAACAGCAGAAACAAAGTAATTAGATTGTATTTATATATTTTCATCTAGTAATAATGAGGTTGTCTGTATTTATAAATAATGATGTTTTTTTAGGATTGTTTTTAAATGGAGTTTTTGAACGTTATTTACTCAAATATATGAGCGCTGAATCGATATGATGTTTCCTATGATCACCGTCAGTTACTATGGCAACCGTCACGCTTGTACGAGCATAAAGATGGAGTCCTTGTGGTCACATGGCTACCCTTGATAAAGTCACGTGACGCAACGCGTCGGGAGGAGCCGGTGACGTAATCCGACCTGCCTATGTGCGAGACATATTGTCAGCGGTGAAAGGAAGGAGAACGAAACTGTTTCTGATTGTTTCACAAACGCTGTTGTTTGCCGGCTAAATGTGAGTGAATATGCTGTGGATTTAGATGGTATTTTATTAGTAGCTTCATTGCGCAATGATATTTTCCTTTTTTTCTCTCTGTACTATATAAACACTAAATGGGAGCATTCTAAACCATCGTCTATAAGCTTCAGAAATACAGGGTAGAGACCAACAGCCCCAATTGTTTGATTGAAGAAATCGGCAATAGCTTTTATGATGGGTGTTTTTCTTTGAACATATATAGAACACTTGTCATTATTTCTGAGGATTTAGATACATCAACTTGCTGTGTAATCTCTTCTGATATTTACCTGGATGTTATTTTACCATATGAAGGCAGCTAAGGATTCTAATTATTTCAATTACTAATTTGATTGTGGTTGCGCGAAGCAGTCCAAAGTTCCCACTAGAGAGGTGTGGATCGACAAGGTGAATGCGGTCCGAGAGGCTGAGGATTGGATAGCGACGTGCAGGGGGACTAGGGATTGGTTTATAGGAATCTGGACTCCCTGGATTGATTACTCCATAGATTCCAGAAATATACCCTCTAGCTTGGATATAGCCTTACTAGAACTAGCAGACCCTACCCTTAAAACGCATAGACTTAGTAGGTGGGGAGCTACCCCTTGATACATGGCAACTAAGAGAGAACACAACAGCTGATTGGACCGTTTGGAGATGGTGTGCCCGATGGGGACATGACTAAAACTGATAACAAGATCACAGGTACGCTCAGATCACTCCTCTCCTTTCCCTCTCCCTCCCCCCCCCCCCTTTCTTATTTTCCTAATACTCCAATGTGTCACATATAATTTCTGATATATTGATACCGGTTTATAGATTCAATGGCATACAAGTGTGTATATGACTAGTATTATAGGTGTAGAGCCCCGGCGCTTATGTGATGGACCCCTCCTGTTTATAGTGGACACTCGTGGTCCCATCCGGGGGGGGGGGGGGGATCCTATGGTGCTCCTGAGACATGGGGGAAGCGGAGGGAGGTTTGCTGGAGGCAATTGGCCCCCCTACCTCTGCCCCTGCCCATGGCCGGGTGGGCAAAGTATTACTAGAGACCTGCAGACTGCCCCCTCTGGTCGGTTACCGGGGGTAAGGCAGTCCTGCAAAAGGCCTATGTACCTTATCAACCATGTACACATACTATAGCTACCTACAACACCGCCTCCAAGGCGATGCCTCTAGCCTATCAACCAATGTTAACCCCCTTGTCATTTCACACAAAATTACACATGGTACTTAGTTCATTTTATTTTATTGCGATATTTTATTTTTATGTTTTATTTTGTTTCTTTTGTTCAACTGGTTTAATTGTGCAAAATGTGCATGGTAGGCCCATGTGGGTCAACAATTCATTCTCATGCATAATATGCAAAATGGAAGCTTCATTTTTCCTTAAAAACTTTTATCAGGTACCTTATTTCTACCATTTGCCAAAAGTCCATAAAAATCTAACATCCCCTCCCGGCAGGCCCATTGTGGCTGCTATGGACAGTGTAACCACCGGTCTTAGCCAATACATCGATTTGTATCTACAGCCCATAGTCCAGCAACTACCATCTTTTATTAGAGATGGTCCGCACCTTTTGGAACCTTATAGGTGGGAATCTACCTACACGTGACTCTCTCTAGATGTCACGTCCCTATATACTTCAATCCCACACCAATTTGGCTTACAAGCACTGGAATTTTTCCTCGCTCAGGATCCGATGCTAAATTCCAGGCAGGCTACATTCATTTTGGAGGCCACTGATTTCTGTTTGCGCCACAATTATTTTGATTTCAATGGCGATTTCTTTCTACAGCTACAGGGAACCGCCATGGGAGCTAACTTTGCTCTTTCATACACAAATTTGGCCATGGGCTATTGGGAAAAAAATTACATCTGGTATAACAATTCCTATTCAGCCAACATTGTTTTCTTTAGGCGGTACATCGACGATATTATCGTGATTTGGGATGGCCCTGTTGACCTGAAAACTTCATTTGTAGAACACTGTACTTGTAATCCATATGGACTGGCTTTTACGCATGCTTTCGACTCCACTAGTTTGACTTTTCTAGACTTAGAACTAAGTCATACAGATGGAAATATTATTGCCCGAAATTACACCAAACCGACGGCTGGCAATTCCTATCTGCATTTTCATAGTTGCCATTATCCCAAGTGGATTAAAAACATAACGAAAGGGCAGTTCTGTCGCTTGAGACAGAACTGTACCCGGGATATTGATTATGCTGTATCTAGCATCCCATTGAAAAAGAAATTTGCAGATAAACTATATCCTAATGATCTGGTGGATGAAGCATGCACCTTCTACTCTAAAGGTAAACCTGCGACAACCAAAAAGAGTGAGATTGACCACTCCACGCGATTTATCACCACCTTCCATTTTCAATATAGGAAGATGGAAAAAATCATGAGTAAACATTGGGATATCCTATTAGAGGATCCTCTTCTTAATACCATTCTCCCTACCAAACCCAGAGTCACATATCGCAAAGCTCCAAATCTCAAAAATAAAATCGCTCCTAGTAAATTATCTACTATATCATCCAGTCATTCCACAGACCATTCTACCACTCTTATACCTCTAGTTGGCATGCTCCAATGCAAAAAGGCACTGTGTAAAACCTGTCCCTATATCACACATAAGTTTTGCCCTTGGAATAAAAAGATTTATCAGTTGGACCAATTTTATAATTGCTCCTCTGATTTTGTGGTGTATGCCCCTACCTGCCCCTGCGGTCTCATCTATGTGGGCCAAACGATCTGCCCTTTGAGACAGCGATTCGGACAACACCGCCGACTTATAGGGGGCGGGAAGGACATGCACAGTGTCCCGCGACATTATGCTGAATTTCATAAAAAATCCACCACGGGCCTCCGAGTTTGGGTTATTGAACAAATTCCCAAATGTTTCACTGCAGCAGAACGTTTCAAAAAACTTTGCGGCAGGGAGACTTTTTGGATCTATACTCTCAATGTTCTTTCGCCTGGTGGCCTCAACGAGAGTATAGAAATTTCTACTGTTTTATAAGCTTTTACAGATCAGGCATTTTTTACATTATTTTTATATATATGTGCGTGTGTTCATGCATATGTATATGTTCAGGTCTTTATTTTGGATCATATATCTATATCTTGTCCCCTACAATATGATATATTTTCTCTCTTATTCATATTCATTTTTATTTTCCATTATTATGTTTAGTTTTACTATTATTAAACTACTATTATTAACATATTCCCAAGTTATGGACGTTCTAGTTCAACATTAACATAAAATTTCAATATCACATTAAAAATATATGTACACTTCACATGAGCCTTCTCTTCCAACATCGTCAATTTGACACATATATATTCATTTCTATGGCTAATGCTCTTTTTGAGTTCTGATTTATTTGCATATGTATTAATATCCCCCCTTTCTTCGTTTTTATTGTTATGATCCGCTTTATTTATAGAATTTATTGATTTATAGAATCATGCATTTAGATCAGTGTTTTGTGGTTTTTTCATTCCATGTTTTTATGGTGTTCCGTTTTATCTGAATATTTTTACCTATGTGTGTCTAATAGTTTTTTCCTGGCCCCACCCCCTAATTGACCATATAATGTCACTGTCCAACATCACTCCTCCATGCTTGACAAAGGAGTGCCGCTATCTCCTCCATCGATAGCGAGCTAACTCGGAAACGCGTCGCACAGGAGTGACGTCACAGCTCAGCGCCACTGTGTTTTGCGATCCAAGCCTCGCTTCAGCTCCGATTACACGGCTGTGTTCTACTTCCATCACGGACGCAGGACGAGGCCCTGTGGAACACCGCTACACAGGTGAAGACCAGCTCAGACGCCCCCATCTTCCTCCCTTCGGAACCCACACCACCTCTGACGGCTCCCCTGCTTTCTTTCACTTGGTGTGCCATTGGACTACCATATTGGCTTACTGCAGCTCATCTTCAGCCCATTTGATGTGATGTTAGTGTATCCGGACTTGCTGCCACCTGTAGTCCTCCGCTCCTTCTCCTGTGTGAGATGTATCTGAAATCTACACTTCAGTCCTACATGTGAGTGGATATGGTTTTTAATAATAAATTTATTTTGATAAATACTCAGTGGTGCACCTTCTCCTTGTTTTTCTTCTAGCACATTGGACTTGGCTTTTGGTTCTTTTTGGCGGCTGCCTTGAATGACTTTTTTATATATATATATATATATATATATATATATATATATATATATATATATATATATATATATATATATATATATATATAGTAATAGTGAGAGTCCCTGTGAAAATGGGGTTGAGGTGGACATGGGGTATGCACGTTTGCTTGGGGCAGGGCTTCAGAGCATGAATGTGGACTGGAGAAAACTGCTTTTGCAGCTTTCTCCAGGTTTTGAGATCCACCAGCAGATTGACTGGTCAGGTGTGTGTTGGGCTATTTGTAGACACCTGACCATAGTTCTGGGCTCCACCCTTCCGAGGAGTCCAGGCAAGCAAGGGAGAAGTGTGCATGTCTGCACAGGTCTGTCAGAGTAGACAGAGGGTCCAAGCCTGTGGGCTGTAAAAGGAAGCTGAAAAAAAGAGTGCTGAGGTACTGGGTGTACAGGAACTCTGTTATAGAGCCGAGAGGGCTGAAGTATAAGTCTGAGCAGCAGTGCTGCTGAAGAGAGCCAGGTGGCTTGGTATTTTTGATTAAACTTACATTGTTGCTGTGGAAAGCTGAAACCCCTGTGTGGGCAACACTTCTGTTATTGGACATTTTCTTTCTTTAATAAAAGTGGGCCTACAAGCCCTTAAAACTGCGTATCTGGCGTGGACTCGGCTCACTGGTAAGCTCTACCTTTAAGCTAAACCAACCCCCGATGTTACAATAAATATATATATATATATATATATATATATATATATATATATATATACATACACACACACACACACACACACATATATATACACACACACACATAAACACACATATATATTTGTATGGATCCTGCCCCTGCGTACATAGGCAATGTTATATATGAGGTATTTTGGATTGCGCCTTTTTTACATATAAATATTGAACATGTCTTGTTATATGTACTTTTAAAATAAAGATTATACAAAAAAAAAAAAGCCTTGCGCTCTTTGAGGCTCTCACAGTGACACAGGAGATGCACACGCCCACTGTATGTGCAGCACAAAGCCTCATGGATCCATCCCGACAGGAGCGTCCATAGAGCTGGCTGCCTGAAGCGCCGGTGAATACCGCATCCTACACAGCAGTAGCCGGTCACACAGGCTCCTGTAAACAGAATTCATCCCTCTACATGCCCTCTGAGAAATCCCACCTGCTAACCATGAGTAACACTGCATATATCTCCACACATCGAAAGCTGCAATATTAAAGGAAAGCACTGGCTTTCATCACATGGAACAGACACCCAAACAGCATCTGCAGCATCACTCCGACTCCACAGACACTTGTGCCGTATTGACTCACTTTGCTCATCACAGACTCCTATCACATTTCCAAGACTGCGGACATTTTTTCACCTTATTCAGCATATCTGGAAGTTGTCCATGTGTTGATAACCATATTTTGTCTTTTCTTGCATGCTTGGTAGATCTTGGGAAATAGAGTGAACAGAGGTCTTTAAATGTGACTGTATACCCATATGCGCTGACACCACGCTGTTTCCTGTCCATAACTCTCTCCTTGGATCCCAAGCTCTTGTATGCCATTTAGGTCTGAATACTGTCATGGTTTTGACTGCCTTTCATGTATAGGCTGCAACTAGATTTGGGTGTGTCTGTGCACTGTGACCACTTTGTCCTTTTAATTTTTTTTATTTTACATATAGTCTGCTCACTACGTTTTCATAAATTTTGATCTACTAAAGAAATCTTGTTTAAGTAGGAGACCGCTGCTTGTCCCATTCCTTTCCCACAAAACTCTTCGGGTCTCTTCCCCTTTGGCTTTTCTACATGTTCACACAAGTTCAGTGAATAAAGGAAAAGGGCGCCACCCTATGGGCGAGTCAGTACCCCCTACTGTACTGGGGAGCATACTTACCCAATACCCTATCCTATGAGATGATCTGGAACCTTTTTTTCCTCCATTATCTGATCTGACCAGGTTGCAGTTTTCCCATCATCTGATATACGTAGATTACCAGCTGTGTTCACATCCAGTAATATGTCTGTAACCCCCGATCTTTCCTGTGCTGCTTCAATATTTGGTCATCAATCCATGGGGTTAAGAATTTTAAAGTGGGGGCATGGCCTGGACAGTTCAGTGTGAACTTTGACCTATACCCAGATATTAGATAATGTGAGACCCCCCACCATCCAGAACCTCACCATCCTGAAGGAGTTTATCATGTCTCTCTGTCCTCATCCTCAGTATCTCCATGATTTGGCCCAGGTAGAGGGGTGAAACGCGTTGGTGACATTGCTTAGCTGGTGCAAGCTGAGTCTGCTTTTATTTGTTAACTGCATCGTGGGGAAAGGTGTGCAGCTGCAGCAATATCTTTTTTACTCTAGCGTGCCTTGGGTCAAGACAGACCCATTCCAAGTCTGCACCCTCACAGCAGCTTCCACCGCACAGGATTATGGCTGCCTTAGTGGGGCACCTAAGCAACATTCAGGGTCACAGGGGATTCATCATATTGCAGAGCTTCTCAATCTGATACATCTTCTTGGACAGCTTGTCCTTCTGTATCTCCAGCTGCCGGGTGACATCCAAGAGGGAGACCCACTCTTCCTTCTAACTCAGGACTCTACTCTTGGTTTTCAGTCTTCTAATTATGTCTCTGTACATGGCTTTGACTTTGTTTCACTATCTAATTTACCTTTTACTTTACACCAGTGTTCCTGCAGGCTCTGGGCTTACATTTCTTAGTTTCCTCTTTTTCATCTCAGAGGCCTCAGCCGGAGTTTCCATCTGGTGTTCCCGATATTCTCCAACTGAACTGCTGGACACACAGTCATAGGTGGAGTCCCCAGTGTAGCAATACTCCAAGATCTTATGGACGGAGCATTCCCTGTTCTCCCAGGAAGTGGTGGGGTCACATAAGACGTGTTCTGGTGACTTGCTGTGAACTGAGGCTTTTCACACAATGAGGCTTCACATAGCAGACAGGATTTAACAGCAGGTAGAGAAATGTGTATACACAGTGAGTACAGAAGACCCCAGACTCCCCCTGATCTAGATGGGTAGACTGGAAATTCTCCACAATGTTACAAAAGTTTCAGACACCACTGAAGTGCAGAACATTTCCGGAATGTTTGCTTACATTGAGGAAAAGAATAAATTTCCAGACCTCTCCTGTGCATCCAACTCACGATCAACACAGTCCCGGCAGAAGTTGTGTCCACATTTCAGTGTTAAAGTATCTACATATAAGTACAGACTAATAGAACATTCCAGCACTTTCATTGGATCAGCAAACGCCATCTCCGACAGCAGGAGGAGAACTCTCAAACACCCAGCGTGACCAATTTCTGCGCACTCCTACACAAGGCGAGACTGAGACTCGTATTCATAAGAATCCTTCTATGAAGGGACACAGATTTTATATAAAGAAAATATATATATATATATATATATATATATATATATATATATATATATATATATATATATATATATATATATATAAATAAAATCTGGGATATACATATTTATACAGAAGGTGGATAAAGCACCTGGACCAGATGCCATCCACCCACGGATCCTAAAAGAATTGAGCTCTGTCATTTCAAAGCCATTGTTCCTAATTTTCTAGGGACTCGTTAATTACTGGAATTGGCGCAGGGCCAATGTGGTGCCCATATTTAAAAAAAGGGAACAAAGTCTTTTCCTGACTATAGAAGTTAAGGTCTATAGTTACTTGGTAGATACTGGAGAGTTTAATAAAAGGTCACATAGATGAGTTCTTGCTGGAAAAAAATATTTTAAGCAAAAGACAGGTTGTATGTTTGTTCTCACATTAGGATTGGTTAGATTAGTAGGGTCTTTTCTTTCCATTCCTTTTATAGGTTATGCTCTCAAATGGCATTTCTGTTACACAAGTTATATTGTTATTGTTTTGTTACAGGTATTCCACGGTGCCTCAAAGATACTAGGTCATTTCGTATTTGTTTCAAGGTGTGAAAAGGGCGGACATCAGGCCTATTGGTAAATAGCTGGGCCTTCCACAAGGATAGTGAACTATACATAGATTGGGATACCTGATATGTTATGGAGTTGGCTGGAGCCTGAAGTTCAGTTTTACAAAAATTCGAAAGATCACTAGATAGTTTGGTCATGCTCCATTCCCGGATATGACCATTGTTTGGTTGGATATCATTGCCCACACATCTTGGTGGGTGTTGCAATCAATAGATAGGTTAAACAAGGTTCGAATCAATGTGAACAAAGGAGGTAGATGGCAGGAATGGCACATTGGCATCTGGAGCTTAAGACACTGGGCAGTACTTTACAGATAACAGGTTTTATTCCACTGCCATTGAAATTGGCATGTGGTTTTTGAGGCTACAAAATAGAAACTAGTATGCCTTGAGCTTAGATAAATCAAGCATAAAACTTTACATTTGTTTTGTTGTTGCAGTTTGGGTTCCTTGAAGGTGGTTTAAGCTGGTGTTTATGAAAAATGGTTAGGAACCAATCATCAGCGTGGTGTGTCCTTTCATCAATCCAGTCAACTCACAGTAAAATTGGGTAGTTTTAGACCAGTATGTGTCTGAGGTCAGCTAAGATCATCCCCAAAGTGGTGTTTTGCAGCTTAGGTTTTCTGGTATTTTCATATGGTGCCTTCAAGAACCTGTAATCGTATCCATGTTATGGTTTCTTGTTATTTAAATTTGTGTTATTTAGAATAAAAGGCTGCTATGGCGATTTAAACTTCACTTGTCATTCTTGGGGGCTTCACCAAAAGAGGAGTTGGGGTGGTAGACAGAATTGGCATAAGGGTCAGTTTACTTCTGATCTACCCTGGAAGAATTTACACTTCCTCTGAGGACTTTTGTCTTGTAAAGTAGTAAAACTGACCGTAGATTAGATTTTAAAGAGCAAGAAGGCTAATCCAGAATGAGTACTTCACATATTTGGAGTCTCGGTAATGAAGTTCTGACACAAAATCTAAGAAATATCAATGCCGCTGCATCAGGTATCAGTCCTCAAATGAAATCTGGATCATCAAGTATCTTGTGTTACACGATTCGGGCACCACATGACGAAACGTATTGGAAACTATTTCTCCAAGCACTGGATGTGACAATTTCATCCCGTAACCTCTCTGATCAAGTAATCCAAGGAGTATTTTTATCCTTCATGATAGCCACCAAAAATGTTCCCTGCTGCTGCTCCAAGGTCTTTTAGAAAGCAACATAGCATTCCAATTAAAGTTGAATCTCTGACATTGTATGAGCGATTCTTACGTTCAGCGACACACATGGGTAAAAAGTTGATTAAAGCTGGCGACGTGGCACAGTGTTCAATATTGTGCAGTCTTTTCTCCCTTTTTTCATGTTTTTTCAGTTTGGTGGCTATTTTTCGTTGGCGGCATATTGATTCTAGCCGCCGCCAATGTGGGACTTTCCCATGTTTGGAGCGCATAGCTCCGCCCCCCCGCCGAGGCCTGCGTTCCAGCTTCTTTCAAGATGACGGCGTAGCTTACGCCTCCTGTCACTTTCACACGCATGCGCGGGCATCCAGCGCCATGGATCTCCGCTCTGACAAGCGCTGCAGAGCGGGGAGACGCCAGCTTTCGGGACCCACACACACACACACACGTATGGTGAGCATCCTTTTTCAATCTCAGATGGTTTAGTTTGATAGCTTAAAGGGCCGTTTGCTGACGGCTGTTGACTTTTTGTCGGTTACATACTTTCTGAATAGCTATTTTGTCCCCTACAGGGATGACACATGCGTATGACCACCATTGTAAAACAGAAAAACTTCAGCCCCCTGGATCACTCACTCTTATGCCCCATACACACGGTCGGATTTTCCGATGGAAAATGTCCGATCGGAGCGTGTTGTCGGAAATTCCGACCGTGTGTGGGCTCCACGTGTTTTACGTCACCGCGTTTAGAACGATCGGATTTTCCGACAACTTTGTGCGACCGTGTGTAGACAAAACAAGTTTGAGCCAACATCCGTCGGAAAAAATCCTAGGATTTTGTTGTCAGAATGTCCGAACAAAGTCCGACCGTGTGTACGCCCTATTAGTAAAACTTCCTCGCCCCCCCCACCGACATTGGATATTGTGGTATGCGTGGGATTTGAGCGCCTGCTTTTATTTTGACTTTAACCAAAGGGACCTGTACAAGTCCTACATCATACTTTCCCTTGGCCCAGAGAGTATCAGGTATTTGAACAACAATTTTACCTTTAATCTCTTCCTCTAATTCTATTGCTGTCAATCCACATATAATTTATTCATCTAATTCTCTAACATGTACTTCTACTCCGTTGGGTGTAATAGTACCAATTGAGAATCGTTTAAACGCCACGGCCTACCCGAGTATAGTTGCTGGCCATGTCCATCGCTATATGACTACAATGTACAGTCCAATAACCCCTTTCTATAAGAACGTTAACAGTCCTTTAAATACTTCAAATTCTATAATATAAACATTATAACTCCCTTTTGTTTTGTTTTCTATGTTTGTCATTTGTTGTTATCGTTTTTTTTTTTTTTTTTTCATGGTTCAATTTATACTTTTTAAAGTTTTCTAGATTTAGCTGTAAGGTCTATAGAAATATGTTTGGTACCGTTGGTGTCCTATATAAGGAAGGGCTGCCAGTTCATTGGCTTTATCTATAAAAGTCCATTATATGGTGCAGGAATATCTAGGTGGCTAAAGCAGACTTGAGACCTTTCCAACTGAGCATCCACTGGGTTCTCAGGATGGACCACTGGCCAGAACTTGCTCAATATGCATTCGAGCTACTGGCCTGTCCTGCATCCGGCGTGCTTTCTGAACGGACATTTAGTTCTGCTGGACGGTTTGTAACGGATCAAAGAGTGCGTCTGTCCACAGACTTTGTTGATAGGCTGACATCTATTAAAAATGAATCAGTTCTGGATCAGCAGCTATCAAGCCCCTAATGCTGATGTAACTGATTGAATTTGCTGGGGATCTGGGATCCCTTGAAGGCTGCCTATCCTATTCCTTAATCTCGATTATGCCATTTTTGGTTTAGGGCACTACCAACACCTTAGGCCAAAATTTTTCTGCACCTGTTTAACAGGCGCATGTAATTAAAAAATATTCCCAAATTTTTAACAGCAGGGCCATTCCTGCGCCCAACAAAAGTAACTGAGGGGGTTACAGTGTTCAGGCACCGCCAACACCCAAGGCCCAATTTTTCTGCACCTGTATGACAGGGCCATCTAATTTAAATTTTAAGTAACTGTGAGGGGTGTTCTTGGTGACCTTGGGCCTGGGCTCGGGTGTGGACGGGACAATCATACAAAACCATAGACAGTGATATGATAGACATCGCAAACCGTACAGTTCCAATTTCGGTATGGGAAATGGGAAGTTACAGTGATCAGCGTTTTCACATACAATCACCTGTCACAGTTTGAGATCTCCGCTCTGTCATGTGGATGATTAGTCATTGAACCCACCTCTCTGCACCGAGAGATGGCGGGCGGGGGCAGTGCTGGCAGGGAAGAGGGGGAGGGGGCAGAGGAGGACACCAACTCTTTGGGTGGCACAGACCGGGGCTCTGAGATCCCCTCCGCCCACTACAGCGAGGAGGGCAGAAATAGAAATTCCTGCTCGCTTTACAGAACTACTAGTGGGAAGTGACAAGACTGCTGGCTGAAACAGGAGGAATAGCAGACAGCGGCCTTACAAACAGGATATCACTGGGCAGTAACAGTTTTTCAGCAAGATCAGCAGGCAATTGCAAAGGAACTACAGAGCTCAGATGAACGTGGTTGGCCTAGTTGGTGAAGGTAGGAGATCAGCAACTAGGACATTGAAAAAAGCATTTTTCATGGAGTTCTGCGTCAACTGATATGACACACAAGTCGGTCCGACTTTTGAAAAGGTTCCTACACTACTTTGGTCCGACTTGGGTGCGATTTCAGTCCAGAGAATATATTGAAAGTTGCATCCAAGTCGGATCACGAATCCGACATGTAACAAGCCACAAGTGCTCAGAGGTCAAATTTCGCAGAAGACCCCCTGCTCCTGTAGCCCCTCATGCTGTGTGATGTGGTGATGGAGATCTCTAATTTATTTGATTTAGACCTGTACTTAATTTGTGAAAAATAGCACCAAAAAGGAACACAGGTGGTTGATCTAGGCTGCATAATAAGGAGCTGATTTGGCTGGTGCGGGCACGTCCAATGCCATATGATACTAGGGATGCCAACTATAAAAGGACCAATCAAGAGCAAGGATTTATATCACTGTTGGTACTAATTCTCAGAGATCAAGAGTAAGCTTAAGCAATGGCTACCCATAAAACATGGGGGTTAGTAGATGACATCTCTTACAAACCCAGAAATGTTATGCCCTGTACACACGATCGGACATTCCGACAACAAAATCCATGGATTTTTTCCGACGGATGTTGGCTCAAACTTGTTTTGCATACACACGGTCACACAAAAGTTGTCGGAATTTCCGATCGCCAAAAACGCGGTGACGTACACCACGTACGACGAGACTAGAAAAGGGCAGTTCAATACCAAGTGCGGCACCCTTTGGGCTCCTTTTGCTAATCTCGTGTTAGTAAAAGTTTGGTGAAAGACGATTCGCATTTTTTCGTTTTCTGCTGTTCAGTTGTGCTTGTGGGTTTGTATCTGCTCTTCAGTGCAGTCAGTCAGTTCGTATTGGATTATTCAGTGCGTTCTTGTACGCTCGTTGCTGTTTTTCAGGTCGCTCTTTACAGGCCTTCGTGTTCTTCAGTGCGTTCTGAGCAGCCGACGGTTTTCTAGCCATGTTGCGTATACGTACTCCTCGTACAGTTCGTGCTGTGCGGGGGCTTGGTGTTGGGGTCCTGACCTTGACACAAGTCCAATCCATGAACAGGGTGGGGAGGAGTTAATGGACCAAGAATTGGTTGCTCCAGCGTGACCAGTTCTGTCACATGCCTTTGCTCCGTGAGATCCGTGAGAATAATCCTGATGATTTCAGGAACTTTCTCCGGATGGCGGACCCCGTGTTTCACCGTTTGTTGGCTTTGCTGACCCCTTATATTAGCAGGCAGGATACCTGCATGAGGCAAGCCATCACTCCAGAGCAGAGGCTCGTCGCCACCCTGCGGTACTTGGCGACAGGGAGAAGCCTGCAGGACCTCAAGTTCTCGACAGGCATCTCCCCCCAGGCTCTGGGGATCATTATCCCAGAGACCTGTTCTGCCATCATCCATTTCCTGCAGAAGGAGTATATTAAAAAAGTTAAGATTTTTATCCTTTAATATCACATTTTATTATATTTAATGTTTGATAATATATTGTATTTCTTTCCTCATTCCCTAATTACCATGACTGTAGTATGCTGTGAATGTCCCCTTTGTTCTCATGCATGCTGGATTTTTATGTACCTATATTTTTTTGTCCTTCATACATATTTGCCTTCACTAACCTCCCCAGCATGGTCTCCTGGCCCTATATTCAAATCATGTAGTCACTTAATGTATTTTATCAGCTCCATAGTAGTGCTTTACCCTAAAACCCCCCTAAAAAGTTTAAAAATGTGATTTGTGCTTTAAATTCATGAAGAGTGCCAGGGGCTTTTTTTGGGGGGTCCCCAAATCATTTGGAACCCTCCTCCCTCCCCCCCAACTGCTAAGTCAGCTGATAACAATTCTCTATCCTCAATCATCTATCTGCTGACTTTGCCAAACCCATACACACTATACCCATCTCTTTTGTGGTCAGATGTATGGATAAATTCCCTAAAGCATGTAGTTCAAGGGCCTGCCTGTATACTTTCAAATGGTACTGTTTAAAGTTTTTGTATACTATTATTATCTTGATAGGTAATAGCAGAATGTCCAAATGTGCTAAAATGTGTACAGTGTGTATTTATCTCTTTGTATTATGACACTTCTTACCTTTCCAGTGGGCTGTCAATAGTGTAAGTAAAGAGGGGCTGGCCAAAGTAATACACATTATTTAGGCATTCATCTCTCAATGAAGTGGAGAGGGTCACCTGTCCAAAAGATCCCCCCCCCACCAAAATTTTAGAAATGACCCATGAGTGGGGGTGGGGGGGGGACCTAATAGGTGGACTTTATACCTTGGTCTTTCAAAACTCCCTAAAATAAATGTTATACTGATGTTGGCCACGAATGTTTGTGTCTAATCTGCTTTCCCTGTTTAGATGCAAAATGATTATTTTTTTTTTCTTGTTTGACTCCACAGTTTCCTTCCAACCCATAGGAATGGCAGACTGTGGCCTCCCACTTTGCCCAGCAGTGGGACTCTCCTAACTGCGGAGGGACAATTGATGGGAAACACGTCCACATCGTTCAACCACCCAACTCGGGGTCATACTATTACAACTACAAGGGGTTCAATAGTATTGTGATGTTGGCGGTGGTGTCGGCTACTTATGAGTTCCTGTATGTGGATGTGGGGAAGAATGGCCGGATGTCGGATGGTGGAGTCATCGCCCAGACGGAGTTCTACAGGCATCTCCAGAATGGCAGCTTGGACTTGCCACCTCCAGAAGACAATGTGGAAGTACTCCCATTCGTCTTCTTTGCTGATAAAGCGTTTGCGCTGGGGGACCCATCTTATGCGGCCATTCCCTATGGAGGACCCTTACCCCGGACCAGAGGGTTTTTAATTGCCGGCTGGCCAGAGCCAGAAGAGTGGTGGAGAACACATTTGGAATCATGGCCAGCCGGTTCCGGCTATTTCTTACACCCATCCATATGGCGGAGTACAAACTGAATCATATCATCCTGGCGTGCTGTGTTTTACACAACTTTTTAAGGCAAAATTCTGCCAACTATGCTGGCTCAGTTGGGCCTGAGGCCGGAATTCATAATGAACCATCCCTGACGGCGCTTGAAAGTGGCAGTCCTGGCTTGCCCCCCCGAGTGCCCGTGAGGTCCGTCTTAGATACCGTGATTACTTTGTGGGTAGGGGGGGCATCAATATGCCAGACAATGTCAAACATTTTGAAAATAAAATAAATTTTAACTACTAAAATCTTTGATGACATTTACTGCTTGTGTTTCTTTTAACTGACCCCGACAGAAATGTGGCGATTCCTGAAAATGGTATGATTGTGTAACATTACAAAGCACTGTTGGGTGTTATTTACTAAAGGCAAAGACACTTTGCACTACAAGTGCACTTGAAACTGCACTGAAACTGCACTTGTAGTGCAAAGTGTATTTTCCCTTAGGAAATAACCCCCATTGTCACAGAAAACACCAATTTGAGCACAACAAAAGTTTTGGAGCGTTGAAACCATAATCCACACATTCTTGATTATCAATCTTTTTAATACCAGCACAATCACATGTGCATTTAGAAAAGGTTTTTAAAACAAACCAACATGTTTGTTGTATAACATTTTTTTGGGTCACATTACTAAAAGTAGAAATGTTTAAAAAGGTAAAACAGGCATGTTTCAAACCAATAAGAAAGACACAAATCTGGAACTTACAAAGTTCAACTTTTAAAGAAATTGTAGGCAATATCAGACATGAGTATTTTTAAACTGTGTTTGATATTGCGTTCAGATGGGGTGAAGTCACCCCTGTAAAAGCCAAATTTTGAAGATGCACACAAATTGCCGAATGTCAACATGTGTTACCTGCCATCACAGGGGATCAAGGGACGTGTTTTGGGGGTGCAACCCCTTCCTCCCAGCTACTTTATTGAGGAAGGGGTTGCACCCCCAAAACGCATACATTGATCTCCCGTGATTGCAGATAGCACATGTTGACACACTGTGTGCATCCTCCAAATTTGGCTTCTCAAATCTGTCAAAAAAGAAGAGAAATTTTCATACCCCAAAATTCCGGTGCAGACTCTTGACGACTTTCGCCATGATCTTGGGCTTTTTGACATTGGGGTTGGGGTAAGGTCTATACTTCCCAGCATAGTCGGCCTTCTTCAGGATGTCGACCATCTCCACAAAAGGACATATTTGATGCCTTAAATCGTCTCCTTCTGGATCAGGACGTTTCAGGCTCCAGGCTTTCCTCCTCCTCCTCGTTGCTCTGTCTCCGCCATGTGCTCTTCCCCACTGCGACGAATGAGAAGGGGCGGGGAATAGACTAGAAAGAACGTCAGGGGCAGGCAGAGTTTCACGCATGCACAGTGTCTATAAAGCATAACACGCGTGTGTAGTACATACAATCTGTGAGCGGAGGAAGGAGTATCGGAGGTGCTGATCGTGATAACAAAGGTACGATTTAAAATTGGGCCTATACTGCTTCTAGATTGAGACTGACATTAGGGTTTGTCTTGTGTTGTGTCTTGCAGTTAAAATGGATATCTTGAAGGATCATGACTTTATGCCAATCTTCATAGATATGTTCAGGAAGCTGCCCTGTCTGTGGCAGATAAACCACCCTGATTATAAGAACAAGCAAAGAGGAAGGCAGCGCTGGATAATTTGCTGCAATTTGTGAAGTCGGTGATCCCCATGACAGACATCACCTATTTGAAGATCCTAATTGGTGGCCTGAGGAGTACTTATCTAAGGGAGCACAAGAAGGTCCAGGATTCCCAGAGATCAGGAGCTTCAGATGACATTTATGTCCCCAGGCTGTGGTACTATGACAGACTGCATTTTCTGTCAGACCACAGTTCCACCGGCTGGCCCTCCTGGCCGACAGGTATGTGTTAGGAGTACTACCTCGTGGTCCTCCGACCAGGAGGTCCATGCTGCTGCAGCGTGTGGGTGGGCCCAGAAGCCTGTCTGGGGCCTACCACAGCGGCAAGGGAATGGTCCTGGGCTGTCTGTCCTACGGGAAGAAGCTGACAACTGAGAAAATCCCAGGGGAGGACCCGTCATGGATCATGCAGAGTGCTGGTCTGGAGAGGGGCCTGGTGACTCAGTTGGAGGACGCATCCTAAAGTTAATCTACCGGATAATACTGCCGAGTCGGCTTAAAGGTTCTAGTGCTGTGTTTGCTGTTCATCGCAAACCATTACATCCTGTGGCAGAGGATCGTACGGGTTTCTATTTCATTCAAGTCTGTGGCAGAGACTTTAGTTCGTGCTGCGTACTGGCTACTAGGTTAGTGAGAGAAACCTATCCAGGCGGGCAAAGATTCAACTCTAAAAAGGAGAGTACATTCATCTACAAGATTACAATTCCTAATACTACACTAAGAAAAGGTATTTGAACTTCCCTGCAACTCCTCTTCTAGCTCTTTCCTGCTACTTCAACTACGTTTATTAAAGCATTGGAAGAGATACTCCAGTGTCCGGTGCCTACATTGGCTGGTATTAAACTCAACGGGACCCTAGACCCGGTTCTGGTGAAATTGAGGTAACGAAGGTGACGGCAACCGCTTTAAACTAGCAGCTCCACCGTGAGTTATTGCTACATATATGTTAGTTTGGAGTACTAAATTTATGATTGTGATTGATGAAGCAAAAACTAAAACCATGTCCCTTTTTCATACACAGGGAAGTCTTAGCCAGGAGGTGGCTGGGCGGAGCAGGCTGCCTGATCGCCAGGTCCCTCCCCTACACCTGCAAAGAGAAAGTGGCAGGAAGAGGAGTACCCTAGAGGAGGCTGCCATAGGCCTCTTTTGGAAGGCTACAGAGGCCCTGAGAGCCCCCCACACTGTGGAGGAGGACTTTGCTGGCATAACTGCCTGCAAAATGCAGCAGGGCCAACGACTACTGTGTGAGTCATTAATTTTGGAAGCTCTCAATAAGGGGTTGAGGGGCGCAATAACATCTGCTACCCACATTTGTGACTTCACACATGGTCCTCCTCCTCCAGGTCCTACTACTCCTCCTCCTTCTCCTCCAGGTCCTACCATGACCATGAGGTGGCCGGGTCAATTAGGCTGCCCAATACCCAGGTCCCTCCCCTCCGCCTTCAAAGACAAAGTGGAAGGAAGAGGAGTAACCTGGAGGAGGCTGCCATAGGTCTATTTTGGAAGGCTACTGAGGCCCTCAGAACACCACACAGTATGGAGGAGGACTTTTCTGCCATAACTGCATGCAAAATGATGCAGATGGAGTGAGGGCCAACGACTCCTATGTGAGTTTTTAATTTTGGAAGCTCTAAATAAGGGGTTGAGGGGCCAAATCACATGTGCAACCCACATTTGTCAGCTCACCCATAGTCCTCCTCCTCCTGCCACACCTCCAACACCAGAGCCACAGCGTGGAAGGAAGCGTCTAAGGAAGACCAGAGAGTGATGACCTGGGTTCAGTCTGGTCTGGCAAAATATGCAGCCTCTTGTAGTACCACAGCCTGTTCAATTATACTCGCCTATGTGTGTTTTCCTTCAAAAAAGGACAGTTTGTGAGGAGGCAGGTACATTTTAAAAATACAATGTGAAATTAACAAGAGACACCAACACCAAGCAATCTCCTTGAGATTAAATAATACAAGATAACAATGGTGTTGTGGTAACTTCACACACAAAACACACCCAAAAATATTCTTGATGTAAAAAAAATAAATAAATAAAAACAAAAAGGATCAGCCTTGAAAAAAAGACAAACCAAAAAATATATATATATATATATATATATATATATATATATATATATATATATATATATATATATATATATATATATATATATATATATATATATATATTTGACAGATGTGACAAATCAAAATATATTGAGGGAATCACAATAAATAATAAAGAAATAAGTTTGTAGGAAGTCTGTGTGAATATGAGCAGCAAAACTACTTCATTCTTCTAGCATTAAAAAGGAGAGTGCGCTGTATTAAACTATATTAAACATTGCAGCCTG
Organism: Aquarana catesbeiana; assembly: GCF_042186555.1. Classification (NCBI taxonomy): domain Eukaryota; kingdom Metazoa; phylum Chordata; class Amphibia; order Anura; family Ranidae; genus Aquarana; species Aquarana catesbeiana. Next base: position 18,792,607 of record NC_133324.1, on the reverse strand, counting down.
ACGAAAGTGCTCTATCCATTCCCCTTGTCCTCTAATCATTTTGAATACGATGGTGATCTAATAGACGTTCTAGAATCCCTCACTGAGGATGATGATACACTTAGCCTCTTCACTCAGCATTTGGCCACTTCACCACCCATCATACATTTATCATTCAAACCCAAGTCAGATTTTTATCCTGCACAGTCCAAGGGCCCTTACCTGGAAAGCTTTTATAGGGTTGTGTATGCAGGCTTCCTTAAGCTCTGCCAGTCATCTTCCTCTATACCTCCACATGTACACAACCTGTTATTGAAACTCGAGCCCTAGAAACTCTCATCCAAACCACTGACGTTATCAAAACTGCCGACAAAGGGGGTGGTATAGTCGTACAAGATAAAGCCGACTATATGAAAGAGGCCCACAGACTTCTCTCAGATCAAACCACCTACCATAAGCTTCGTAAAGATCCTACCAGCGATTTTTCTACTGAGGCCCACTGTCTCATTCAGTCAGCTTTTGATAAAAAAAGTGATCAACAAAATAAAAGCCTCTTTTTTTCGGAAAAACTTTTATCAGGTTCCCTACTTTTATCATCTGCCGAAAGTACACAAAAGTCTTACATCCCCCCCTGGCAGACCCATTGTGGCTGCCATGGACAGGGTCACCACTGGGTTTAGTCATTACATTGACCCTATTTCTACAACCCATAGTTCAACAGTTGCCCTCATACATTAGAGATGGCACTCACCTCTTAGAACTTTTAGCGCCCTACAGATGGGAGCCCACATACACGTGGCTCTCCCTTGACGTCGCCTCCCTTTATACCTCCATCCCCCACCATTTTGGCCTAATGGCCCTAGAATTTTTTCTTGCCCAGGAACCCCTCATTAATCCCAGACAAGTTGCCTTCATTTTGGAGGCCACAAAATTCTGTCTAACCCACAATTATTTTTCTTTTGATGATTAATTTTTTCTACAGATCCAAGGGACTGCTATGGGAGCCAATTTTGCTCCATCCTATGCAAACCTAGCCATGAGGTATTGGGAAAAAAACGTCATTTGGCACAACAACCCCTACTCACCCAATCTCGTTTTTTTTGGACGTTATATCGATGATATAATAATCATCTGGGATGGTCCCCCCAACCTCATTGCTCTTTTTGTTGATCATTGCAACCACAACCCGTACGGACTAAACATTCACCCATGTCTCAGACCCAACCAACCTGGCCTTCCTCGATTTGGAATTAGGCCACATAGGTGAGAATATAATAGCAAAAAACTACACTAAACCCGCTGCCATTATCCAAAATGGATCAAGAATATACCTAAAGGACAATTTTGACGCCTAAGAAACAACTGCACTTTGGATAGCGACTATGCCTCATCTAGTATTTCACTCAAACAAAAATTTGCTGACAAAATACCCCAAAGAGCTAGTAGATGAAGCATGTGCTCTGTATGCAAAAGGAAAACCCACCAAACCAGAAAAAGATAAAAATAGATCATTCTACTAGATTCATCACCACTTTCCACTTCCAATACAAAAAAATGGAGAACATTTTGAACACACATTGGGATATCTTGTTACAAGATCTCCTCCTAAAAACTACCCTCCCCCCAGTACCAAGAGTTACATACCGAAAAGCTCCCAACCTAAAAAGCAAAATTGCCCCCAGCAAAATTAAAACTAATATATCTACCAACCCCACAGTTCTCATACCCTTAGTTGGTATGTACCAGTGCAAAAAAATCCGATGCAAAACCTGCTCTTTCATCGAACATGGTCAAAAACCATTTCTCTCTAAAGGAAAAACCTACAAGTTAGATCAATTTTACAATTGCTCTTCTGACTTTGTGGTATATGGCCTCACATGCCCTTGCGGCCTAATTTAGGTTGGTCGAACAATCTGCTCCCTTAGACAACGCTTCAGCCAACACCGCAGGTTGATTGAGGGTGGCAAGGACATGCACAGCGTTCCGACATTTCGCTGAGCACCATAAAAAAATCCACCATTGGCCTAAAAGTTTGGGTGATTGAGCAAATTTCCAAATCACTCACTGCAGCTGAGCATTTTAAAAAACTGTGCGCGAGAGAGACTTTCTGGATCTACACTCTAGATGTCCTCTCGCCCGGTGGTTTAAACGAGGCTATTGAAATCGCCACGGTGTTATAACTTGTTACTGTACTATAGTTATCTATTATTAGCCTGGATGTTTACATTGATCTCTTATTCACCCATCCTCTGCCATTTTTTCACTACAGGTATCTTTTTTCACACATTATGTTTTAATATATGGCGGGAGCTGATTCGGTCCCTTCCAGTAAGTATTGGCTTAACACATCATTATCAAACCCGCAGACAAGGGAGGAGGCATAGTGATCCAAAACAAGGATACTTACATAAAAGAGGCATTAAGACTCCTCTCCGACTCCCAAACATAAAAGCACTTAATAGTGACCCACTTCCGGTCTTTTCCAAAACTGAGCCATCTTTTCTTAAAAAAGATTTCTACAAGATTCCATACCTTTTACCATTTACCAAAAAGGTCCAAAGATATGGAAAATCCACTAGGTCATCCTATTGTGGCTGCAATGGACAGTGTCAGAGTTTTTCAAAATACATTGACCAATTCCTCCAACCGTGAGCTCAGAATCTCCCATCTTATATTCAGGATAGCACTCCTATTGGACATGCGAGCACCATATGTATGGAAACCGACATATTGATAGTTATCTCTTGATGCAACATGGCTCTACACCTCAATGCCCCATGATGTAGGAATGAAAGCAGTGGAACATTTCCTATCAGAGGATCCCAACACAAACCAAAGGCCCATTTTATCTTGGAAGCCCTTTTGTTTCGTCTCTCACACAATTACTTTAAGTTTAATAGTACATTTTATATATTTATTTAAAACTCAGTGCACAGCTATGGGGGCAAATTTTGTCCCCAGCTATGCAAATCTTACAAAGGTCTATTAGGAACTTATGCATATTATTCATCACGATCCCTTTGTAGCCCATTTCATTTGGTTTACAATGGACGCTACATAGACGACAGCTATCATATGGAGCGGCCCCCCTTCAGTTAATTGATAATTTTTTGACATACTGTAATATATTACGACTTTTTTACCCATGTTGTAGCCCAGGACTCCTCACCCTTCCTTGATCTTGAATTATGCCAGGATGATAGATTTATACTAAGAATTTTGATAAACCCACAGCCGTAAACTCTTTCCTACATTATCATATTTGCCACTATTCTAGATGGGTCAACAATATTCCTCACAGTCAATACTGCCACTTAAGAAAAAAAATTGTACCCGAGATGAAGATTATGTCACCCATGGACAGCTCCTTGCAAACAAATTTACTGATAAAGGCTTCCCTACTCTGCCTGTAGACAAGGCATTTAAACAACATCGAAACCCTCCTCCTGCTCTGTCCACCCATCAAGATAAAACCAGTATAGCACAACCTACTCGGTTTACCACGAAATTTCACGTTCATCATAAGAAAATGGAGTTTATACTGTCCAAACATTGGTCAGTACTTTTAGAAGACCCATCCCTACAGTCATGCATCACCAAGGTACCCAAAGTCTCCTATCGTAAGGCCTGGAATAACAAAAGCAAAATAGCCCCTAGTAAGTTAAAACCACTGCCATCAGATAGGCATGTTTCAATGTAAAAAAAAAAAAAAAAAAAAAAAACTATGTGTCTGACCTGCATGTTTGTACAACATGGCCAAAAGAATGTCTCGCATAAAAAAGAAAAAGTTAATAGCGCTCTCTGCAAGGACAATTCAATCCATACACCAGGTCCACTCACAGGCGCCAAAGCTCGATATGTCCCAAAACACTCCAATGCAACAGTAATAAGAAGAGCTGGCAAAACAGTAATCCTTTAAGTGTCGTTTATTGGTACATCAGAGTGACAATAAAACAATCACATACCATATAAAAGAATTCTATAATAGTTTGACCGATTATGTGGTCTATTGCCTCACCTGTCCATGTGGCTTACTCTACGTTGGTCGAACCATTAGAACACTCCATACACGTTTTGGAGTGCACAGACGCTTTATAAAAAAGGGTCATGATGAACATAGTGTACCCCGACTCTTCCATGAAGTCCACAGCTAGCCCCCAAGTCTGGGCTATCAAAGCCATTCCCCAATTGATTCCTGCAGCAGATTTTCAACGTCCTTGCCAGCAGGAACCATACTGGATTTACTCCTTAGGTACCCTCTCACCAGGAGGACTTAATGAGGAATTGGAAGTTCATACCCTACTGTGATAACTTGCAACCAGCTATATCAGTAATTTAATTCTTGTGCATAATGTACGCCTTTTTCATTTGTTCATGTCTTCCTTTTTTTTCAGCAGACCCTTATGGTTCAGACTATTCCACTTGACAATAGCAATATAACATTTTGGGGGGCTTAGCCCCATCATATACAGTAAGTATATTAGTTACTGATAAGGGACACTACATTTATATTGTCATGCATATACATTTTCTATCCCATATGTACAGGCCATTATATTAATTCTCCTATTGACACATTAATTTGACAATTTGATATGTATATATCTATATAGATATGCCCACTTCCAGCATCAGTGGGATTTTCCCAACTGTTCTGATGCTATTGATGGCAAACATGTCAGGATTGTCCCACCACCCAACTCTGGCTCATATTACTTTAACTACAAGGGCTTTTGCAGCATAGTCCTTTTAGCTGTAGTGTCTGCAAAATATGAATTCCTGTTTTTCAATGTTGGGAAGAGCGGTTGCAACTCGGATGGAGGTGTCATTATGCAGACAGTTCTAAAATCAGCTCCAGAATGGCACCTCCGGCCGAAATTACACTTTTTAAATAAAAATCCCCCTATAATACACAAGCTTAATATATTCTAGTAAAGTTAGTCTGTAAACTAAGGTCTGTTTTGTTAGTTTATAGCAGTAGTTTGTTATTTTATAAACTTACAGCAGGTCGTGGCCATCTTAAGTGTGGGCATCTGAAGCCAGACTGTAGTTCTTCCTGGATCTCATCCTTGCAGATCTCGCACATGCTCAGTGTGGCACAAGCAGTGTAATAGGTTTCAAGTCAGGTTTCCATAGCAACGGCACTGTCAGAGGAAGTTGTCACCCCTTCCCAGAAGGCATTGCAAACAGGAAATGATGCGATGGGCCACGGCCAGGGAGGAGGAAGTGAAAAATTAATAAAGCAGATATACAGTAGGTGCTGAGAAAAAAAATAAAATATCCAATTCGTTTACAGTGCACAGTTTAGTGAGCGATGCTAAAGAGTTGTAAAAGTGGGTGGAACTCCACTTTAAATTTGCCACCTGCTGAGGACAATGTTGAGGGCTCAATTTTGTTTGTGTGTCAGATGAGGCATTTTTTCTGGGGGAACATCTTTTGAAGCCCTTTCCTATAAGGAACCTTACCCCAGAGCAGAGAATCTTTTATTATAGGCTCTTTCATGCCAGAAGGGTGGTTGAAAATGCCTTTGGCATTCTCTCCAGTCGCTTCAGGCTGTTTTTAAGACCTATTAACCTGGCACAATATAAAATAAACCATGATGAAAATGCTGACATAAATGGATTGGCTTTTTTACTTTAATGACAATAATCTCAACTTGAGGTTCACAGGTACCTTAGATCCCAAAAGCATAGTGTTCCTAGATATAAGATTAACAGGAATTGGGGAGGTGATTCACACTAATCTCTTTAGGAAACCCACAGCAGGGAACACTGTCCTCAGAGCAGACTCAGCACATCCCAAACATACCATTAAAGGGATACCATACAGCCAATTTCTGAGATTAAAACGCCTATGCAGTACACCTGAAAATTTTCAGATAGAAGCTAATAATATGGCACAGCGCTTTAAGGATCGTGGGTACCCCGATACTGTAATCACAAAAGCACTTACCTCTGCTAACAAAATACCCAGACATTTGCTTTTAAAAGAGAACCCATACAAGAAGCACAGACATATACATAAAAGTCCTTTAAGTATTCCAGTTTTTTCTACACCATACAGTTTTGAGTTTAAAAAAAATAAAGACATTCCCATTCTATTTAATGATCCAGTTTACAGTAAAATTCTATCTAATGGTATTAAAATAGTCTCACGCAGAGAACCCACTTTAGGAAATTCCCTTTCACCCAGTTTATTTTCTAGTAAACAACACAAAACTAACTGGTTGAATCTAACAGGAAATTATAGATGTGGGAAAAAAGGCTGTAACTATGGTTGTCATATTAAAACTGGAAAAAATATATCATCCTGCACCACTGGTAGAATTTTCAATACTTCCTCCTTCATAAATTGTGACAATTTCTGGTGTACGTTATCACGTGCGACAAATGTCAAATCCAATATGTTGGCCGCACAACGCGACGTCTTAAGGATCGGTTATATGATCATTTGTATGACATCGAAAAAGATCAGTTAACCAATGTGGCCAAGCATTGGATTTTTGTACACCAGAAAGATGTATCTAGTCTCTTTATCCAAGGAGTTGAAAAGATAGTTACACCTACCGGGGGGGGGGGGGGGGGGGGTAAATTTCAATTACTTTGTAGACGAGAAGTTTTCTGGATTTTTTTTTCTTTAAACAGTAGAATCCCTTTGGGAATGAATTTCGAATAGGATGTCTCTTATGATTAATGAACAGTTTTCTTGTTCCATCTCCATTTTTCCCTTCCTTTTGTGCTTTTGCACTTTATTTGGAAGCTCTACCTCAAAGATTTAGATTGGATCCTTATATATCGTGAAGTCTGTGGACACAATGCGGTGTTGGTTTAATCCCCTGCTCTGTCTAGTCCTACACATACCTATTGCAGAGTGTAATTTTAACTTATTCACTCGCTCTCACAGCTATACTAATATGTTTACATTACTACATCTACATGACAAGACAGATATTGTAGTTCAACGTTACTATGAAGGGCTTTTAACATTTCAAGTTTTAAAAATCTTAATAGATACCCCCACTAATGGGCGCAGTAGTTTACCAGTTAAATATTTTGATTAGTTTTTTCTAGCGCTGTCTCCCAAATGTCTTAATTGTTTCTATCATAACATTTTTAGTAAGATTTAACACTAAAAGCTTTGTCTTGCTTTATCTTTGCCTTTTTATTATTTTGACTGTCCATCATCATGACAGATCGCTGTGCCCATCGACACAGCGATACTCTTAACATAGTTCTCTTAATTTTCTATTTTGTTCCACCTGGAAACTCCACTTTAAAAAGCTTAGATTGGACATCACGAAACTCTTACATATCGCATAGTCTGTGGATACAATGCGGTGTCGGTTTAATCCCCGCTCTGTTTAGTCCTACATATACCTATTGCAGAATGCAACACCATTTCGTTTATTCGCTCACATAGGTATACTGATATGTTTATACCACCATATTCACATGACAAGACAGATATGGTAGTTTAACATTGCCCTGAAGGGCTTTAAACATTTCAAGATTAAAAAACCTTATTAGGGACCTTCACAAATGGGTGCAGTAGATTAATAGTTAAATATCCTGATGACTCCTTTTAGCGCTCCCGTCTACTGCTTTTGCTCTTTCCTTTCCCTAAATGTTTAAATGGTTTCTATTATACAAAAAATGTTTAGTAAATTTCAACTCCTTTTTTTGTCTTGCATAATCTTTGTCTTTTTATCATCTTGACAGATCGATGTGCCTGCTGACACAGCGACATCCTTGACACAATTTTAACAAATATATATGTGGGGTTTGACATTGTCTGTGGACACCTGTCAAAAACGATTAGATTTATTTGTATATATTTACACACATGGATTTCCAGGAATAATTGTAGCTGAATTGTGTCACAGTTGTTTTTAAAAAAAAAAGCTACAAGGTATCTATTAATGTTACTGATTTCCTTACAAAGCATAACAGGTGATCTTGTGGGAGTTCCTCCTTTTTTCTCGTACCTTTTTTCCCCTACCTTTTTCCCTTTCTTTTCCATGGGATTTATCTTTTTATTAATATTGGTTTAACCAATTATTTAACGCTATATATGGTTAGAAATTTGGGTACGTATGGGTTTTGTATATACAACACATACACACCCGTGCAATATCAGAACACTCTACATTTTGCCATCCGTTGTATTTAGATATACACACACACACACACACACACCGGGATAGAGTAGTTCAGTGGGCGGTAACATATATGAACATACAAAATAACTTTTTAATATTATACACGGATATAGAGATATTATATAGAGATAATATATATATATATATATATATACACACACACATACATACATACATACATACACACACACATCCATGTAATCAATGGGGATGTCGCTTTTTTCTATTTTTCCTTTCTTTTTTCTTTCTGTTCCTGTTTTTTAGTCCCTCTTGTTTCTTTATCCATATATACATGAATAGACATGTTTTAAATATTTGTTTTTACCTTTTGATTTTTATGCTTCATATTTTTATTTTTGTTTATTATGTATATCTGCTCGATTTTTCCCATTGATGCGTATATTTGTTCATTTGTTTTCTCCTTTCAGGAGAGAGGCTACATTATGTATACATAGAGTGTGGAGACCCAAAAAAATCACACATTTATTCAATTCATATGTGGGCACACATGTGAACTTTTCTACTTTTACCTAGATATACGGTCTTACTGAGAAGGATAATAGAGACACAAATGTTGTGGTACCAGTTCCACTGGGTTTGCATACCAAATTTTGGGGTTCCGTATCTCAGGGCCACTGAGATACGGGGCCCCAAAATTGGTTCGGAAAATGAATTTTTTTGCTGCAGAAAAGTGCTTGACTCGAGTATAAGTCGAGGGGGGCACTTTCAGCACAAAAAAAAATGTGCTGAAAAAAACTCAACTTATATTCGAATATATACGGTATATATTTTACCATCACAAGATAACATGCCACTTAGAACTAAAACTGATTTTTTTTTTTTTTTTTTTTTTTTTTTTGGGAAAGGCCACGCAAAAAAAAAAAAAAAAAAAAAAGGGGAAACCAAGAGAGGATGTAGGGGAGGGAAGCAGAGCCGTTCCCAAAAAGAGAAAGAGGTAAGCGCATTTTTAACTTGAGTGAAACAGAACTTACCAAAGCTGAAAAGATACTGAATAAAGGACTAAAATTTGTACCACATAAACCTTTGAATAAATTTCAAACTTTTACAGATGTTCAAAAAGTTATTTTCTTACAATACCTAAAAGGTACAGTTAATAGGGCTAAGCCATCAGGAACAGGTCTAAGGAATGCATCAACATTTAATCCACCAGGGAAACCAGCGCCTACTATTGGGGTTTTTTAAAGATTTGGTTTTGCAGGATTTGCAGAAAGTTACCTTTAAAAATCATAAAAAAGCAACAAAGTATAGCCACTGATGGCATAAAACCTTTATTTGAAAGAAAGGATCTAATCAATCATTCGCCCAGCTGATAAGGGCGGGGGAATGGTTTTGTTAAAAAAAAAACAAATTATATTTAGAAGAAACAAAGAACCTATTGTCAGATGAAAACACATAAAATTTTATCAAGAGATCCGACTGATCAGTATAAGCGCCTGTTAAACCAATTGAAAAAAGGGTTAGGAAAGGGCTTTTAAATGACAAGGAAAGCACCCCTCAGGAACAACTTTAGGTAATATGAAAAACCAAAAAGAGTCCTGGTTCCTAGGGTCCAGCTCTCAAAGAGAAGCTTGCAGGCAAAACCTCGTTCTTCAATGCGAGGCCCAGGTACCATCCTATGGCCTCAGTGGCGAGGATGGACCCGGTTGTGGAGGTTTTTTAAATCCAGCATGGATCCCTCCCTGGAGCTCCTCAGAGCACATCTTCACTCGTGACCAACACCTTAGACACTGGCAAAAAAACTGAGGAGTCCTGGAAGGAGGAGGGGTTATATAGGGGAGTCAACTTCCTGTATTGGTTATACCAGTGTCAACACCTGAAGGTAGGCCCATAACCCACCAAGTAATTACTTGAGGCCCTGTGTCCTATGATGTACGATAAAGAAATAATTTTTGCTTCCCTTAGCCCTAAGGATACCTATTTATTATTTGCCAAAAGTACACAAAAATTCCCAAAACCGCCCAGTTCGACAGATAGTTAGCGGAATCGATTTGATAACTTCCCGCTTAGGAAAATTTGTGGATTTCTTTCTGCAACCCTTGGTGAATAAAACTAAAGCATTTTTGAAAGATTCAAGGCAGATTAATTATGAAATCACTACCATTAATATAGCGGAGGAGGCACTGCTTGTTACAGCGCATGTCTCTTCTCTATATACAATTATCTCATATGAGATCGGGTATATGGCAGACAGGTTTTTCTTAAAATAAGGATCGGACCATAAAGAAACCTATGAAAGAATTTATTTAGAAACTCTTGGAATTTGCCACGGAACACAATTACTTTGACTTTGGAGGGGAATTTTATCTGCAATCGACTGGTGTGGCGATGGGGGCAAAATTTGCACCGAACCTAGCCAACTTATTTTTTATGGCTTTATGGGAAAATGATTTTCTATTTTCTCTGGGGGACCTACGCCTCCTTTTTTGGAAATGCTATATAGGAGGACAGCTTTTTATGGGGGGGGGTGGAATCACTTTATGAATTCATGGGGTATCAACTCCAATCAGTGGGGTGTCAGATTCACCTACCAGTATAGTACATCCTCAATTCCCTTTTTGGATTTGGTGATTTATAAAGAACAGAATTCTTTGCTCACCAAAACACATTTCAAATCCACAGATAGAGAAGAACAACAATGGCGCCACTCTAAGTGCAGTATTAAAAATGAGTTTAATATATCTTTAAAATCAAGTACTCACAAAGGTACATGTAAACAGGCGTGTAGAATAAAGTTGATAGTGCCAAGTGTCCCAAATACGTTGTCCAGTCACATCATACGGTGGCGTTCTGTTTCTTATGACAGGCTGCGCTGCTAGGTGTTTGCTGTGTCCTGCCGCTGGAACGCACTGTTTTCGATCCGGGGGACAGGGTCACTTCCGGGTCCGTGCAGGGGTAGACTGATTGGCAGACTGATAGGCGACGCGTTTGCGGAGCTACGCTCCTTCCTCAGGCCTAACGTGACCTGTGATTGGTCAAAACTAATATAGTCTAAAACGGGCCTTGATTGGAGGGAAAAAACATCTATCAAACTCAGGCTTAGAGCTGTGTGCTATAACTACGTGCTGACATATCAAATGAGGAGGTTAATGAAATGGTATGGATGAGATACCTGATATGCTTAGAAATGAAAAGAATGAAAAATAGGAAGAAAAGAAGAAGAGCTGCCACCATCCCAATGGATTCAAAACATCCCTAAGAGCCAGTTTTGTCGCCTACGTAGAAATTGCACCAGACAGACAATCGGACTACATCACAGAAGGGTCCCTTCTAAAACAAAAGTTTATGGACAAAGCTTTTCCACCTCAACTCATAAACGAAGCCTTCGATCTCTATCTGTCAGAACCATCCACATCCGCCAGTGCTATCATTCAACCTGAAGCACAGCCTGTTCGGTTTGTAACTCAGTTCCATTCCAGATATAAAGCCATGGAACGTATCTTCATCAAACAATGGTCGATTCTTTGTCAGGACCCACATTTAAAATCCACAATCACCCCCAAACCAAAGTTCACGTATCGTAAGACTAGGAACATCAAAAATCTGGTAGCACCCAGTAAATACAAAGGCCAACAAAGTTCCAAAACAATATCACCCTGTCTCATTCCTCTAATTGGAATGTTACAGTGTCGTAAAAAATTGTGCCTTACTTGTAGTCATGTTCATCATGGTCAAAAAGAATTCACTAACAAAGGTCAGACATACCAGATCAGCAACTTTTACAACTGTTTCACAGAATTTGTTATTTATTGCTTGACTTGTCCATGTGGGTTATATTATGTAGGCCGCACCATACGCACTCTGAGAAATAGGTTTGGTGAGCACCGCCGCCTCGTAGAGGCGGGAGATGACCACAGTGTTCCCCTCCATTTCCTCAAAAAACATGATCATTCTTCATTGGGCCTCAGAGTCTGGCTTATTGAGTCCATCCCCGGTACGTTCCCACTGGCAGAGCGTTTTAAACGTCTCTGCCAGAGGGAAACGTACTGGATATATATCCTTAACTCTCTGGCCCCTGGAGGGCTCAACGAGGAGATAGAGACGAGCAGTCTCATTTGACTTCTCCCCTGGTCCCTTCCGTTGGTTGTTGGACACCTCCAACATACTCATCTTCCTAATTTTTTAGGTTTGTGTTGGGCATTCTTGTATTATCACATTGCATGCTCTTCCCTACTGTGATGTTGTCATTATGTTGTACTCGAGCATTATTTTTAAGCCAGCTAGTACATCATTTTCCATTATTTCTTACCTATTATTCAACTCTTATTAAGAAATACACAAGTGTGTCCATGTGTTTGGGCGGGCATATATATATGTGTATACATGTATATGTGTGTATATATATGTATTACGCTTATATTTCCCCCAGTACTACCCCTATTGCATAAATATGATCTGCAAATCATGCATTAGTTACGTATAATCTCATTTAGCCATCTTTAGGGTAAGTCCTGATTTTTATAGCTACTATATATAACTATTAAATTATTAATTTTCATTTCCTCCTGAATATGCGCATACTCAATGTTATCCCACTGCCTATCCCATTTCTAAACCTATGCTTATAAAAATTCCATTATTCCCATCATTATTCTTACTTTTATTTTTATTTTCATTTTATTCATTTTATTTTATTATCTTTTGTATGTATTTTTATTTTTACATTTATTTTTACATTTATTTTTATCTTTATTTTATTATATTTTTATTATTTTTTCCGACAATTCCCCATTCACATACAACTTTCTCTATATGTGTATATATATATATATATATATATATATATATATGTATGTATATATATATATTTTCTATATATATTTTTTATATCATTTCTATCACTTAATCTCTTACCGATCTAATATATTAATTTTCACTTTCCTAACCATACAACAATTTATTTTATTTTTCCATCATCATTATTAGTAACACTCCCATTAGTAATTTTTAGTAATAATATAATTTCAGTTTATTATCTTTATTTGCAATTGCATGTTTATCATCATTCACACACTATATATATATATATTTTTTTTTCCCTTCTTTTCTTCCTATTTTTCATTCTTTTCATTTCTAAGCATATCAGGTATCTCATCCATACCATTTCATTAACCTCCTCATTTGATATGTCAGCACGTAGTTATAGCACAAAGCTCTAAGCCTGAGTTTGATAGATGTTTTTTCCCTCCAATCAAGGCCCGTTTTAGACTATATTAGTTTTGACCAATCACAGGTCACGTTAGGCCTGAGGAAGGAGCGTAGCTCCGCAAACGCGTCGCCTATCAGTCTGCCAATCAGTCTACCCCTGCACGGACCCGGAAGTGACCCTGTCCCCCGGATCGAAAACAGTGCGTTCCAGCGGCAGGACACAGCAAACACCTAGCAGCGCAGCCTGTCATAAGAAACAGAACGCCACCGTATGATGTGACTGGACAACGTATTTGGGACACTTGGCACTATCAACTTTATTCTACACGCCTGTTTACATGTACCTTTGTGAGTACTTGATTTTAAAGATATATTAAACTCATTTTTAATACTGCACTTAGAGTGGCGCCATTGTTGTTCTTCTCCTTCAGCACCCAGAGGATTGCTTCATCCTAACCTACAGGGCTGCCTTCTACAGTTGCTTCTTATGGACTATAATTTAGTTTAGTTTTGTTTGCACTTTAGCAGCTCAGAGTCTGCTTGTTGTATTATTACAGTTTCAATTTTTTTACAATTTTTTTACTATTAATTTTTAATCAGTTATGTAACTACCTTTCAGTATTTATCCTCTCTCTAATAGAGCAATATATATGTGTTTTTGGGGTTCTAACTGTTTCAAATTGGTTGATTGTAGCGCTCACATGTACATGTTTTAAATCCACAGATAGGAATGTGTTTATCCCGATAGAAAGTTGCCATCATCCCAGCTGGTTGCAGGCTATCTCTAAAAGGGCAGTTTCAAAGAATCAGAAGAAATTGCTCAAAATTGAACAATTTTTCAACACAGGCTGAAACCCTTTCCAAACGTTTCTTGGAAAAGGGTTATAATCCAGTTAATCTGAACCAGGAACTAGAAAAAGTCAGGGCTATGGATAAAAGCCTTTTACTAAAAATCAAAACAGGAGAGCCAAGGGAAAATAATCCATATGAATGGGTGTTGATTACCTCTTTTTCCTCTCAATATTGGTGGATTAATACAATTTTAAAAAAACATTGGTAAGTATTAAAGACTGTTCTGGGACCTAAATTTTCCAGAAAAACCGAATGTCATATTTAGGAGGAACACTGCCCTTAAAGATACCTTGGCACCAAGTAGTATTAATCCACCTGAACCAAATATTGGTATGTTTGGAAATTTGAAGGATTTTTTTTCCCCCCATGTAAAAGGTATAAGATGTGCAGAACTTCTAAAACCATAAGAACATATTTTTCCTCCAAAGTCACAACTAAGAAGTATGAGATCGATGAGTTCATCAGGTGTGGGACAATAGGAGTCATTTACTAATTTGCCCATGTTGGCTCCAATATGTGGGGAGGACCACACAAGCTTTAAAAGGTCAGAATTGGAGAACATCTGACTAACATCCGTAAAGGCTTTATTGGCCACACAGTGTATCTAGACACTTTCGTGATCATCATAGGAGAAACCATTCGGAATTAAAAATTATAGCCAGAGAGAAGTACACACTACATTGGATGGGGGCAATATGAAAAGACAAATAGCCAGAAGAGAAACTCAATGGATTTTTGGACCTTTGTTCTTACTATCCTATGGGATATTAATTGTTTATAACAGCTGAATTTTAACATTGGACCCTTAAAAGTTCCCACTGGATTAGAATATAAATTAAAATGTGTTGAGAGTAAATATAATCCTGGGTGGGATAAATATATTAATATAATCATTTTTTAAGTGTTTAATTGGGGCTGTTTCTGTCCTGAGGGGCTATCGGACGGATGACCGCATATATAAAAATCTGAAATAAAATATGCTAAGGATTGAGAACTGAAGATAATAATAAACCTAATGATTAAAGAATATTTTTTTTTGTGTAGTAGGTTTTAAATAGTACCTAGTTTTTATTAATTTAATATTTTTCATAAAATTTCACCCACAATAAAATTGTAATTTATAAAGAAGTTTTCTAAGTTCATAAGATAGAATAGAATGAATTAGTGCTGGCAGCACTGCTATTCAACCTAAAGATTGTTTGGTAATTATTAATGTTTAAAAAATTACCAAAGTATAAGAATACAGTAGGATATATCTTGGGAAATTGTTTTTAAAATGTGAGGTTACTAATGGGTTAATGCTATTGAAAATGATATTTGATAGTTACACTTGTTAAAAAATGTATGTCTGAATCTTGGGAACATTTTCAGATATTATAGATACATTATTAATTTTATATAAAATCAGTCATGCTATAACAACTTGATTTTACATGCTGTATTAATGTTTATCAATATGGTTTAATTAATTGTACAAATACTATCGTATGAGTAAAAACAAACGGTCAAATTTTCCGCCAACAGCCCGCCATCACACAATTCCCGTCGGAAAATCTTTTCGCGTATACGAGGCTTTACTCCTGGGTTCCCCCTGACCTGTTGAGAGTGGCAGCACAGCCGATGCATTGGTCCAATTTGTGAAGAAGTTTTACCCTACGGCAACCTTTGAAGCACAGGAGCATTTTTCTTTTTATATTGTATTGGCTGTGTTAAATTATTTAGCTACGAGTAACTTTCAGCCATCATCTGTTCACATCATTGGAATTCGTCGCCAGTGTCTTTCTAGGTTCCTGAAAACAGGTTTCTGAAAGCCATCAAGAGACATCTAGATGGGTACATCCATTTCCCTAGAACCATGGAAGTGTGGCAAGAGGTGACGTTTGGATTTTTCAAAAAAACATGAGATGTCAGATTGCCTGGGAGCCAGAGACTGTACCCATATTGGCTGATACCACCACAAAATAGAGAGGAGCAATTCAGGAACAGGAATAGCAGCCACTCTAACTGTGCAAGTGGTGGTAGACTCCCACAAACGTATTATAAATATTAGACCTGGGTTTCACGGATGTTGCCATGACAGCTAGCTGTCTATAAGCAATTTAAAAGAAGACAAATGCCAGAGGGATGGCTGGTGGGTAAGAAAATTGACGTTTCTTTATTTATGGAGATTGTTTACTTATAAAACGCAGGATATGGATGTCGACCATGGTTGTCAATGCCTCTGTGGAATCCTCAGACAGTGGCCGAGGTTAGATATAGCGGTGCACATATACGTACCCGATCAGTTATCGAGAGAATGTTTGGAATGTGGACAGCCACTGGTGTGTTTTTACAGAACTCTGTCGGATATTATTATTGTACTGTACGTAAAATTCTACCCAATGTTGCTCTTACAAACAATGTAGACTTGCACATCAATGATGATCTGACACTCCTGGCTGCCTCTGAAAATATCTCAGACCTAAGGACTGTCCGTCAGAAAACTTATTCAGAACCATTTCAGGGTAATTATGTACATTATGTAGATGTTTTAATGTGATCTACAATGCATCCAAAAGATTTCACAGGGCTTCGCTTTTTCCACATTTTAAGTTGCAGTCTTATTCCAAAATAGATTAAATTCATTATTTTCTATAAAATTCTACAAACAATACTCCATAGTGACAAAAGTTTGTTTGAACTCTTTGCAAATGTATTTAAAAAGAAAAAATGAACATAAGTATTTACAGCCTTTGCCATAACACTCAAAATTGAGCTCAGGTGCCTCCTGCTTACACTGATTATCCTTGAGATGTTTCTACAACTTGATTGGAGTACACCTGTGGTAAATTCAGTTGATTGGACAGGATTTGGAAAAGGTAGTTAACAGTGCATGTCAGAACACAAACCAAGCCATGAAGTCCAATTAATTGTCTGTAGACCTCCAAAAAAGCGTTTTATGGAGACACAGATCTGGGGTAGGGTACAAAAAATGTCTACAGCATTGAAGGTCCCAATGAGCACAGTGACCTCCATCATCCGTAAATGGAAGAAGTTTGGAACCACCAGGACTCTTCCTAGAGCAAATCGCCCAGCCAAACTGAGCGATCGGGGAAGAAGGGCCTTAGTCAGGGAGTTTACCAAGAACCCAATGGTCTTGACAGAGCTCCAGTGTTAATCTGCGGAGAGAGGAGAGCGTTCCAGAAGAACAACCATCTCTGCAGCACTCCACCAATCAGGCCTGTATGGTAAAGTGGCCAGTTGGAAGCCACTCCTCAGTAAACGGCACGACAGCTCGCCTGGAGTTTGCCAAGAGGCACCTGAAGGACTCTCAGACAATGAGAAACAAAATTCTCTGGTCTGATGAAACAAAGATTAAACTCTTTGGCCTGAATGGTAAGGAGGAAACCAGGCACTGCTACGGGACAACTCTATGACTGTCCTTGAGTGACCCAGCCAGAGCTCAGACTTGAACCCGATTGAAACATCTCTGGAGAGATCTGAAAATGGCTGTGCACCGACGCTCCCCATTCAACCTGATGGAGCTTGAGAGGTCCGGCAAAGAAGAATTGGAAAAACTGCCCAAAAATAGGTGTGCCAAGCTTGTAGCATCATACTTTGTTTAATCTGAGGTTGATCACAAGGTGAGTGTTGTGGATAAGGCCCCTAAAAGGAGGAGACATCTTGTTAGTGATTAAATTTTAAGAGGTGGTGCTTTAGGACATCATGTGGAGGTGTCAAAGGAAGTTAGGTGTTTGCTTGGTGCTACTGTTTGAGATAAGGCACATTGTAAAAAATGTCAAAAAAGCTAGCGAAAAGTGCATTGTTGATGGTGTTGTGCACCTTGGCACAAATGTTTTCTCCCAGAGGATCAGTTTGGGCCAGGGTCTTCAACAGTTATGCCCTGTACATGACCAGTTTTCCCGTCGGAATAATCTATGGAGGTTTTTCCGACAGAATTCTGCTCAAGCTATCTTGCATACACACGGTCACACCAAATTCCGACCGTCAAGAACGCGGTGACGTACAACATGTACGACGGCACTATAAAAAGTTCAATAGCCACTGTGCCACCCTTTGGGCTCCTTCTGCTAATCTTGTGTGAGTAGAAGTTTGGTGAGAGACGATTCACTCTTTTCAGACTCCTGCTTTTCAGATCGTCTTACTGCTGTTCGGTTTGTGCTTGCGGGGTTTGTATCTGTTCTTCAGTGCGTGTAGTCAGTTCGTATCTGTTTTTCAGTGCGTTCTTGTCCGCTCGTTTCTGATTTTCAGCTCGCTCTTCAAAGGCCTTGTTGTTCTTCAGCACGTTCTGTTCGTTCTGAGCAGCTGACCGTTTTGAAGCCATGTTGCGGGTACATACTCGCCGTAGAGTTCGTGCTGTGAGGGGGCTTGGTGATAGGGTTCTTACTTAAATCCAAGCCCAGTCCATAAACAGGGTGGGGAGGAGTTCATGGACCAAGAATTGGTTACTCCAGCGTGACCAGTTCTGTCATATGCCTTTGCGTCGTGAGATCCAGCAGAATAACCCTGATGATTTCAGGAACTCTCAGGATGACGTACCCCGTTTTTCACGGTCTGTTGGCTTTGCTGTCACCTTATAATAGCAGGCAGAACACCTGCATGCGGCAGGTCATCACTCCCGAGCAGAGGCTAGTCGTCACGTTGCGGTACTTGGCGACGGGGAGAAGTCTACAGGACCTCAAGTTCTCGACAGGCATCTCCCCCCAGGCTCTGGGCATCATTATTCCAGAGACCTGTTCTGCCATTATTCGGGTCCTGCAGAAGGACTATATTAAGGGAGGATTTCTCCTTTAACATCACATTATATGTACTTAAAGTATGCTAATGTATTGTATTTCTTCCATCATTCCCTAATTACCATGATTGTAATATACTGTGTATGTCCCCTTTGTCCCCATGCATGCTGTAAGCTTTTAATGCTCCTTTTTTGGCCTACATGCATATTCGCCTTCACTAACCTCCCCAGCATGCTATCCTGGGCCCATACCCACCTAGCCTAGTCACTTAATGTATTTTGTCAGCTCCATTGTAATGCTTTACCCTAAACAACCCCTAAAATGTATACAAATGTTATTGTTGTCCTTCAATTCAGGCAGAGTGCCATAGGCTTTTTTTGGGGGGGGTCCCAAACTCAGCTTGAACCCTCCCCCCCCCCTAAAATTTTTACAATGGGCCATCAGAGGGGGTGAGGAATCTCATAAATGGGCCTTATATTTTTGTCTTTAAATACTCCTTAAAAAAAAATGTTATACTGATGTTGGGCAAGAATGTTTTTATGTAATCTTCATGCAATGTTTATGTGCAAAATGACTTTTTTTTTCTGGTTTGACTCCAGTTTCCTTCAACGCCACAGGAATGGCAGACTGTGGCCTCCCATTTTGCCGACCGTTGGGACTTTCCCAACTGTGGAGGGGCTATAGATGGGAAGCACGTCCACATTGTGCCACCACCCTATTCGGGGTCTTCCTATTACAATTATAATGCCGCGTACACACGAGTGGACTTTACGATAGACTTTGCGCCGGACTTTGTCGGCTCCTTGCGCCAGACTTAAAAAGGGACGGACTTGGACACACACGATCACTGCAAAAGTCCGCTGGTTTGGAACGCGGTGACGTACAGCACGTACGACGGGACTATAAAAAGAAGTTCAAGCCCCACTACGGCACCCTCTGGGCTCCTTCTGCTAATCTCGTGTTTATCTCGTGTTAGTAGAAGTTTGGTTAGAGACGATTCGCGGTTTTCACACTTCAGCTTATTTCGATCGTTTTCTGCGCTTCAGTTTGTGCTTGTGAGGTTTGTATCTGCTTTTCAGTGCGTTGGTCAGTTCGTAACCTGCCTTGCAGGCCGTTCTGGTCCGCTCGTTCCTGATTTTCAGGTCGTTTTTCAAAGGCCTTGCTGTTCTTCAGTGCCTTTGTTATAAGTTTGTTTGTTTGACCAGCCGACCTTTTTGAAGCCATGTTGCGTGGACGTACTCGTTCGAGTTCGTGCTGCGTGGGGACTTGGTGTTGGGGTTATTACTTTGACCCGAGTCCAGTCCATGAACAGGGCGAGGAGGAGTTCATGGATGAAGAATTGGTTGCGCCAGCGTGACCAATTCTCGCATATGCCTTTGCTCCGTGAGCTCCGCAAGAATAATCCTGAGGATTTCAGGAATTATCTCCGGATGACGGACCCAGTTTGAGCGTCTGCTGGCTATGCTGACCCCCTATATCAGCAGGCAGGATACCTGCATGAGGCAAGCCATCACTGTGGAGCAGATGCTAGTTGCCACTTTACGTTACTTGGCGACTGGGAGAAGTCTTCAGGACTTGAAGTTCGACAGGCATCTCCCCCCAGGCTCTGGGGATAATAATCCCAGAGACCAGTTCTGCTATCATTCAGGTCCTGCAGAAGGATTATATGAAGGTAAGTTTTATCCTTTAACATTACATGATATGTATTAAATGTTTGCTAATGTATTGTCTAAATGTCCTCCTTACCTAATTACCATGCTTGGAATATGCTGTGAATGCCTTTTATCTTCATGCATGCCAGTTTGTCATTAATCATTTTTTACCCTACATGCATATTTACATTCAATAACCTCCCCACCATGCAATCCTGGGTCCATTTATATCTCTAGCCTATAGTCCCTTGAACAATGTATATTGTCAGCTCCATTGTACTGTTTGACCGTCCCCCACCCCTCAAATGTGTTTCTTAACCTAATTAGAACCCCTCCCCCCACATTCAAATTGATCAATGGGCCATCAGAGGGGGTGATTAATCTTATAAGTGGGCCTTATCTTTTTTATAATTTAAATTATAAAACACACATTAATAATGTTTGACTGCTGCTGTTCACTAATGTTTTTGTGTAATCTGATATCCAAGTTGTTTAAAAGTCCTCATCTTAATTTTTTTTTTTTTTCACTCCACAGTTTCCTTCCAGTACACAGGAATGGCAGACTGTGGCCTCCCAGTTCGCTGACCGTTGGGACTTTCCCAACTGTGTCGGGGCGATTGACGGGAAGCATGTCCGCATTGTGCCACCACCACATTCGGGGTCTTATTTCTACAACTATAAGGGGTTCCATAGTATAGTTTTGATGGTGGTGGTCTCGGCACATTTGGACTTTGTGGATGTGGGGAAGAACGGCCGGATGTCTGACGGAGGAGTGTTTGCACAGACCGAGCTGTGCCAGCGTCTCCAGACTGGTGGGCCTGGGATTGCCACCTGATGACCTTCAGAATGTGGATAGACTCCCCTCAGTTTTTATCGCTGATGAAGCGTATGCTCTCGGTGAGCACTTGATGAGGCCGTTCCCCCAAAGGACACTCACCCCTGAAAGGAGTGTATTTAATTACCGGCTGGCCAGAGCAAGAAAAGTTGTGGAGAATGCCTTTGGGATTCTGGCCAGCCAGTTCCGTTTGTTCCTTTCAGCAATAAAGCTAGCGGACTATAAAAATAATCACGTCATACTTGCTTGCTGCATACTACTTAACTTTTTACGTAGACATTCCGCTACATATATTACCTCTGTTGGGCCTGAGGCCGGACTTGTACAAGATGAAACAATGACAGGCCTGGAAATTGGCCGTATTGGCTTGGCCCCCCGAACGGCACGTCAAGTGCGTGAGCGATATGTGAATTATTTTATTGGTCGGGGGGCCATTGCTATTCAACAAGACCTTTAATTTTTACAAAAAAAATTTAAAAATTTTGAAAAAACACTTGTTTTTCTTCTTGTTTGCATTTAGTTTGGTCCAGTAGTGGCAAGTGCATTTACCTTTAGTTAATAAGGCCCTTTGTCACTGTAACCACACAAAACTTTGCAAAACATTGAGAAATAATCAGCCACACACATTGTAGTAGTAAAAACATTTTACTGTGTGCACATTGAAAGGTGCATTTTTTTTTTAAACATTTTTTGATATTTTTTGTTTATTTTTTTTTTATTACATCCAATACTATATTGTGTACGCCCCCATGGTAGCCTTTCATCACCTCTTTGGTTTGTGTGTCTACGCTACACCGCATTGTTTCAACCAGCATGGAATTGTTTGATTCTGTAATATGCAGCATCGTTCTAGATGCCGGTTTCTAGTGTTTTATATACTAATTATAAAATTATATGTTATGTATCTTGATAGCCACAATATATTTTTCCGCTCTTGAAGAAGCGTGAAGACACGTGAAACATGTTGAGCATTGAATATCTACATGACATGAATTAATCCATTGCGGATCTGCTATCCAGCCATCTTCTCGGACCGGTTGTTATTTGGGATGTTCATCCTCATGTCCGATAAACTGTGTATTTAGATGGTGTTGTATAGCTATCGCTTTATTATATACATATGATTTGTGGTTTTTAAATCAATGTCCTTTTTGTATGTATTTTTCTATAAAATAACCTTGTTATTGATACTTTTTGTAGTCGTCCCTAAAAAGTCCAAAGTCCCTCCCTTTTGCTTTTTGAGTTTAAATAATAGTTGTAGGACGTGGCACAAGCATACTTTTTGTGTTTTCAC
Source organism: Aquarana catesbeiana (assembly GCF_042186555.1). Taxonomy (NCBI): domain Eukaryota; kingdom Metazoa; phylum Chordata; class Amphibia; order Anura; family Ranidae; genus Aquarana; species Aquarana catesbeiana. The sequence continues at coordinate 18,769,935 of NC_133324.1, read as the reverse complement.
AGTACCACTCTGTGATACGATACATTTCCAATTTTGCATGGACAGTTTTGAGACAATAAAGATATTAACCTCTTTGCCAGGAGGCTATTATTAAAAGGAGTTTATATACCAAACAAAATATTAAGGAGCCAGAAATAGCGCCAAATTTAAAAGCAACCGTATTTAGAGCTTTTACAGATCTAAATCTGCTGCTACAAGAAAGTGAATTTGCAGAGGGACTCTGGGAGGAAGATCTTGATAGTGAGGAGAGTGAGGAAGAGGTGGAGCAGAATACTAATATTACTAATAGTAGTGGAAAAACTCAAAAAAGTAAATCACATAGTTTTTTCCCCCCTTAATGAGAATCCAGCTATAGCCTTGTTTGTGAGACAAACTACTAAAGAAATTGAGTAATTGGGAGAGCATACTGTTAATAACAACTTAAGTTTGGAGCATAGACACGCACTCAAAACCGTAAAGAACAATATGGAAATAATTAAAGCATCAGATAAGGGGGGAAATGTTGTCCTTATGGACAATAGAAACTACGAAAATATGTCAGAACATACTAAATAACATCAAATGCTATAGAAAAATCTCCCCGTCCTTGGTGGACAAGTTTAATAAGGAATTTTTTTCTCTTATTGAGGAATCCCTCAATGAGGGCGTCATCACAAGACACATGGGGACTTCATTCGAACAAAGCACACCCGCCTGCCCACGTTTTAAGCCTTGCCTGAAGGTGCATAAGGATCTTTACGATCGTCCTGGAAGACCTATCATTTCTGGAAATGGTTGTATTACAGAAGGAATAAACAAGGTAATTGATCAACACCTTAGACCGCATGTGATGGATCTACCCTCATATACAAAGGATACGATCCACTTACTACAAATTTTAGACAATCTGGTGGTGCCAGATTTAGCAATATTGGTTACAGTTGATGTGGAATCACTGTATAATCACTGTATAACAGTATTCCACATGACCTTGGCATTGCAGTGATTTGACGGTTCTTGGACAATGAGCAACCACGGAATGAAAAAGTAACTGTTTTGTTCTTCAAATGTTGGACTTTATTTTAAGGCACATTTTTTTGTTCAAGGGCTCCCACTACCTCCAGGTACAGGGAGTGGCTATGGGGACGTGCTGCGCACCCTCATATGCCAATCTGATTTTTTTGTTAGAAGTGTCGTCTATGTATACTCACCACGTTTTAATGTGGCAAAAAGATACCATAGATGGCATTCTCATTATTTGGGATGGTCCATAAATGGAATTAAGAGATAGTCTGAATCTTATGAATCAGAACAGTTTTAACCTCTTTTTTACAACGTCACATGACTGTCATGAGGTTAATTTTTTGATATTACCACCCTAAAAGATGTAAATGGTGGACTTACAAGCTATACAGGAAGGAAACCACTGGCAATACATTGCTACATGCGGATAGCTTTCACCCGACTCCCTGAAGAAATCAATTCCTTTTAGTCAGTTTTTACGTATTAGAAGGAATAGTACTAATGAAGATTTCCTGCGAGAATCGGAGAAACTGACCACTAGATTGCTAACTAGGGGATATACTAAATCGGCCCTAAAAAAGGCATTTAACCGTGTCAAAAATACCACCAGACGAGATATTATCTTTAAAACTAAAAGTAGAAGGAAGATAACAAGAATTATGAGATTTTCAAATGAACATGATTCAATAAGAAAAATTATTTCGAAATACTGGGAGGATTAGTGACACCCAAACCACAGATTACATATAAAAAAAACAGGACCAATTGGAAATATGTTAACACACAGTGAATATAAGGGAAACTCAAGGAAAGACCCATGTAAAACCTGGGGTACTTATCCTTGTGGATCCTGCTCACAATGTGTGGTTATAGGTAGGATGATAATATCTAAAAGATCAATTGATCTCTAGGTCTGTGCTTGTTAAGAACTTAGATGCTTGGACTCTTTCACCTGTGTGGCCAACTACACCTGCTCATACTTTGACAGTGGTAGACCAACAGCTAATACTACTGTAGTGTATTCACACACTTTAGACTTCCATTATTTGGAACCACCCTGGTTCTCCTCTGGTGGATGAAGGACAGCTTATTATAGGATTGATATAGTTGGAGAAGTGACTGTGGTTCCAGCAGCAATGTTTACATAATGAGGACCCAATAGGATGCTGGGAAGAGCTTTACTTACCTATTGATGCGTTTTACTTAATTTTCATAAGGTAAGAGTTCTGTGAGACTAGTGGTTGAAGAGGGAATCCGTGGAGTTATTTTATGGATATTATTTATATTTTACATCTGCCCATTATAACAGGACGTCATATAGTGGTCTTTGTATTTATCCACGCATTTACCTATTCCTCCTCTAAGGATTTTGCACATTTACTTACAATATGTACATATCGTGGAGACACCTTAATTTTGCACTTCAATATTGCTGCACCTTAATTATTCTATAGTGGACCTTCTCTTAAAAAGGTTTTTTTGCACATTTATGCACTTTTTTTTATTGTTTGCTTTTTTCTGTGCAGACACCATTACCATGCATTTTAAATACTTTGGCACTGTATTTATCTCATAGTGGATCTTTGTTCAAGTTTTTTAGTTATTTTTATTACCGTGCGAGATCACTTTATATATGGTTTATAGGTAGGAGGAACTCACGGACACTGCCCAACGGGCATTTTGTTTAAACATTTTGCAAATTTCAAGACGCAAGGCATTGTCTACCTCATGCAGTGTCAGTGCGGTGCCTTCTATGTGGGCAAAACCCAGCAAAAAACCCGGCAAGAACTTGGCAAGCGAGTGGAGAAACATATGCATAGCATGCGTATAGGGTAATCTTTATTTAACTTTGGGAAGACACATTCTCTCTGGTTTTGTCTGTCAAATGCTTGCAAATATTTTGATCTGAAGAACAGATTAGCTTAAGGTTATAAATGCATTTCTAAAAGATTTTCAAAACAAATCTTTTGAGAATCACAAAGAATAAAATGGCTTTGTTAAGTCAGTCTAGAATGGCTTGTGTCTAATGTCAGAAGTGTTATTCCAGTGACAGCAGTAATCTGAATGATTCAGGTTTTGATAATCTTTCCTTGCTGCAGAGCCTTTATTTTTGGGTCCATTTTTCCTTAGCGTTACATGGTCCCCAGATGAGAATGGAGAGCAGGTGTGTTAAATTTGGTGTTATCGCGCCAAATTTGGTGTTATCATACTGGTCACTGGAGGTTCAACGTGGCACCTCATGGCAAAGAACTTTATGTAGAGCAACAATTCCCTTTTTCAGATCCTCAGAAAGATGGCCTAGGCTATAAGATTGACAAAACCCTGAAATTGAGCTGCAGCACAGCAGCCAAGACCATACAGCGATTTAACAAGACAGGTTCCATTCAGAACAGGCCTCGCCATGGTCAACCAAAGAAGTTGCGCGCACGTGCTCAGCGTCATATCCAGAGGTTGTCTTTGGGAAATAGACATATGAGTGCTGCCAGCATTGGTCTACATGGTTGTCGTCCCAGAAGGAAGCCACTACTAAAGATGACGCACAAGAAAGCCCGCAAACAGTTTGCTGAAGACAAGCAGACTAAGGACATGGATTACTGGAACCATGTCCTGTGGTCCGATGAGACCAAGATAAACTTATTTGGTTCAGATGGTGTCAAGCGTGTGTGGCGGCAACTAGGTGAGGAATACAAAGCCAAGCATGGTGATGGGAGTGTCATGGTCTGGGGCTGCATGAGTGCTGCCGGCACTGGGGAGCTACAATTCATTGAGGGAACCATAAATGCCAACATGTACTGTGACATACTGAAGCAGAGCATGATCCCCAGGGCAGTATTCCAACATAACAACCCCAAACACACTTCCAAGACAGCAACTGCCTTGCTAAAAAAGCAACGGGTAAATGTGATGGACTGGCCAAGCATGTCTCCAAACCTAAATCCTATTAACCATCTGTGGGGCATCCTCAAAATGGAAGGTGGATGAGCGCAAGGTCTCCAACATCCACCAGCTCCGTGATATCGTCATGGAGGAGGGGAAGAGGACTCCAGCGGCAACCTGTGAAGCTCTGGTCAGCTCCATGCCCAAGAGGGTTAAGGCAGTGCTGGAAAATAATTGTGGCCACACAAAATATTGACACTTTGGTCCCAATTTGGACATTTTCACTTAAGGGTGTACTCCCTTTTGTTGCCAGCGGTTTAGACATTAATGGTTGTGTGTTGAGTTATTTTGAGGGGACAGCAAATTTACACTGTTATACAAACTGTGCACTCACTACCTTACATTGTAGCAAAGTTCCATTGCTTTAGTGTTGTCACGTGAAAAGAGATAAAGAGATATAGATATACACACACACACTTTTCCCAGATAACACTAAAGATGGATATCAAGGAGACCATCCTACTTACAGCTGTTGCAACAGCAGCTGTTAGCATCGCCCGGATAGGGTCACAAATGTTAGGCTCAGACAGCCTCTTGTGTTTCAGACACGTACAGTCCTGGCTAAATGTTCAGACAATGATGTCCAGGACATGTTTCAGATGAACCGTCAGGGGGGTCATGGAGATTTACCCCTTTGTAGCTGAAGAAATTGAGACCCTCACGAGGAGAATCCAAGCCATTCCTGTATCGGTCAGGTTATTGGCTGTGTTAAATGAATTTGGCTACAGGTAACTTTCAGCCATCATCTGCTCGCATCATTGGAATTCATCATCACAGTCTTTCTAGGTTACTAAAACAAGTTCTGAAAGTTATCAAGAGACATATAGATAGGTACATGCATTTCTCTAGAACCATGTAAGAGTGGCAAGAGGCGAAGGTGTCTCAGTATGACGGACCCTGTTTTTCACCGTCTGTTGGCATAGCTGCTGCTTTCCTTATGTTAGCAGGCAGGACACCTGCATGCAGCAAGCCATTACTCTGGAGCAGAGGCTAGTCGCCACGTCGCGGTACTTGGCAACGGGGAGAAGTCTCCAGGACCTCAAGTTCTTGACAGGCATCTCCCCCCAGGCTCTGGGGATCATTATCCCAGAGACCTGTTCTGCCATTATTCAGGTCCTGCAGAAGGACTATATTAAGGTAAGATTTCTGCTGCCAATGTCCCCTTTGTCCCCATGTATGCTGTAAACTTTTAATGCTCCTTTTATGGCCTACGGGTTCCCCATTGATAACGTCATCTATCACGAAAAGCGTCTGGGCGAGGACACGTGTTGGCGTCACCACGCTCCTACGTTGGGATGATGGGATTTTGTGTACAGCCGGCCAGGTCCGTATTTGAATCTGATTTTTTTAACCCCATGTACGTGCATTACTTTTTAATAAATTATAAATTGTGACAGTATTACGCTATGGATGGTCTCTCTTCCTCTATATGTGGCTGGGTCTCGTGGTCCGGTTAAGGTCTTGTGCTGCCAGGAGGAGTTTGAGTATCCTATCCATTTCAACTTGCATCCAACCTCCAGAACGTCAGCGGATCACCCTGAGGAAAGGCCCTGGCTGGGTATAAGCCAATTGCCCAATTTTACCTGCCAGCTGGTAAGCAGGTTTCTCATCAGGTGGTGGCACGTTTGTTATTACTCTGATTCACCTGGGTGTTCGTCACTTGATTGAATATCGTCCATCCAACGACTACTGTATAGACTTTCCATTTGTAGCGCAGCCTTTTTTCCCTTTATACAGTTTGTGTTATCACATTGTGAGCTGCCGCTTTTTGGATTTTATTTATGGTTTATCGTTATTGTGAATTTCAAAATTTTCACATATGTTTCAATGTCTTCTAGTTTTGACTTAGCGCAATTTTTTTCTTACTTAATGTATTTTGTCAGCTCCATAGTAGTGCTTTACCCTAAACACCCCCTAAAATGTGTACAAATGTTTTTGTTGTCCTTAAAGTCAGGCAGAGTGCCAGAGGCTTTTTTTTTGGGTCCCAAACTCAGCTCAAACCCTCCCCCCTGCCTAAACTTTTACAATGGACCATCAGAGGGGGTGAGGAATCTGTTAAGTGGGCCTTATATTTTTGTCTTTAAAAATACTCCTTAAAATAAATGTTATACTGATGTTGGGCAAGAATGCTTGCAATGTTATGTGCAAAAGTAATATTTTTTTTCTGGTTTGACTCTAGTGTTTCCTTCAAACGCCACAGGAATGGAAGACTGTGGCCTCCCATTTTGCCGACCGTTGGTATTTTCCCAACTGTGGAGGAGCTATAGATGGGAACCATAGCCACATCGTGCCACCACCCCATTCGGGGTCTTTACTATTACAATTATAAGGGTTTTAATAGTATAGTGTTAATGGCGGTGGTGTCGGCACAATATGAGTTCCTCTAAGTGGACGTGGTGAAGAATGGCCAGATGTCAGATGGAGTCGTCTTCGCCCAGACGGAGTTTTCCCAACGTCTTTAGACTGGCGGCCTGGCATTGCCACCTGTTGGACAATTTTGAAGGACTCCCGTTCGTCTTTATTGCTGATGAAGCATTCGGTCTGGGCGAGCACCTGATGAGGCCATTGCCCCAGAGGACCCACACCCCAGAGAGGAGGGTTTTTAACTACTGGCTGGCAAAAGACCGAAGAGTCCTTGAGAATGCCTTTGGGATAATGGCCAGCCGGTTCCGCCTGTTTCTGACAGCAGTACATATGGCGGACTATAAAATTAACCACATCATATTATCCTGCTGAATAGTGCACATTTTTTTACGGAAAAATGCCCAAAATTATCTTGCCTCAGTTGCTCCTGAGGCCGGACTTCCTGTTAATCCCCTGACGGGCCTGGATACTGGCCGTCCTGACACCCCAAAAGCGCCTGTGAAGTTCGCCAGAACTTAAAAAAAAAAATATATATCTGATAAAAATAGGGCGTAGGCACAAATGTCCGCATGCGCAGGATGACCACTTGCTCATCCCTTCTGTTTGCAGTTATTATGGGACAGGAGCAAGAGGGCCGAGAACAGCCAATTGCTGATCTCTGATGGAGTTTCTAGATCCTTATAATTATGGCGATCTGGTTATTGTGGGGATATCTGTGGTTTCAAGAGCAATAGCTGGTGACTTAATGCATTAAGAGGAAGTAGGAGATCATGCTTTGGCTCTTCCACCCCACCTTCGCCAACCACGGCTCTTCATGCCACAGTCTTTTTAGGAGACATGCAGGACTTTGATGTCCGGACCAGATTCCATGGACAAGGAGCAATTCTATACGTCTATGGGCCCATAGAGGATAAACTGGAGCCATCTACATCACAAAGCCATGCAGTGCCTGGGATGGTGCAGTTGCTGACCACACTTTATATTTTGGGCCGTAGCATATTCCAAACCACCTCTGCCCTTATATTGGGAATCAGCCAACCCACTGTTTTCAGGGTGTTTCTGCAGGTCATTAATGCCATTCTTGACCTTGTGCCACAATTTATCCACTGGCCACAAACTGCAGATGAGTGGACCAACGTGGCTTTCTACCAGCGGGCGCAATTTCCACAAATCCTGGGAGCCAATAATTGTACTCATGTTGCAATCAGGCCCCCACAGAAATGAGAAGTGGACTATAGGAACAGTAAGCAGTTTCACTCTCTCAATGTGCAAGTTGTGTGAGACGCCAGACAGCGTATCATGAGTACACGGATGGGTTTTCCAAGGTCATGTTTTGATGCATTTATTCTCCGCTATATGACAAGTTTGAGAGTAACCAAATGCCCTTAGGATAGCTTCTTGGTTAAAGTATGTTAGGGCTTATTTGCTTGCCATCAGCTTCCAGGTTTTAGGTCAACCTAGCATAACAAATCTTGTCGGATTTTGACAAACCTTTTCAACAGAGCATTAGGTACATGTATAGTGGAGGCTTTGAACTTTATTGTAAAGGAACCTGACCCTTAAGTTGACTTTTTCAGGGTGATGTAGTGGGGAAGGTACATTGCAAATATGAAATCTACTATTGTGTGTTTTATTTTTATTTTGGCAGGGGATTCTGGTCACCCGTGGCTGATGGCTTCAGTCAGGTACCCCTAGAGCCAAGCAGAGCGCCTGTATAATAAAAAACCTGTAGCATTGTAGAGACCACATTTGGCCTGCTAAAAAGCAGATGTATGTGCCTGGCCAAGCCTGGCAAAGAAATCCTGTACTCTACAAGGAAGGCTGCCAGAATCAATCTTGTCTGCTGTGTTTTATACAACATATGCTTGCTAAGAAATTAAACCTGGGAGCCTTCTGAGGATAGTTAGCCAGAGGTCTGTCAGCTGGAAGTCCCCCATAAGGGCAAGCACTAAGGAAGGAATGGCTACTCGAGCTGAGCTGATCAGCAGATACTTTACATTTAAAGTTCTCTACTGTATGTTGCTATGTGGGTTGCTCCTGTCTTCAAATAAATAAAATAACCTGGAGTGGACATCAGAGACCCCTTGCTTTTCCAAAGGTGGGGGTGCTGTATGATGGCAAAGAGCTGAGCATTTGGGTGAGCATTCTCTGTCTCAAATAGACACATATCCAATTAGATTCTAGAGAAATCCGTTAAATGTCAAATCTGATATTTCGAAATTTAGGCCAGCGTGGGTCCTATCATTAAGAAGATCCTAAAGCTATAGGCGCGGAGTTGTTGAGGCGGCAACTCTGTGAGGAGAAACCTGAGATGACAGAGAGAGAATAAGTTATTTATGGAGAACGCCTTCCTCCGCCAATTATGGAGACGGCTGACGATTCCTCTGTGGCTGAAGAGAGCACCACCCGCAAGAATGCTAAATGCATTTCTTGTTCCTGCGGGTGGTTCTGGAAATGCTTCCTATGTTGCAAAGAACGCTAATTTATCCCGTAAGTAAAAATGAGCCTGGTGAAGATACAGATGAATAATTAAATGTTTTATTTTTTTGTTTTTTTTTTTTTTGGGTTTAAACCATAAAAGTTAAAAAAAAAAAGAAGATCCAAAAGCTGACCTCTGTTGTGGGCCAAGGACATCATTAACTGTGCTTTTTTTTTTTTTCCAAAATAGTTTAGATGGAGCACAGTCGAATAGAAACCTACAACATTATTAATTTATACAATAAAAAGACATTTGAAAATTCAAAATAACAATAATTCTATTGAATCTAACCATGCAGCGTGGGCCCTAGAATTAATAAGATCCTAGAGCTGACCTCTGTTGTGGGCCATAACCAGATCGACCAGCCACCACAGTTATACTGCGGCAGATTGACTCTCCTGGGCGAGGCGCCGTAGTTGTATGTGGGGCACCAGCGGTGATCGGGTTCACTTCAGAACCGATTAGTCTCCAGGCCCAGGCCAATGATTTCTGGCTGGTGATCGGTTCTGGCTAATGGGAGACTGTCCCCTGCCTTTAAGTGTAAACACAGGCAAGGGAAGTGATGACCACCCCCTCTCTGGAATTCTCTTCTGTTCCAGAGAGAGGATGTCTAAACGTGAGTTGCACCAAAACTACACTGACCGTACACATAGGCACTTTCCACCCCCCCCGATCACCCCCCCAGTTAACCCATTTTACTTCCTGTGAATGTGTCACCAAATGCAGTTTTCATATTTTTCTTTGATCACAGTACTGGTGTCATTTGTGACACTAATCAGCGTTGGGGTACTTGGTAGTAGGCCCAGGTAGGCCCAGGTAGGTTTGGGTTTAACCCCTTGGTCACCCCGTCAGAGTGTAGTTAGCTAGTTACGGTCACCGTCAGGTTTTTATAGTGGCAGGGAACCCGCTGTATATTACCTAATAAATGTTTAACCCCCTGATCGCCTGGCAGGTGACATAAGTTAGGTTTTAGTGCCAGTTAGGGTCTGTGTCAGCCTCAGGAAGCGTCAGATTAGTGCCAGTTATGAAATTCATTAAACCCTACCCTGAAATAACTTATAAGATCAAAACCATTGAGGGACTCTTTAGTGACTAGTCATCATAAAACCAGAGACAGTGGCAAGATTAAGACACCTGGCATGTACCTCTGTGGGAAAAGTAATTTCTCTCACTTCTTTTTGAAAGCTAAGAGTGTTACTCTACCCAATAACATAACTTGGACCCCAAGATATAGGGACCACTTGCCAATCAATAGGAGCTTTTAACATAATGAAGTGCTGTTGTGGAGCATTTGATATAGGTAAGACCAAACGACCACTCTTCTGCAGAATTAGGGATCATGTTTCCCTAATCGCCAAACATAAAATGGAAACCCCTATCAGTAGGCATGTGGGACTATATCATAACTTTGATTTAAACTCAATCAGTTTCTTTAGTCTTGAACATATTTCCCGTCATGAACGGGAGAGGCCACATTGACAAACTTTTACAACTTGAAACCAGGTGGATTTATCCATTACAAGTGACTTGGTATCCAGGTTTAAATGAGGACATTAGTTATAAACCTTTCCTGTAGTGCCTGTGAGATTAAATGGCTGGTTGGTTTGCTGTCCGTCTTGGTTTCCTTCATGTCCCCCACTGCTCTCTCCCAATATTGGACATTCCCCGAGTGGAGTTGTTGATGTCCCGTTCAGATTCCACCATATGTGGAATTAGTGAACTTGCTTTGTGCGGAGTTAAGCACATTTTGCTGTTTATATTTATCTATAGCATTTTTTGCTAACTCAAGTTGAAATGGACGGATCTAATGTATTTGTCATTGTGTTATTTTTCTGATTGTACATGGCTGCACTTGTGTTCGGTGAGACTTCAATCATTTTAGATATTCACTTTTATTGATTTTTTTTTTTTTCTCCGGCGTTGCTGCTACAATGCCATTCTCTTGCAGATCTGCCATTTGGTCCCCGTACAGACGCCCAAGGGCGTCCATGGGATTGTTGGCTTCCTATGTGTGCCCGTTGTGAGGGGAGGACCTCTGCAGCGTGGACTTCAGGTTTCGGATGTCCTTGCGGGCCGGGGCATTGCCCCTGTCATGCATGGAGGAATTGCTTGTGGTCCCCGCCCCATGGAACATCGGCTTCAGGGTGCTCTCTGGTAATGAATAAGCGCACCTGTTAGTGTGTGAAACTAGTCTACCATTTGAATTGTCTGTAACACTTGGGATGTTCGTTCATTAAATAGGAATTTTGATAGATCTTGGAGTGCAGCCATTTCTTCAGTGTTGATCGGAGGCGAGCACCCGTGATATCATTAGGCTTCCTATCTCACCTGGAGCAGCAGAGTTGTTTTGTTAGGGTGCTCTCTGGGTATGGTGTTTATTTCACGGCGTGTGCGCAGGTGCCGGACATCCGTCTTCACGGATCGACGTTTCGCACCATGCTCTGGCGCAACGGGGAGGGGTATTTAAGGACTCACATGGCAGTGGCCAAATTGTTGGGATCCCTGGGAGCCTCACGTGGACTTGTACAGGTAAACACGTATTGGCATCTATTGAAATGTGGATAGAGTCCTCTTTTTCCTTTTTTGATAATCAGCAATGGACATTTTTCATGGTACATTCTTTAAAATATACACAGGCATCATTTGATGATTGGGGTTTATTCTATCTCCCATTGTATAAGGGGAATATATGCCCTAACTTATGGAAGGGTTACTTTAACCCATTGTTGAGGCAAGTATGTCTGGATTGTGCTTCACCTTTTTAAGTGAACTTATTACAGCAATATCGTATGTTAAGGCTCTCCCTTTCTTCTTTTGTGTCCTATTTTTCAAATGACTCCAAAGCTGTGAAATTATCTTTTTTGCGATACAATTCCTGTTTTCCTTTGGACGTTTGAGGCTCTTAGTTTAATAGTTCATTACTTCCAGGATATACTATATTCCAAGCGAGTTTAATATACGGTTATATCCCTGCCATGGAATTTATTCTAAAATTAAATTATTTTGTTCATATTTGATATGGCGTATTAATATTTATTCATATTTATTGGCAGGATACCTGTAAACTTCTATTATATTATTACCCCCCCTCCCTACGGGTGACTTTGGCAATATTCGGGGGTTCTGGTTATGTGAATGCAGTACAGTGCCAGATTTCAGTGTTCATTTTAATACTGTTTGTGCCCCCCATACTCATATCATGAGGGTAAGGCCTTTTGGTTTTTGTTTCAATTAATGTCTCTTGCCTTTCATTTAAGTGCAGTCATAGATATACAAAACACATATTTTGTTTATACATGATGTATTAATTTCTATCTTTTTCTGTCTGTCTCTGTTGCACAACTCAAGTTGTCAAATTATAGGTTCTTATATTTAAAACAAATGAACCTTCACGTTCTTTCCTGAAGAAGCCATACGGCGAAACATGTAGAAAATATGAACGTGACTACAGTAAATCATTGTCATCAAATCGGATGCCTTGCACACATCTATGGCTACGATTATATTGTATGTATTGTTTTTATAATGTCGTTCATTTAATAAAATTTGTATAATTTTTTTTTTTTACATATTGTTGTCTTAATGCTTTAAAAAGTCCATCTCCTAAATGTTACTTCTCATCTAAAATGGGATGTTGGTGCCAAATCTTATGTAAATTCTGATAAGGATTTCTGACCACATAACTTACCTTATGAACATAGCACCGTAGCACTTTATTACGATTGAATAATTGCACTTATTGGAATGTTTGGTCTCTAGACCGATAGCATGTTAGCACGTTTTGTTGATATATGATATTTGATCATTTTTACAATTAAAAACTATAGGATTGTTACATAGGAGGAGCATTTTTTACACAGCGCTTTCATCCCATATAGATATAACCTCTAAAAACAAAATGGTTGGAACAGCATTGGGGATCTTGCGTGCTTCCACATATGCAAACCTATGTTAAGGCTGGTGGGAGGACACTGTGGTATTTACTGCAGAAGTGAAATATACATCAAAGATCGTCAGATCTGGACAAGATTTATTGATGACATGCTCCTCCTGTGGAAAGGAACAGGTGTAGCAAATTATTCTGATCAATACATTCAAACCAAAAAAAAAAATAAAAGTTACCAAGTACAGGCTCTACAGTTATTTTACCATGATAATTACATTACAAGTATCAATACCATTGTTAAAATGTACATGAGCCAAACAGCTTATTTGTAAGGTTTGTCAGAATCTGTATACTCTAAACAGACAACAATCGAAAATTTAACTGGCATACACTATTTAACATGTCAAAGATTTTTTTTCTGCCATGCTAACATTGTATCAGGACCTGAATCACTTGCTGGTGGCACTGTGCTTCCCAAAGAGGAAGTTTGTAGCTCCAATGTCCACCAGTGGTTGCGACTCCCAGCAGATTCCAGTAATCAGTCTCCACCTGGTGCTGGCTGATGGGAGGGTATTTAGCCCCTCTTCTGCTATTACACCTTGCTCTAGTGTTATGCCAACTGCCAAATACTGCTGGTTATTATCTTCTTCCTGTTCTTGGATTGTGCTCTCTACTTAGGTACCTTTACCCCAAACCCTGCTGCCTTCTCATTTGCAAATGGAATTCCTTTAATTCATTAATTTTTATATGATACTTGCAATTTTAATGCCGCATTATCCACGTGGACATATTGATTAAAAATCCCCCCCCCCATAGGTCTACTTGTTCCTTTGGGGATCTCGGGCTGTGTCAGTTTTCTTTAACTTGGACATGTGGAAGTTCATCATGTTGAACTGTAGTCCTTATTATCCAACTTAGTACAGGTATATCCCTATGATTTTCCGCTTATGGATTTTTTGATCGATTTTGAATTTTCATTATATCTTTGTATATTTGTTTGTATTTCCATCCCTATTCAGCCCCCTTACCCACCAGCATTGAACATAAATGCTTTTTCTTCTTATACCACCCTCTATGGTCACCAGATGATCCATCTGTGGGGTTTCTTTCTGACCAGCTGGCCTTATCATTAGTCTTTACATTATCCTTAATTATGATCGGTCCATCTATATACAGGTAAATCTGCTTCCAATGGGTCTGTCATTGTGGTATCAGTCTAAGCATGTGTTACTAAATATACTTGTGTTTATGAATTTTTGGTGTATTGTTCATATTGTAATTTTTGTGTATTGTTCCTTTCTAATTTCAGTAGATAGTGACTGACAAATTTAATTCTCCTGAGGAAGCTACTAGACGTGGTGAAACATGTTGAGAAATTCTCAGCTGCACACATTCTGAAACTGTATTGTAATTTTGGATGTATATTTTACTATATCATGCTTTAAAAAAAAATTCTAAATAAATAAATATTTTTTCATATATTCAGTGTGTTGTATATTGCACCTTTAAAATCCCACTTTTCTATTTTCCTTGTTGTTCTTTAATTAAAAAGGGATGTGGTGCCAATATAATTTATAGGTGATAAGCAAACACATTTTTCTCCTTTGGACAAACAATGGTTTATTGCTACAATTAACTGCTGCTTGATCAACACCACACAGAATTCATTTAAAACTATCAGTCAAGTGTAAATTCCTTGTTCTTGATTGACGAATGTACCGACCAGTGAAATTGTTATGGGGGTGCGGGCCACACCTGGGTGACACCATCAAGTAAGAAGCAATATCTAACCACGATGGTGTCACCCCCATCTGTGATAGTGGACAGATTGGTGCGCAAGCACCAAACATATCATTTACGGGGGCCGGTTTAGGGTGCATACAGTGATCATGCGCTACCGGCCTGAAACTAAACCTGCCCAGTGGCTACTGCTCTGTCCTGCTGTCAATCCACAGCAGCAGGACAGAGCACTGTGTCAGGCTACATAGGGGGGAGTCAGATCAAGTGCCATCATGGTAGTTGTAGGCATGTTTCAGGCTATTCAAGCAAAGCAGCTCATATATGACGACTCTGAAAAAAAAAAAAATAATAATGAAAAAGATGTCCAAAACTGACCACTTTTTATGATGAAATATCTGAGGGAGAGTGGAGCTGTTATTAGAGATACAAAGACAGATAAAACACCTGAAAGCAACAAATGTTAAACCTAGAAGTCAAAAGATTGGTTGTTCAACTTTACAGGATTTGACCTTCATAGCTGAATGAATGAGACTTCATTGAATTTCTCCCAGCCCCTTCACCAAGTCTAAAATTAAATTTCTGACAATCAACGCTTCTGTGGCTTCATTGTGAGAGGAGCTTTTCAAAAGCAGAAACTTAGAATAAAGACCAGATTTGATTTCTACAATGGGACAGTCAAGACTTTCTGATCTTGCCATATTAGTTGAAAGTGAGTTAGCGAAATGCATGGAGTTTGATGTTATAAACAACTGTGCAGCTGTGAAGGCCAGGAAAGCAAATTTCTGATTTAGTCGGGATGTTAACTAAATGATTGTGTATTTGTCCTTGTTTACATTTGTGTTAATTATTTTTTAGTTTAAAACGTTAAAATAAAACATAGTTCTTTAAAAAGTTTAACTTTGAGTTTTATCATTTTCATATGATCTTGTTAGTTACCTTTGCAATTATATGCAGTGTTATACAGGGGGGGAAAAAAAAAAATATTGAGGGAGGTAACACCATGTTTTACCGCAGCAGGTGACACCCTACTTCATTGCATACATATATGCTTTCAAAATATGTTATTCTCTTGCATTCAACATCTTTGTAGCCAATGTAATTGTCTGATACTTGATAAGATAAAAAGAAAAAAAAAAAAAACCTTAAGAAAGCTCAGCTTTTCCATTCTGGTTACACGTTTAACACCTGCCTGGAGCATCATCTGAACATGGGTCCGAACACCCTGATGTTGTTTGCAGATGAGAAAGATGAACTGAGAGAAGCTACACGACTGTCACAGTCATCTCCACCGCATGATACGCAGAACCCAGCTATAGAAATTCACAGGCCCCTTTCACAAAAAGTGTTGTCACATATTTATGACGGCAATCTGGTTCATTGGCCACTTTTTACTGCACCATTGTAGTTTTGAGACTCCAGCGCCTCAGGTTCCTATGCACTGCCTGAACACCGATTTAACCGGTTCAATACCGGGCATTTTCACCCTCTTCCTTCCCAGACCAATTTTTAGTTTTCAGCGCTGTCGCACTTTAATAACGACAATTGCGCGGCCGTGCGACGTTGTACCCAAACAAAATTGACTTCCTTTTTTCCCCACAAATAGAGCTTTCTTTTGGTGGTATTTGATCACCTCTGCGGTTTTTATTATTTTTTGGGCTATAAAACAAAAGAGCGACAATTTTGAAAAAAAAAAAAACAATATTTTTACTTTTTGCTATAATATCCCAATTTTTATTAGAAAAAAAAAATTTTTTTCCTTAGTTTCGTCTGATACGTATTCTACATATTTTTGGTTTAAAAAAACAAAAAAAAAAATTGCAATAGCGTATATTGATTGGTTTGCGCAAGTTATAGCGTCTATAAAATACGGGATAGATTTATGGCATTTTTTTTTTTTTTTTTTTACTAGTAATAGCGGCGATCTCAATTTTTTTTCGTGACTGCGACATTATGGCGGGCACATCGGACACTTTTGACACAGTGTTTGGGACCATTCACATTTATACAGTGATCAGTGCTATAAAATTGCATTGATTACTGTAAAAATTTGACAGGCAAGGAAGGGGTTAACCACTAGGGGGAGACCAGGGGTTAAATGTGTTTCCTAGGGGAGTGATTCTAACTGTAGGGGGAGGGGGACGTACAAGGGGAGGAGACCGATCAGTGTTCCTCTGTACTGGGAACACAGATCGGTCTCCTCTCAACTGACAGGACGGTCCGGTTAACAGGCAATCGCGGGTGCCCGGCGGACATCGCTGCCGCCGGGCACACGCACCAGGTCCCGAGCAACGCGGTGTGGCGTGCGTGCCCCCTAGGCGGCCGGGAAGCCCAGGCCGTCATATGACGTCCACCCAGGATAGGAGATCCCATCTGTGGACGTCATTTGTCTATGGCCAGGTAGGGAAGTGGTTAAGGTCCATTCACACTTCAGCGTCTCTGAAATCATGCAAAGACCATTGCGACTTGATGCAATTTTGGATCAGTACGACTTTGTTGCAACTTTGGCTTTGACCATCAACATACAATTCCTTTCCCTGCCGCAGTGATTTCCTGTTCCTCTTTACTTCCTGGATTTTGCGGTGTGGTGTGAAAAAATATGTTGGCGTCCAGTTATGTTGCTGCAGTTATGTTGGGAAAATGGAGGAGAAGAGGAGGAGAAGGAGGAGAAGGAGAAGGAGGAGAAGGCGTAGGTACTTGGGTCCATGACATCACTAAAATCGGGAAGATAGAGGACAGTTCTGGATCCTGTGTAATGACCTGCGTGCACACTAATTCTTAAAATTATACATGCATGTAAATTACAAGTTGAGAACATGTGCGTGCAGTCAATGTGCACTACTTTTTTTTTTTTTTTGAAAAGCCAATGGCGTGTGAAACACACCCAAAAACTCCACCAGGTGCCAAAAAAAGTGCACACACAAAGAGTGAAACACAAAAACGTGCAACTGTGTTACACTGTCCTCCACTAGGAAGGACCTTACCTTGATCCCCCGGGGCGTTAGTCTCCTGACGGGGACTGAGGTACTTCACTATGGTCCATCTGGCCGAAACAAGACGGACCCCTTTCTCTGGAGGGTCTGCCAAAACAGACCCACCCAAGTACTCGGTGGATCTCCCCCGAAGGGAGACCCCATGAGAGAGGGTGAACTAAGCCAAAAGGCCTATGTCCATCCCCACCTCAAGACTTTCAAGGTAGGCCCGAGGAACCACACCCTACTCATCACACAGAAAAAACGTGTGCACACCAAACAAAGTGATACAAAAAAGTGACAAACAAGGGGGTAAATAAATATAAAGTGGGGGAGAAGGAATATTATCCAGAACATAACATTTGCGCTTATGTCTTCTGTAGCTTATTTCTGCAGCAGAGTCAGGTGTGACTTTTGAGGGTTTACTTTTAGGTCTATGGACCTTTGCTCCGGCAGGGCCCACTGCGCCCCCTCTGGTGTTTCTTTTGAGAGACAGCTTTTTATCTTCACTATGTTTTTAAATCTATTTGCTGCTATGTACACCATCCTATTCAGCATGGTTAGTCTTTCTATGTGGTTATGATACTGTTGTATGTTCATCATGTCATTTTAGAATCATACTTGCCTAATTGGTTTACTTTTAGAACATCTTTCGCCCTCTACATAAATATCTTCTTCAGGAATGCTCTTAATACCGCGTTATTCGAAATGCCCAACGCATGTCTCTGTAGTCCCTTTTTTGCTATACCAAGGTTATGTTTTCATACTCATGGCTGTAACTACTGTACACCATTTCTAGGAGCAACATTTTTAAATATCAAATTGTTTAACAACTTCAGCCCCGGAAGATTTGGCTGCTCAATGACCAGGCCATTTTTCACGATATGGCACTGCGTCGCTTTAACAGACAATTGCGCAGTCGTGCGACGTTGTACCCAAAACAAAATTGATGTAATTTTTTTTCCTCCCACAAAATAGAGCTTTTTCTTTTAGTGGTATTTGATAATCTCTGCGCTTTTTATTTTTTAAACAAAAAAAGAATGCAACAATTTAAAAAACAAAAAACACAATAATATACCAATTTTTTTTTTTTTTTTTTAAAGCAATTTTTTTCCTAAGTTTAGGCCGATATGTAGTTTACATATTTTTACTAATAAAAGTCGCAATCAGCGTATATTTTGATTGTTTTGCGCAAAAGTTATAGCGTCTACAAAATAGGGAAAATACGGCTTTTTTCTTTTTTTTTTTTACTAGTAATGGCGGTGATCAGTGATTTTTAAATCGGGACTGCGATACTATGGCGGACAGATCGGACACTTGACACATTTTTGGGACCATTGACAATTTTAATTATACAGCGATCAGTGCTATAAAAATGCACCGAGCCACTTTGAGGCCCCAACTAGGAATTATGCTCTGTTGGACCTGGTAATCTCAAACCATGCAGAGCTTATTACTAATCTTCATATAAAGGAACATCTTGGTAGCAGTAGCGATCAGAACATGATTTCATTTGATGTTAGCTGTAAGCAAAACACATACGGGAAAGATAAAGACTCTCAGAGGTCAATCTCAGTATTTGCAGACGATACTAAGCTAAGCAGGGCAATAACTTCTCCACAGGCTGTGGAAACCTTGCAAAAAGATCTGAATTAATGGGGTGGGCGACTACATGGCAAATGAGGTTCAATGTAGTAAAATAATGCATTTGGGTGGCACAAATATGAATGCAATCTATACACTGGGGGGAGAACCTCTGGGGGAATCTAGGATGGAAGAGGACCTGGGGGTCCTAGTAGATGATAGCAGCAGCTTGGCATTGCTGAGCCTAACAAAGCAAACAGAATATTGGCATTAAAAAGGGGATCAGCTCCAGAGATAAAACAATAATTCTCCTGCTCTACAAGACTCTGGTCCGGCCGCACCTGGAGTATGTTGTCCAGTTCTGGGCACCAGTCCTCAGGAAGGATGTACTGGAAATGGAGCGAGTACAAAGAAGGGCAACAAAGATAATAAAGGGTCTGGAGGATCTTAGTTATGAGGCAAGGTTGCGAGCACTGAACTTATTCTCTCTGAAGAGACGCTTGAGAGGGGATATGATTTCAATGTACAAATACCGTACTGGTGACCCCACAATAGGGATAATAACTTTTTCGCAGAAGGGAGTTTAACAAGACACGTGACCACTCATTAAAATTAGAAAAAACAGGAGGTTTAACCTTAAACTACATAGAGGGTTCTTTACTGTAAGAGCAGCAAGGATGTGGAATTCCCTTCCATAGGCGGTGGTCTCAGCGGGGAGCATCGATAGTTGTTATAAACTACTAGATAAGCACCTGAACGACCGCAATATACAGGGATATGTAATGTAATACTGACATATAATCACACACATAGGTTGGACTTGATGGACTTGTGTCTTTTTTCAACCTCACCTATGTAACTTAACTTCAAGGAGTTCAAATTTTGCAAGGATGAGGGCTGCTCTCCAGGACTTCGACTGGGTGGAAATATTGGTATCCATAGGCACAGAACAGAAATGGGTATTTCTGTTCTGTGCGTCTGTTTGTGTCTGTTTGTGAACTCACTGCAAAAGTATATTCCCATGGGCAATAAAGTTTAAAAGGCTAAAAACAAAACCTAAGTGGCTCACGGCCAAAGTTAAAAAAAAGCTATAAACAATAGGAAAAGAGGTTTTAAATATAAAAATGAAAGAACACTATTGTCGTTTAAATGTTACAAAGAATATAACAGAATATGTAAAAAGGAAATCAAGGATACAAAAACTCCAAACGAACAGATTCCAAAAGATAGGATGAACCCCCAAAAAATTCTTCAAATATATTAAAAAGGTCAGGTCTGAGCATGTAGGCCCTTTACAAAATTAATCTTGAGTGGGTGACTGGGGACAAAGAGAAGGCAAATTTATTAAATACTTTCTTCAGCTTTGTGTATACAAAAGGAGCATGGGGGAGCTCATGTCCATAATGGGGGTGGTAGTGACACAGCCCTGAATGATCCACAATGGCTCAAAAGGGATATGGTCCAGAAATATTTCGACAGAATAAAGGTGGATAAAGCACCTGGACCTGATGGCATCCACCCACGGATCCTAAATGAATTGAGCTCTGTCATTTCAAAACCATTTTATCTCATTTTTAAGGACTTATTAATGACGGGAATAGTACCACTGGATTGGCGTAGAGCCCAATGTGGTGCCTATATTTAAAAAGGGAACAGAGTCTTTACCAAGTAACTATAGACCTGTTAGTTTAACTTCTAGTCAGGAAGATACTGGAGAGTTTAATAAAAGTCCACATAGACGAGTTCTTGGTCATAAATTTTAAGCAACAGACAGCATGGATTCATGAAAAAGACAGAAGTTGTCAAATCTGATTTCTTTTTATGAGGAGGTAAGTAAAACCTTGGACAGAGGGGTGGCTGTGGATGTGGTATATTTGGACAGAGGGGTGGCAGGGTACATGGTATACTTGGATTTTGCAAAAGCGTTCAATACAGTTCCCCACACACAGCTCATGTGTAAGGTAAAGTCTACAGGCTTGGAAAGATCAGTTTTTAAATGGATAGAAAACTGGCTAAAAGACAGAATTCAGAGAGTAGTGATTAATGATTCTTACTCTGAATGGTCTAAGGTTATCAGTGGTGTACCCCAAGGTTCAGTGTTGGGACCCTTACTTTTGAATATTTATAAATGATATTGGGTCTGGGATTAAAAGTAACATTTCAGTCTTTGCAGATGACACCAAGCTATGCAGTGGAATAACATCCTTACAGGATGTCTCCAATTTACAAGCCGACCTCAATGCACTGCAGTTTCCAAAGGAAGCAAAGACCTTTCTTGGGGGGGGGGGGGGGGGGGGACGGACAGACTTTGCCCCTGTACAAATTAGCAAGACCTCAACTGGAATATGCAGTTCAGTTCTGGGCACCAGTTGTCAAAAAGGATATCAGGGAACTGGAGAAAGTACAAAGAAGGGCAACCAAACTGATAAGAGGCATGGAGGAGCTCAGCTATGAGGAAAGATTAGAGGAACTGAATCTATTCACTCTTGAGAAGAGGAGATTAAGGGGGGATATGATCAACATGTATAAATACATAAGGGGTCCATATACTGAACTTGGTGTTATTCACTTTACGGTCAAAACTGGAGGAGGACAAGGGGGCACTCTATGTCTAGAGGAAGAGAGATTTCATCTCCAAAATACAGAAAGGTTTCTTCACAGTGATGCTCTGGTACACACGACCGGTTTTGCCGTTGGAATAAGCTCTGAAGGTTTTTCCGACAGAATTCTGCTCAAGCTGTCTTGCATACACATGGTCACACCAAATTCCGACCATCCAGAACGATGTCACGTACAACGAGACTAGAAAAAGGACGTTTTGGGCACCTTCTGCTAATCTCGTGTTAGTAGAAGTTTGGTGAGAGACTATTAGCACTTTTCAGTCCGTTACTGCTCTTCAGTATCTGCTTTTTGGTGCGTGTGGTCAGTTCACATCTGTTTTTTCAGTGTGTTCTTGTGCGCTCATTTCTGATTTTCAGCTCGCTCTTCACAGGCCTTGCTGTTCTTCAGTGTATTCTGTTCGTTCGGACCAGCCGACCGTTTTGAAGCCATGTTGCGGGGACGTACTCGTCGTAGGGTTCGTGCTGTGTTGGGGTTCATACATGAACCCAAGCCCAGCCCATGAACAAGGTGGGGAGGAGTTCATGGACCAAGAATTGGTTGCTCCAGCGTGACCGATTCTCTCATATGCCTTTGGTTCATGCGATCCAGGAGAATAATCCAGATTTTAGGAATTTTCTCCGGATGACGGACCCCGTTTTTCACCGTCTGTTGGCTTTGCTGACCACTTCTTGCGGCAAACCAACACTCCCGAGCAGAGGCTAGTCACCACGTTGCGGTACTTGGCGACTGGGAGAAATCTGCAGGACATCAAGTTCTCTACAGGCATCTCCCCCCAGGCTCTGGGGATCATTATTCCAAAGACCTGTTCTGCTATCCTTCAGGTCCTGCAGAAGGACTATATTAGGGTAAGTTTTCTACTTTAACATCACATTCTATGTATTTAATGGATGTTAGTGTATTGTATTTCACTCATTCCCTAATTACCATGATTGTAATATGCTGTGAATGTCCTCTTTATCCCCATGCATGCTGTAATCTTTTAATGCTCCTTTTTTGTCCTTCACGCATATTTTGTCAGCTCCATAGTAGTGCTTTACCCTAAACACCCCCTAAAATATGTACAAATGTTATTGTCCTTAAATTCAGGCTGAGTGCCAGAGGCTTTTTTTGGGGGGGTCCCAAACTCAGCTCGAATCCCCCCCACTAAAGTTTTTACAATGGGCCATCAGAGGGGGTGAGGAATCTGATAAGTGGGCCTTTTATTTGTCTTTAAATACTCCTTAAAATAAATGTTATACTGATGTTGGCCAAGAATGTTTGTGTCTAATCTGCTTGCAATGTTATGTGCAAAAGTACTAATAATATATATTTTTTTTTTTTCTGTTTTGACTCCAGTTTCCTTCAACGCCACAGGAATGGCAGACAGTGGCCTCCCATTTTGCCGACGGTTGGGACTTTCCCAAGTGTGGAGGGGCTATAGATGGGACACACGTCCACAAACGTCCCACCACCCCATTTGGAGTCTTACTATTATAACGATAAGGGGTTTAATAGTATAGTGTTGATGGCGGTGGTGTCAGCACAATACGAGTTCCTCTATGTGGGGAAGAATGGCCAGATATCGGATGGAGGAGTCTTCGCCCAGACGGAGGAGTTTTACCAGCGTCTCCAGAGTGGTGGCCTGGGATTACCACCTGATGCGGACAACGTTGAAGAAGGACTCCCGTTCATCTTTATTGCTGATGAAGCATTCGGCCTAGGCGAGCACCTGAGAAGGCCATTGCCCCAGGAGGACCCTCACCCCGGAGAGGAGGGTTTTTAACTACCGGCTGGCCAGAGCCAGAAGAGTCATTGAGAATGCCTTCGGGATAAATGGCCAGCCAGTTCCGCCAGTTTCTGACAGCAATACACATGGCGGTCTACAAAATCAACCACATCATATTATCCTGCTGCATATTGCATAATTTTTTACGGAAAAATGCCCACAATTATACTGCCTCAGTTGGGCATGGACTTCCTGCGAATCCCCTGACGGGCCTGGATACTGGCTGTCCTGGCTTGGCACCCCAAAGCGCCCGTGAAGTTCGGCAGAAATATGTAAAATTATCTTACGGGTATGGGGGCCATTGTTATGCCAGACAATGTGTTAAAAATTAAAAAAAAAAAAAAAAAAAAAGGGAGATCTGTTCTCTAAGTCCGTCCGAATTTGTCTGATGGCGCATACACACAATCGGGATACACGATGGAAAACTCTCATCGGACTCTATCGAAAATTCCGCTCGTGTGTATGCGACATAAGAGCTGTGAAAACGTGGAATTCCAGAGGTGGTCCTGGCCAGCTCAGTAGATTGCTTTAAGGCAGGCCTGGATTCTTTCCTAAATGTACATAACTGGGTACTAACATTTATAGGTAAAGTTGATCCAGGGAAAAATCGGATTGCTTCTCTGGGATCAGGAAGGAATTTTTTTTTCTCCTGCTGTAGCAAATTGGATCATGCTTTTCTGGGGTTTTTTTCGCCTTCCTCTGGATCAACTGTGGGTATAGGATTGTGTATATGGGATTGTATGATATATATTTAATTTATTTAATTTTTTTTATGGTTGAACTGGATGGACTTGTGTCTTTTTTCAACCTGACTATGTAAATGTCACTGGCAGGGAAGGGGTTTAACACTAGGGGGCGATCAAGGGGTTAACTGCGTTCCCTCGTGTGTGTTGCAACTGTAGGGGGATGGGAGTGACTGGAGGAAATGACAGATCATTGTTCCTAGCTAGTAGAAACTCAAAATCTGCCTCTTCTCACAGAACAGGGATTTGTGTTTTAACACATACACACACACACACACACACACACACACGTCCCTGTTCTGGCTCTCGTGCCCGCAATCACCGGCAATGCACATCAGCACCCCCCCCACAGTGCATCGGGCATGCGCGCCTGCTTAAAAAGGGACCGTCATACAGCTACAACGGTTTGCAGGAGCGTGCCAACCTGCTGCAGTATAATGATGGCGGCTAGTCTTGACAAAAAAAAAATACAAAAAAAGTGTCCAACAACCTCAAAAGTTAAAAAAAAAAAATTTTACTAAAACTAAAATTTGGAAATGGCTTTAATTCTCTCATCTAGCCATAGTCTTCCTCTTCTACTCTTCGTATATACAATATTACAGCTTATTAGAACTTCTCGGAGATGTCCAGGCAACGTCTCATCAATATACGCTTCAGTACTGGCGAGCTGCACGTTAATGTAGCTACCCACAGAGACCAGGCATCCTTTGTATTCCATACCTCACTTCAGTTTCACCATTACTGGCTTACCAGTAAGGCCATTAAGGAATGGTTTTGGGTTTAGTGGCAAACTCATTCTGCCACTGAAGCCGCCGCTGATCTACAGACCAGCGAAAGGAAACAAAAATGTCCCTGCGGAATGCTTCAAGAACACACTGGCGGAGAGAGCAGGAAATGGTTAAAGATAGTCCTAATGAAAGCAAAAATTGATCTTTAGGTATTTTTTGGTGCCTTTACCCCACAATCTTCTAGGAGGTACTCTTAATGAAAGTAAGTCTGTATCAAGGCACCAAACACCACTTTTCATTCAATAAAGGGCATCCACTCACATTTCCCAGTTACTGTTAAATTTGGGCAACGAGCCCGCCAACACCCCCCCCCCCCCAATTATGTCTGGGAGGCCAACAAGGAGGAGAGGCAGAAGCCACTATGAGGTGCCCAGCAGTGTCCGTGGTCAGTCCTCAGACAGGGCATGATTTCCTCAGTTTAGTGATGTTGCCCGTGCTATCCAGCCACAGCATGCAGAGGAGGTGGTGGACTGGCTTACTAAATAAACCATCCTCAATGACCCAAGCTGACACTAGTGTGCAGTCCACCACAGCTGCCAGAGCAGCTTATTCTGCCTCCTTGTCCACAGCTATTCCTGCCATAGCCCCAGCATCAGGCATGGAGGAGTCAGCTGAATAATTTGAACTCAGCACCAGCTTCTTGACAATGCACAGTTAAGATTTGGGTTCTTATGTTGGTTCTGAGGTAGAGGAAGGGAGTAACATGAGCCTACAGAGAGGGAAGAATACTGATAAAAAAATAAAAAAAAAACTGGTAGTCACGTTACCAATTTTTCCACAACTGTTCGACTTTGGGCGTCAAACTTCAATTTCACCTTGCATTTTCAACAAGCCACTCAACAACTAAGTTCAGCACCAGATGGGACAAAACATGGATGGGGGGAAATCCTTCCTCCCTCCCCTCTTGTCCCACCATTTCTTTTTATCTTTCTTCTCAATTACAAAAAAATATATAAAAATTGTTTCACAGTTTTTTATATGAGACAAATTCGAATTTTAAGGCCACGTTCTCCACGTGCACAATCTACAATGATTTATTGCTACATTTAACTGCTGTTCTTGATCAACACAGATTTCATTTAAAAATTATAATTCCTGTAGTGATGGGAAAACAGTTATCCTCCCTATATATCTGTCCATAGCCTATGATGCTAAGCCAACTCGCTCGTTAAAACGAGTGGAAGGCAGATATCCCTGCCTTGGGGGGAGGAGAAAATGCTAAGCTACCTGGAAGACGCAGAGGGTGATGATAGATACACCAACCTCTGTCTTACCTTTACTTTAATTCTATGCAAGAAGGGAAATTTTGATACGATGGAAGTCTGTAGTTCCTTCTACTCAAGATTTTATATAGAATGAAATAAGAGAGTAGACACTGTCCAAAGAAAATTTGACAAGATTTGCTCAAATTGGATTGATGCATGTAGACTTGTCAGGTTGGACGCATCCACTCTTATGGGTTCTTCTTAGTCCCGCGCCTATTGACTTCTTCCCCGACCTCTTACCCCTTTTTGCTTTCCCTCCATCTTTCCTTTCTTTTATCCCTTTCCATCTTCCCCTTCTCCCGTATCCCGCCTTTTGATGAATCGTATGGTATTTGTAATAGGAGCCCATTAAGAGAGTCATACAGCCTTGATCTACTGGTGTGCTCCTTATCCAGTATTTTGATGCTAAATGATTTATACTGGAATACTATTGCTTTCTGGGTAAATGTATACTTTTGATATCTTCCTTATGTAAGGTTTTATCATGCAGCAGGAAATAATTGCTCATACGATGCTGTGTATTGTGGTGTTCTCAATAAAATCTTCCTTAAAAATTGTTATTCCATGTTCTTGATTGACAAAATGTACTAACTTCATTTCATACATATGCTTTGATACGTTATTCTGTTATATTCAATAACATTAATGTAGCCAAGGTCATTGTCTGATTCTCAATAAAAAAAATTTGATCAGAAAATGTAGCTTTTCCATTCTGTTTACACGCTTAACACCTGCCTGGAGCATTGTCTGAACATGAGTCTGAGCACCCGAATGTTGGCAGATAAGCGGTGACAAAAGATGGCCTCTCTTTGAAAAGCCACACAAAAACTGTCACCTGCTTGGTGAACTATCCCCCTCATGACCTGCAGAGCTTGGCTAGTAAATTCACAGGCCCTTTCACTAAATGTGTTGTCACATTATTGGCATTACCAAAATATGGTTCATTGGCCTGTTTTTTGATCAGTTTTGACTGCGCCATTGGAGTTTTGAGACTCAAGTGGTACAGGTTCCTATGCACTGCCTGAAATCTGATTTAGGGTGTTTCCATCTGGTGGAGTTGCCTCCTCCTGTTTAGTGGCAGCCTTAAAATTATCTCCATTCACGTGCTGTAGAAAGGATAGGTTTTGCTCCAAGGAACATTGGGGTAGCGTTAGAAAAACAGGTGCAATCAGAATCTGGCGCAGCCGTGCATGGTAGACTATCAGCTTCTAACTTCAACTTGTTCAGTTAAGCTTCGACACTGAAACCTGGTTTCCATGCAGAGTTGCACCAGATTTGTCACTCTCCGGTTTTAGTAAATAACCCCCAATGTTTGGGGTGTGTATTTCTGGCAAGTTCCCCTTCTATTCTCTGATTGATGGTTTTTAGAGGGATCTTGTTAGTCTCATTTCATTTGCTCTAATTCTATAGTAACTTGTAATGCATATTTTCACATTCACAGTTACATGTTCTCAGAGTGATTCTGTGCCGTGCTTTATGCTAGGTCACTGAATAATGGCTATTCGAGAGAACTACTAATACTACCCCCTGCAATGATTTGTGATACTCTATTAATAGCTACAAATTCTAGATTTTTGGCAAAAGGATAGCGTTTTGAATCTGAACACCACTACTTCCTAATGGGGTGTGAGCATGGTGGCAGAGGCCACCCGTAAAACCTGCTTGGCACTCTGGTAGGAGTTGTATCCTGTTGTGATGCCTCAGCCAACAATGTGGGGAAAGTTGGCAGAATTTCAGGAGTAGACTAATTTTTCCCAACTGCATTTGAACCATAGATGTTAAACATGTTAAGAGTGGAAATGCTACCAAAGTAACGATCAAGGTATTCCAACTTCAAGAAATATTTTTCTATTGTCCTGTGTGGTTGGGTGAACATCCACTTCCATATCATATGCAATGATGTGGAAGCCTACAGCAGTTATGGAGATACAAGAATCTTCAGAGAGGTCTGCAACATGATGTTGGCTATGAAAATAAAAGTTGAGATTTCCCCAAGAAGGCCTCTTATCCTGTGCACAATGGAGACAAATAAGTCATTGTGGTGGATGAGGATTTTGTACTTGCTGAGAACCTAATTCACCACGCAGAGGTAGGACTGAGCCCACAAGCAGATGTCAGGTCAAGTGGTGCTGGATGTTTAATTAGGTGGTATATAACCCCAGATAAAAAAATATGTAGATATCAAATAGGGCAAACGTCGCAGTGCTGGCGGGGTTGTACAGAAGTGGGAACTATGGCCTATATATGCTGGGGATGTCCCAAGATTAAGTGAATACCCCAATAAGGCAATACAGAGATTGGGTAATTTTTTTTTTTTTTTTTTTTTAAAGCCAGTGGCGTGTGAAACACACCCAAAAACTCCACCCAGTGCCCAAAAAGGTGCAATGGGTGTTACACTGTCCTCCGCTAGGAAGGACCTTACCTTGATCCCCCGGGGCGTTAGGCTCCTGACGGGGACTGGGGTACTTCATTATGGTCCATCTGGACTGAAACCAGATGGACCCCTTTCTCTGGAGGATCTGCCGAGACAGACCCACCCAAGTAGTCGGTGGGACTCCCCTGAAGCGAGATTCCATGAGAGAGAACGAACCAAGCCAAAAGGCCTATGTCCTCCCCCTCCCAAGACTTTCAAGGTAGGCCCGAGGACCCACACCCTACTCATTCACACAGTGACAAACGTGTATACAACCAAACAAAAATAATACAAAAAAGTGACAAAGGAAGTGGGGAAGAAGGAAGTGGGAGAAGTGAAAAGTGGCCATTGTGCAATACAATGGCCGGCCCTTCGGCCAGGAATCAAAAATTCCTCTGGTCTTAGCCAAAAGGCTCGGCCCTAGAGGCAAGTGTGAAAAAAGCGTGTGTAGTGAAGTGACCAAGGTACCAAATCTCGAAGTGCCCCCTCTGAACACTTGTGCGAGCTATGGCACCCCTGGACTGCCACTCCAGGGGCACATTCACCACGGGCTTTTTGTCACAACCCTGACCAACAGCCCAAACTGATACAGCCCCCTTCCCCAAACAGAAAGGTAGAGAGTTCTGAAAGCTATGGGAGAGCCCTCTTCCACCTAATTATATTCAGGAAGAACCAACCCCCCCCAGCTACTAGAGGGGCCATCTTACGCTCCCAAAAAACTGGCGGGTCTAGGGACTGCACCAAGTCTAGGCCAAAAAGGTCAGGGACCCAACTCTTCAGCCGGACCCAGTGGTTCTCCATCAAAAGGCTTCCCTTTCGGCTATCTCTAACCGCTCCAGGTCACCTTTACACCAGCAGGTTTTGCATAGCCACCGACACCCCTAATACACCTCACTGTAGATCAGGAACAGAAGCAAGCGCCACCTCCTGGCAACTGTTAACAGATACTACACTTGATCTTAGCCAAAAGACCGAGAAGCAATTCGGTGATACCCCATATGATGAACGCCGCTAAAAGTCTGATATCTAAAAAGTGGAAAGAAATAGAAAGCCCCAAAGTAGGGGACTGGCTTAGTAAAGTGGAGGAGACATAGCGGTGAAGAAAATAGGGAGGTATTCATAAACAGATGGGAAAAGTGGAAGGTTTAAACTGACAAGGAGAGGCGATAAGCTCCTAGAGGTGGAAGTACCGGGTAAAATGGTGGGATAGGGGTAGCAGGTTTGAAAATGCAATGGTAAATCAATTTTGTATTATCCCGAATATGTAAGTTTTTTTTTTATCAAAAATCAACAAAGTGGTGCTGGCCTGTTGTATACTACTGTATGCAGAACATAAGCAGGTACAAACTCATATGGTTCTGCCCTATTGTACAAACTTATTGGACTTAAATGGTTCACTTCTTGCATGACCACATTGGATCTAAGGATAGGGGAGAACCCAAAGTCATGTACTTTAGATCTCTTACCAGACACCCACAATATGGACAAAAATTTCAAAACAAATTCTTCCATGAAACATTATTCACAGCCCACAAGTTGCTAGCAAGAAAACTGGATGCAGGCAACCATTCCCACACTTGAGTCTTTGATAACAACAGGAGGTGAACCTAACGCTCCCCTATATAAGGCTCATTTATGGTCCCACTAAATAGAATATAGGGCAGATGGCTGGCACTACCCGTCACATGTGTACGAGTTGTTTCCTCTTTCAAGACATTGGATGTCCCTGTTTGGTTGTTAGACCTGATAATCATGTAACAGGTAATGTCAAGACATCTGTTTAACGTAATTACCTCCTGAACCATCTTATTCACATGCCAATTGGCCTTTTGTTACTCATTGTATGGATTCATAAGATGTTTGTGTACATTGCATTTAACTCCCTTAAGTTTTTTTGACCGTAAAAGTCTTATGGGCAACTGAACTATCAGAATGTATGAAGCCCTAAGGCTCAGCTTCCATCGACGTTGTGTTTTAGGTGTACTACCATTAAACTCTTTGAGGTCAATTCACTAACGGCTACCGCATGCAGTAACAAGCCCACTTGAATTTGCATAAATTGAATGCAAAAAAAAAAAAAAAAAAAAAAAAAAAAAAAAAAAAAAAAAAAAAAAAAAACACATTCTAGTGGTAAGCCCAATTCACAAATGGAACAGGAAATTTAAAAAAAAAAAAACAACAATGCAATATTTAAATCACCAGCGTTTTGCTGGCAGTATCACATGCAGTATTTGCTGCTCCTCTGGAGGGTGGATTGGATTTACAGCAAAATATTAAGTGCAATTTGTTGCAGTTTAACCTCCTGAGAAGACATATTGACCCCCGTCCAGCAGACTCATGCTATACCTGGCATGACCAAGTTGATCGCCGATCTACATTTCCTAGGCAAGGCATCAATCCAACCAGGTCAATTTAGCATTTTTTTTTTTAATCATCAGCCATGTTAACAAGTGCCACAGCATGTGACTTATGACACTTTTCCAACCATAAAATCGCGGCCTGCAAACTGAAGTTATTCACATTATATGTTTACAAACTTTGGGGCAACATTTCAGCCTTTAATGCCAATGTTGGTGCTCAATGGGCCACTATTCTAGCCCATGACACCCACAGAAATGAGCATTATTCCTCCTAAGAAAACCTAGAGAAAGGGGCACTATTCCAACCCCAGGACACCAACTTGCACTTTGATGAAAGCATTAATAAAGCAAGGATGACTTTCTTTTTTTTTTTTTTTTTTTTTTTTGTATTAGACGCTGTTGGCAGGCTTAAAAACACATATTGCTATATATGTGGACTAAAAAAAGCTGTTTTCTAGAAAGGGTACATAGTGGGCAAGAGGGTTCACCTAGAATTATTAGTGTTAATATGTAGTAGGCACTCTCCTTTAGCCTTTGATGGATTATATACATGTAGAAGAAGCTATTGGGATCGGAGCAGACATCTTATTTCTATTGTATTGCAGGTCAGCAGCCAGACCTAAAACCTTGTAGCTCTCCAACTTGGCACTATATTCATTGGAGCATTTCAATTTTGTAGGGGTATAGCCATAGAGATACAATAACTTTGACGCAGTTGGACAGCTTAAAACATGTACAGTATTGTAATTATATATAATAATTTTTTTTTTTTTTTTGTAAAGTTTGCTTAAAAAAAAAAAAGAAAAAAAAAGAAGGAAGAAGGATGTATTAGTGGTGTGCAGAGGCTTCTTGCAGAATTTTTTGTAACGTGGTCACGGCCCTTTAGCACCTGATTATAGAACATGTAGTACTGGGATTTGAGCACAGGTGTACTGCATCTCACTTCTGAAGCATTTTTTTTACCATACAGACCCTGCTGAAATTTAGCAGCAGATCTGCAATGTGTGATTCCACAGGTGACTTAATGAGAACATTCCATCCAGCTGATGAGAGGAGACTCCTACAGGTGAGATGGATCTACACAACAACATTATACAGAGATCTTATCCTGTATAACATGAAGATCCTGATCTGATCATAGCATGCTTAGTGAGATAATACTAATCACCTGTACAAAACATGGGATAACTGGGAAAAAAAAAGTGTAGACCTATATGTTATGTATGAAAAAAAAAAAAAAAGGCAAAACTATCCACCCACCTAAAGCTGATTTACTTTTTGTATAGAAGCGAACAATTAAAGTACTACCTCCAAGGTGATCTTCTATTAGCAATTGAAAGAAGCCTCAACTCTAAGCCAATTGCTACTACAAGCAATGAATTTGAAGTGTTACTAAACCCCGGACTCTGCATTCACTATATCTGGTCTCCCACAGTACACAGAACATGAAATGCAATTATTTTAGTAAATATAAAATTGCTAATTATCTCATCAGCAGAATATAGCAGTCTTGTGAGTTTTCAGTGTTCAGACTTTATTTTATTATTATGGATTTAGGTCATAGAAAACACAATCCAACTATATAAAATTCATATTTAGTTTTTATGCGTGTCACATAATAGCCATGGTACACTTATTTACTTCAGTTTCATTTTATTTACATTTGACTTTCAAAACTTAAAAAAAAAAAAGCTGTTCCTAATACTGCAGTATGTACTTTATTGTGTAATACTTCACAAAGAGCTTGGAAGATACAAATCGGAGTGATGGAAGGAAAAAAAAATAGACAATGGATCCTGTACCTTTTTATGTATACTTTTTTTTTTATTTGGAGTATAGATTTAGGTTTGTCCCAAACATGTTTATCCAAAAAAAAAAAACCTCAGTATCAAAAGGATTTACTACAGAGATCATAAATCCATATTTGCTAGATCTTCTAGGGATGAAATTATAACTGGGGCACATGAGTTGAGGGCTCCTCCTTGGACCTGTAAGGCCCCTTTTTACACTCATACGACTTGTCCTGCAACGTGGAAATGCAAAGTAGCACAAGTTGTACCCCCATGATTTCCAATGAGTACCATTCATATCTGTGCGACTTCAAAAGTAGTCCATGTACTACTGTGTTCTGACTTTGATGCGAGCTACACAGGCTCTCCCTGAAATAACGGCAAAAATTGCAGTAGTATGAAAGAGGCCCAACACTGATGCGATTTGATCTATTGCTTTTTATGAGCACGGTGTTTGGGCTTACCTGCTTTATACATTTTATAAAAACTCAAAATCGGAAATAAACTATTAAACAAGGGAAGCACTTGACAGCGTCTTACTACCAATCTGAAGGGAGGATGGTTGTAAAGTTAGGTTTACACCTATACATTTTTTAGTGTATCCTGTGCTTCTGAAGATAATCAATTGAACATTCTTCCTATGGATCCTGTCCACATCTATGCTGTGTCCTGCTGTGCATTTTTGGAAGAGATACAGGTTGTTTCTCATGTACAAAAGGTGCATTTTTAGGTCTATAGACTTAAATGGAAGAGCATCAAAAACAAAAATGAATACATTTTGAGTAGGGCTTTGTGTTATGCATTTTTTAGGAGGAGGCCGGTTGTAAGAGAACACAAAAAAACCCTGAAAAACACAAACGGGTGTCAACCTCGCCATATACTGCATGTTCTTTTAACAGGTCTGTTCATTATATATAGAAAACAGTTATACTGAGGACCTCTACCAAGTGCTTTGAAAGCAGATGTGACACGCTATGCCAGTCTGGACTTCTCTCACCAATATACCCCGTCATTATATAGAGCAGTGGTCTCCAAACTACAGCCCCTTGTTTGCCTCTATCTGCCCCTTGGTGCATTGTTCATCTAACTGATACAAGACAGTATTCCCCTCAGTGATGGGGCACAATCGCTCCCACTGACAACGGGGGACCATTTCTCCAAATGACACCCGTTTGGGCATTTGTCCTCCCACTGATACCAACATCCAATCCCCCTAAAGTCTGAAGGACAGTAAACTGGCCCCTTGTTTAAAAAGTTCAGGAGACCCCTGATACAAAAGGAATAAAGATGGTCCAAGGCTCCATTCACACTGGTGCAATTTCAGATGCAACTTGATTCCTACAGAATCTCATCTTCTAGAGTGTAAGCTCTAAGGAGCAGGGTCCTCTGATCCCTCCTGTATTGATTTGTATTAAGTGTAATGTCCACTCATGTTGTAAAGCACTGTGCAAACTGTTGGCGCTATAAAAATCCTGCATGATAGTAATAACAATGGAAGAGAACATTGTTGCATGCATGGCAAGGTTCCTGTACTACTATAGTGCCATCCCTGCCTCAGACTATACAAAGTACTTCAAAAGTAGCATCAAAGTTGTCCTAACACATTGCACTGAAAGTCAGATCAATATCAGATCTCAGCAAAGTGAACCAAGAATGAATAAGAACCAAGGCTGAGCTGTGTAAATTGCTTCTCCAGACACAGAACTCAGGCTCCATTGACTAAATAGAGGTCTAAAAGTACTCCTCTATCCTAGCAAAACAAAAGTGAAATATCTCAGAAGGCTTTCTTTCCCTATCTTGTAGTATAACCAGGTTAATGTTCCATTGTAAATAAACTTCTATTAGAGAATTCCCTAACTATGCTGATATAAAAACACAGAATCAGTCTCTCTTTCCCTATCAATATTCTCAGTTTCTTTGCCGTTTGTTATAAAACACGTTCCCCCTCCCTCTCCCAAAGCACAAATGACTGTCTGCTCTGCCTTTCCAACCTTATGTAAGTTTCTCAGGCTCAACCCACTAATCACATGGTCTCCTCCAGCCAATGACAATCCTTTCTTTAGCCTGCCCCGCCCCCACTAATCACATGACCATCCTCCCAGCACTCTGGCTCATTATTTCCACCTGCTGACTTGACTCGTTAACTCTTTTCATGTTTTCTGTTCTTGTAAGGCACACACACACACCACTATCTAAAAAAAAAAAAAAAAAAAAAAATGGGGCCAACATTTTCATCCAAAAGAATTTTCGTATAGTGTGTACACAATTTTGGACAGCCGATTCCGAATTTTCGTATGAAAATTCCCTAAGGGGGCAAACGCCAAAAAATGTTTCTCATAATGGAAACAGAACAAACAATTTTCGTTTAATGTGTATGATTTCCGTACAAGAAAATTCAGAAAAGGATGACTGTGCATGATCAGAAACAACAACACAACAATAAAAAAAAAGCCTTTGTTGTACGAGAATATTTGTAAGAATTTTTGTACAAAATGTTATTTCATCGGTTCGAATTTGCTGTAAAACTTTTTTTTTTTTTTTTTCCCTTCCATCACTATTTGTTCCAAGCTCTTTGTATTGTGTAATACTTAATAAAGTACGAACTTCAGTATTAGGAGCAGCCTTTTTTTTTTTTTTTTTTAGTTTTGAAAGTCAAATGTGAATAAAATGGAACAGAAGTAAATAAGTGTACCTTGGCTATTATGTGACACACAGAAACTAAATATGAATTTTTTCTTATATACCGTATATACTCGAGTATAAGTCGAGTTTTTCAGCACATTTTTTTGTGCTGAAAGTGCCCCCCTCAGCTTATACTCGAGTCAAGCACTTTTCTGCAGCAAAAAATTTCATTTTCTGAGCCGAATTTGGGGCCCCGTATCTCAGGGCCACAAAGCTGGGGTTCCTAGCACCAAGTGGCCCTGAGATACGGGGCCCCAAAACCAGTTCGGAAAATGTCATTCTCTGCTGCAGAAAAGTGCTTGACATTTTCTGAACTGATTTTTGGGGCCCCGTATCTCGGGGCCACTTGGTGCTAGAAACCCCAGCTTTGGAAGTTTTATGGTGCTACTTCCACTGGGTTTGTACACCAAATTTGGGGTTTTTAGCACTAAGTAGCCCCGAGATACGGGGCCCCAAATTTGGTTAACTGTATCCATCTGCAGCAATTTCATTTCGGGACCCTTTGGGTTCAGAGACCCCAAATTTTGGCTGCAGCTAGGGCGCATCTAGGAACCCTTAACTACCGAGTTTGAAGTTCGGGGGACCTATGTCTGCAAATGGGCATTGTTGACCCTCTTTTCCACTTACAGTAGCTGTGCATTTCTCACCCTCGTCTTATGCTCGGGTCAATAAGTTTTTCCCATTTTTTTTTTTGTGGTAAATTAGGGCCTCGACTTATACTCGAGTATATACGCTAGTTGGATTGTGTTTTCTATGACCTAAATCCATAATAAAAAAAAAAAAACAAAAAAAAAAAGAAGAAGAGGCTGGACAGTGAAAAAACACACAAGACTGCTATATTCTGCTGATGAGAAGATATTTAGCAGTTTCATATTTACTAAAATTGCATTTCCATGTTCTGTGTACTGTGGGAGACCAGATATAGCGAATGCAGAGTCCTGGGTTTAACAACACTTTAAAGCCATTGTTCGTAGAAGCAAATGGTTTAGCAATTGAAAGAAGAAAAAAATAAAAAAAAATAAAAAAATAAAAATCGAATGTTCTACCAAATTTTTTTTTGTCTTCAGATTTACTACAACCATATATGAGGTCAAACCTCAAGACCCCATACACACTAGTAAGGCCCATACACACGATCGGACTTTGACAACAAACATGCAAATTAGCTGTTTTAAGGCAACATCCTACCGTGTGTGCGCTACATCGGACAAACTTTTTCGGTTTTCATCGGACAAATGTTTGCTGTGCAAACAGACAAACTTTCCGGCAACAAAAGTCCTATGGTGCAAAATCCTATTGTGTGTACACAAGTCCATAGGATTTTAGTGCAAAGTACAAACATGCATGCTCAGAACCAATGCAAAAGATCAGACAACAATACAGAAGTTGACCAAAGGGTGGCGGTAAAGAGCTGAAAAACCACGTGATTTGGTGAAAGTTGGCTGAAAAAGTCCTGCCGTGTGTATGCTTAATTGGTTTACGGCCGACGCCCTTTGTACAAAAATCAACGGTAATGTTTGTACAAAGTCCTATCGTGTGTATGGGCCTTTAGATTGTCTGCAGATTTTTGTCTTCAGATTTACCAAAACCATGTAGAGCAAGGACCTGCCTTGGTCACATACAAATCAAATTGAAAATCCTAAGGTTTGACCTCATATTATATGGTTTTGGTAAATCTGAAGGCAAAAAAAAAAAAAAAAACACTACATTTTAAGCTGGATACACACTATACAATTAATTTTCTGTAGATTTTTTTTTTTTTTTTCCTTCAGATTTACCAAAACCATATAATATGAGGTCAAACCTTCAGAGTTCCAATTTGTATGCAATCAGGCAGGCCCCTGCACTACATGGTTTTAGTAAATCTGAAGACAAAAATCAGCAGAAAATCTGATGGTGTGTATGGGGCTTAAGATTTTCAATTTGTTTGCAATCAGGCAGGCCCTCGCTGTACATGGTTTTGGTAAATCTAAATCAGTGTTTCTTAACTCAAGGCGTCCCAACAGGTCAAGTGTTTTCAGGCTTCCCGTTATTTTTCACAGGTGATTTGATCAGTTTCATTGCCTTTAGACCCCTTTCATACTGTGCCGTCAGCGGTAAAGCGGAGCTATTCGACCACTAGCGGCCAAAAAGAGGTTAAATCCAACCGCAGTTTTACCGGCGGCATCGCAGAGCTGCCTCATTGTTTTCAATGGGGAGGAGCGGTGAGTTCACCGCTCCAAAGAAGCTGCTGGCAGGACTTTTTCTGACGCCCTGCCAGAGCACCGCTCCAGTGTGAAAGCCAATGGCGCAGCTGTTTTAGGGTGATTTGCAGGCGCTGTTTTTAATGCTATATCGCCTGCAAAACGCTCCACTGTTTACCCTTTGAGGACCAAGGGACGTATTTGTCCCATGTTTTTAAATTGCCTGAATGAACGAGTGACTTGTATAGCGCTACCTATGCGAACTGAAATCGTCTCAGGGCGCTTTTTGCTGCCGATGTCCATCTGCAGTATAGCGCAGTCGTTTGCCCCATGGGGTCCTGAGACGCTTGTATCATCTGATTAAGAACTTAAAACATTTTTTTTTTTTTTTTTTTTTTTTTTGAGTCAAAATATTAGTTCTGATCAACAAATGGATCTAGCTTTTTGCCAGTTATTTCACTAAATGGCTTAGTTACAGCAACCGAACTGTACGAACTTAAACTGTACGAAAATAAAAATTGCTTCTTTTTTTTCCCCATAAAAAGTAACCTAAATAGTCAGATGTTATTGGATAATAATTCCTCCCCCAAAAATGGCACAAGTGTGGAAATGGTTTTATTTATTGTTCAAATACATTCTTAAAGAGAAAAAAATATAATTATTTTTATATTGATGACGGTAATCTTATGGTCCTCAAAGGGTTAAGGGGACTTAGTAATTACCACGGCTGTTTCATCTGAGGGAAATCCTAAAAAAATACAGGACCTGTTGGGGCGCCTTGAGGACTGGGAGTTGAGAAACACTGATCTAAATGGATAACAATAAAAAGTTGTATAGTATGTATCCAGCTTAATTGACTTCAAAAAAACTATGCCTAAGGCCGGTCCTATTTATAAATGAAATAGACAGAATTCTTAATGAGGAAAGTCGCACTTTATTTGCTTATATCTGACCCCTCTGAACATGGGCCGGATGTGTGATATCAGAGAACCATGGTCATCACACCAGATCAGGAAGCTGAGACAGAAGCAAAATGGTGGAAGTCAACGTCAAGGGCCTCGAGTTGCCACCTCATATCCCTTTAAACCCGAACATATAATAATTACACAGGATCTGAGGCCAATTTGATGCGGATAAGTGGGAGTTTAATTACCACCTTAACCAGTTGCCGATATATGTCGGCACAAATGGCAGCGGTTGGCAAATGGGCGTACCTGTACGTCCCCTTCAAGGCTCGATTCACATCTATGCATGTTGCTTTTGAGCGTTTCTTCAGTGCTTTTTGCGGTTGCTTAGCAACTAGCTATATATATATAGTGTAAAAAAAAAAAAAAATGAATAACAAAAATGCAAAAAATGCAAAATCGCGGCAAACACGGTAAAAATGTGGTACTTGCGTTTTGGATGCGGGTCCATTGAATTCCATGACATGCAAAACGCTGCATTTTGCATGAAAAAAAGTCCCCGAACCTTTCCAAAAACGCAGAGGCACAAAAATGCATTGATGTGAACATGTTTCATAGGAACCCATGTTAAAAAATTTCCATGCATTTCTGCAAAATGCATAAAAAAAAAAAAAAAACTTATTAGTGTGAATCGAGCCTTAGAGCCGGAGATAGCAAGCACTGGACCGGCAGATTCAATGTCGCTAAATACAGTGCCCCCAAACCGCCCCCCCCCCCCCCCACACACACACACACACACACACACACACACACACAAAAGACGCTGCTTGCAGGACTTTTTCTAACTTCCTGCCCCCCCACTCCCCCGAGTGAAAGCACTCATTGCAATGAATTGGAGGCAGTTTACAGGTGCCAATTCTAGCGCTAAAACACCTGAAAACTTCCTCAGTGTGAAAGGGGTCCAACCGTTAAAAAGCTGATCAGCCTCTGCCAGTGGTAAAGGGTTTGTCTCATCCACGTAAACTGATACATTCTGCTGGAGAGCTTAAGCGTAAGAAGAACAATAGACTTGTTGGCTGGAATACCAGGTGAAAACAGAAGAAAGCCTAAAAAAAAAAAAAAAAAAAATTATATACTACAGCCATCACATGGCAATTGGTATAATAAGTGTTTGCTTTTGGGCTTAATGCCACTCCCTTGCCAGCCGCTCCAACGTACATTTAGACCCCTTTCACACTGAAGGCGGTTTTCAGGCGTCTTAGCGCTAGAAATAGAGCCTGTAAAGTGCCCCTCATTCTCTACAATGAGTTCTTCCACACCGGGGCAGAGCGCTCGAGGGACATTAGAAAAAGTCCTGCAAGCGGCATCTTTGGGGCGGTTTGGGAGCGCTGTATTTGCAATGAATGGGGCCTTCTTCGGGGTTAAAAGGGCCCCACTAGCGGACAAAAAAGGAGCAAAAGCAGACCTAGTGTGAAAGGGGTCTTACTTCTGGGGCTGCAGGGTACGTGATTTTGCACTTTCCAGGTCTGCGACCTGCTCCTGCCGATCGTTCCCGAGAGAGGCAGAACGGTGGGTCTGCCTATGAAAACAAGGCAGATCGCCATTCTGTCAGTAGGGAAGACAGGAACACGGATCTCTGTCTTCTCACAGTAAAAGCACCTCCCCCCATAGTTAAGTAAGCACTCCCTAGGAACACATTTAACCCCCTTGATTGCCCCTAATGTTAACCCCTTCCCTGCCAGAGTCATTAGTACAGTGACAGTGCATATTCTTAGCACCGATCACTGAATTAGTTGTCAATGGTCCCCAAAAAGTGTCAGTTTGGTGTCCGATTTGTCCACCGCAATGTCGCAGTCCCCAGTCAAGTTGGGATTTTTTAAAAGCAAAAATATGTAGCACAATATTTATTGGCCTAAATTTAAGAAATGTGATTTAATTTTTTTTTTTTTTTTTTGGATAGGTAAAGTTTTTTTTTGTTTTTTTAAATTGTAGGTCTGTTTTTGTTTATAGCCCAAAAAAAAAAAAAAAAATCCCAGAGGTGATCAAATACCACCAAAAGAAAGCTCTATTTGTGGGAGGAAAAAAAAGGACATCAATTTTGTAAAATATCCCATAGTTTGTAAACGCTATAACTTTTGCTATAACTTTTGCGCAAACCAATCAATACACGCTTTTTTTTTTTAAGCAAAAATATGTAGCAGAATATATTGGCCTAAATTGAAGAAATGTGATTTTTTTTTTTTTTTTTTTTTTTTTGGATAAAGTTTTTTCTTTTGTTTTTTTCTTCTTTTTTTTAAATTGTGGGTCTGTTTTTGTTTATAGCCCAAAAAATAAAAAATAAAACCCAGAGGTGATCAAATACCACCAAAAGAAAGCTCTATTGGGGGGGACATCAAATTTGTTTGGGTACAACGTCGCACAACCGCGCAATTGTCAGTTAAAGTGACGCAGTGCCGTATCCCAAAAAATGGCCTGGTCATGAAGGGGGTAAAACCTTCCGGGGCTGAAGTGGTTAAAAACGACAGCGTAGTATATAACTTGTAGTTAGCCCCTGTACATCACAGTACGCTTTTTATCTGGTCATAATCTTTCACTAGATCAGTCCAGAAGATACACCACCCGCTTAGACCCCGTTCACACTGGGGCCACCCGTGCATTTAACAGCAAAGCGGTGCTCGTTTTTAGCAACGCTT
Source organism: Aquarana catesbeiana (assembly GCF_042186555.1). Classification (NCBI taxonomy): domain Eukaryota; kingdom Metazoa; phylum Chordata; class Amphibia; order Anura; family Ranidae; genus Aquarana; species Aquarana catesbeiana. The sequence goes on along the minus strand of NC_133324.1, from coordinate 18,728,765 downwards.
TTCGGCCACCCTTAACCCCACTAAGGCGGCCAAGGGGTTAAAACCGCCCTTGTTGCGGCGCTCCCATAGCTCTGCCCATTCATTGCAATGGAGCGCTCCCTACCTGCCCCAAAGATGGCGTTTTTGCAGGACTTTTTCTAACGTCCCGCAAAACGCGCACCACCCCCAAATTTGAGAGCACTCAGGCTTTCCACATTCGGGCGGAATGAGGAGGCAGTTTTCAGGTGCTATTTCCAGCGCCAAAAGGCCCGAAAACTGCCTCATTGTGAAAGGGCTCTTAGGGCCGGGTTCACGCTGCTGCGGTGTGAATCTGATCCGATTGCGTCGCAAATTTTCTTCGGCAAACATCGCATTGAATTTGCATCGCACACGGATCAAACTCGCACAGGACACTTTTTGTACGCAGCTTAGGTTCGCAACGCATTGATGTGAACGCCACTAAATGGAAAACTATGTTGTTAATTAAATGACTTGCGAATTTGAGCGATCGCAACGGCTCAAATTCGCAGCAGTGTAGCCTGGCCCTTAGAGGGCTTAATCATTTAATAGATGGGGCTGCACAGTGCTTAACGAAGCCCCACCTGGGATGAACAACGGGGCTGTGTGTGCTAATTTCTTAGAACTCTTGCAGGTGGTGGAAAGTGATTTGATCTCTATGAACAGCTTATTTGAATCAGAGGGGGGGGGTACGGAGTAACATGCAGCTTGCTTGTAATTGAAGCCCATGCCAGAGCACCGTCAGTAATGAAAGAGAGCCCCATTTCCATGTTTATGAACCTGTTATGGTGCTGGTTAGCGGGGTTTGTTCATCAAGCATATACCATTGGAGGGACAACGTTTACATTTAATAAAACGTGCCTATTACTTTTAATGGTTAGCCTGTGACTTTAACCACTTAAGGACCGAGCCTCTTTTTGAGATTTGTTGTTTACAATTAAAAACATTTTTTTTTTTGCTAAAAAATTACTTAGGAAAAAAAAAAAAAAAGTATGTTTGTGGGTTCTAACACCCTAGAGAATAAAATGTTGGTCGTTGCAATACTTTCTGTCACACCGTATTTGCACAGCGGTCTTACAAGCGCACTTTTTTTTAATAAAAAAATAAAAAAAGTAAAGTTAGCCCAATTTTTTTTTTATATTGTGAAAGATAATGTTATGCCGAGTACATTGATACCCAACGTGTCACGCTTCCAAAATTGCGCTCGCTCGTGGAATGGCGACAAACTTTTACCCTTAAAAATCTCCATGGGCGACGTTTAAAAAATTCTACAGGTTGCATGTTTTCAGTTACAGAGGAGGTCTAGTGCTAGAATTATTGCTCTCGCTCTAAGGATCGTGGTGATACCTCACCTGTGTGGTTTGAACACCATTTTCATATGCGGGCGCTACTCACGTATGCGTTCACTTCTGCACGCGAGCTCGGCAGGTAGGGGGCGTTTACTTTTTTTTTCTTATTTATTTTACCTTTTTTTTTTTAAATTGTAAAAATAAAAGAAAAATAACTATCACTTTTGTTCCAATTACAGTAATATAAAAAAAGCATGACAGGACCTCTTAAATATGAGATCAAAAAGACCTCACATCTCATATTTACACTAAAGTGCAATAAAAAAAAAAAAAAGTAATTTGAAGAGGAAAAAAAAAAGGGGGGCCCTTTTAAGAGCTATGGGCGGAAGTGAGGTTTTGACGTCGCTTCCACCCTGCAATGTTATGGAGACGGGTGGAGGCCATCTTCCCCTCACTTGTCTTCATACCAAGCCAGAAGGACCGGATCGCCTCAGCTGCTATCGGTGGAGGGGGGGTTCCCCTCCCGCCGCCAATAAAAGTGATCTTGCGGCGAATCTGCCGCAGAGACTACTTTTATCTGAAAGCGGACCGCCCGCTGAAGAAGAGGATACTGGGGTTATGGTAGCTCGCTTTTGTCATAAAAACGATATTCCTTTTCAAAGTAGCGACGTAAACCTGCGGCGGGAGGTCCATACATGGTTAAAGAGAATTTTTAATTGACCCCCACCACCCCTCAGGACAGTTAGGGGCTTTTTCATACTATCTACAGAGACCTGCATTTTTTTACAAATGAAAAATGCAGATCTCTGCCAGACACACAAAAAACAATGGTCTTCTGTCTCGTTCACGCCAAAACGCAGGTGTGATGTGCGGAGCGCTCTGCGCGGAATCATTCAAAATGAAAAGGAGGGGGAGTCATGCACCCTCGGAAGCAATGAACTCCGGGCACAAAAAGAGATGTATTGCTTTCAGGTACTATGCACAGAGGCCAATGTAATGTGTCCATCGGGGATTGTGGGGCATAAGTGGACAAATCTGCAGCCATTTCTCATTCCAAAAATATATATATCTCTATCTCTATCTCTATCTCTATCTCTATCTCTATCTCTATATATAGGAGGGATGTTGATTTTTTTTTTTCTCATCAAATGCTTTCCCCCCTTGCCTGGTTTTAAGAAGAAATAAAAACTGTACAAAAAAGTGGCAATGTACCTTTTGCAGAGGATACGTCTTGTTCTTGCTTTTTTGTAAATGATGTATGAACAGGGAGACCCTTTCCTAAAATACCAGGAGGAGGTGATGACATCGCTTATACGCAAGTCGGCTATACCCCCACACCCCAATAGGTGCAGGAACTCAACCATGCCCTGCACACACCCCGGGCACCTGCATCCCCCTTCTCCCCATCCTGCACTCAGTGGGAGCCACTCAGTGGGAGATCAGATCTGAGGGAGCCAATCTGTCACTTGTAAAACACAGAAGTCTGGCTTTTGCGTTTACAAGTGACAGCTTGGCCTGCCACAGAGTGATAGTGGTGTGCAGGGAGCAAAGGGCCTGAGCTGGAGGTGGTGGAACGGAGTTCCAGCTGAAAAAAAGCCCTGCCTGTAGCACAGATCACCTCCAGAGAGAAGAAATTTAAAGGATGTTGCGGCAGACACAACAGGCACTATACCCTGTATTGCTCCCACCTATTCTAAAAATAAAAAAATTAGGCCCTGTGGGAAACTTAGAATACAAGGTATTGCTGTCCCTCCAAAACCAGGCCTGTGCCTTAGGCTCCGTTCGCACTTGAGCGTACCTGGAATCGCGGGCAGAATTGATTCCAGAATCACGGCAAAACGTGATGTGTTTGTGATGCCTTTATATCCTAAACGGCAACCCAAATGCGGTGCAATTTTTCCCACGATTGAGTGACAAAACAAGCTAAAAATTGCAACGCCAAATGCTCTGGTTCTGTGTCAAGATTTGGTACGGAGGGAGGCTCATTCTAAATTTATGGTGCTGCTGCAAAAACGCGCCACAAAAAAGAAAAAAAAAGCTTAGCGCAGTGGTAGCTGCTGCACTGCTTGGGTGTTAATGGAACCTTAAGGTGCTTCAAAGTTTACCATTCCAAAGACATGTATTAGTGTAATTATATACAAGTATTCACACTTTTGGCTGTCTGTTTATACCTCCCAGTACATAAGGTTGTTACGTTTCAATTTTTTATGTATTAGTGGATTGTTTCGTTGTTTTTTTTGTGGATTTCATTTGTTTTCGCTGACGAAGTCCAATCGGGACGTAACGCCGCGTACCGGGAGGGTGGAGCTTAGTTGCGGACATCACCCGCTGCCACACTGTGTTTGTCGGCATTACACTGTGCTGTAGTCCGTTCAATTTTATCATTGCGCCTATAAGCGCTTGGTTTTTACTGTTTGTTAGTGAACTTTTTCCACAATAAAATATACGAAGTACTCTTAGATGGTATCTTTAATTTTTTTCATTGAAACTTTGGAGCGGTCTTCCCCACATCTCTATTGACCTGGCGGCTTATATCTCTATCTCTGACATCTCCCTGCTGGACGGCTGGTCTACTCCCCTTTGGATGACTGGATTTTTAGGCTTCAGTGAAATTCTCCAGAGACATCACCAGGAATTACCATCATCCCCGTGGGGATACATGCGAGTTTGACCCCTGCTTTGCAGAGGTCCACAGAATCTGGTAAGCGCATTTGAGTGAAGATGTTATACAAGACCGATTCAGGTCATTGGAATTCTACATAATATGGATTCGTCCTAATGGACATTTTGATATTTATCCATTCATTTTTTTGATTTATTAATTCTTATTTATTGCGCTGCACTTACCGTTCAATTTTTTTTTCATTCCAAACACATATATTAGTGTAATTATATACAAGTATTCACACTTTTGGCTGTCTGTTTATACCTCCCAGTACATAAGGTTGTTACGTTTCAATTTTGTATGTATTAGTGGATTATTTTGTTTTTGTGGATTTCATTTGTGCTGGTCAATGATCTCAAGGCAGCAGTTGGGACCACAGTCACATATATTTAATGTTTTGTCTGCCTATCTGGAATCACAAGCCTGTCTTGGAATGGTTGTGCTGGAATCTGTACTGATGGTGCCCCCCCCATTAATGGTTGGCTCCATGAATGGCTTGTAAAAAAAGGAAAATCCTAAATGTTGTCACAACACACGGCTTTATTCATAGAGAAGTGCTCATGTCCGAAACCCTTGGAGCGGAGCTGAAAAGTGTTCTGGATGATGTGACAAAAATGGTGAACTTTATCGAACAAAAAACAGTTCAAATCAAGAATGTTTCAAAAAATGATGCAAATCCTAGTTGCAATCTCGGAACGCCCAATAAGAGGATAGTATGCGACCGGTCTAAACTACGTGGCATGTTCACCAGGCGGACAAGATGGGTGAACTAGAGATACTGTTCTACGAGGAGGATTTGGATTTTGTGGGAATTTCAGAGACCTGGTTCAACAGCTCTCATGATTGAGGGTATGGCCTTTATCGCAGGAATATAGAGGGGTATGCCTGTATATCAAGAACAATGTACAAGTGAATGTGAGAGATGACATCACTGAGGGAGCTAGGGAGGAGGTGGAATCCTTATGGGTAGAGCTCAAAAGGGATGAAGCTAAGGGGAAAATAATACTGGGAGTATGCTATAGGCCCCCTAACCTGATGGAGGAGGGGGAGACAGATCTCCTGGAGGAACTATATCCTAATCTTTGGATAGCCCTAAGAATTGCAGTCACCCTGCCTGTAACAGTAGCATCATCAGAGAGGAGCTTTTCAAAATTAAAGCTCATCAAAAGCTACCTGAGGTCTTCAATGTCACAGGAATGTTTGAGTGGATTGGCCATCATGAGCATAAATCGTGATGTGGAAACACCTATCCTATGATGACATCATTGATGATTTGGCCTCAAGAAAGTGCAGAAAAGGAATATTTTTATAACTGTCCGCTTGTCACTTTAAATCTTTGTTCAGCACTGAATGACAGGTGGAACCTTTATTACCTTCTTCTTGTTTCTCTGGGGAATGTTTTAATCACCAGATACTTCCTGCTTCCTCTAGTTTTGCAAGGGGCTTTCATTTAATTCAGCATCCAGTGCAAGCCAGCAGTACCTTGTGGGAAGGTATGCAGTAAAGTTTTCACGTTGCAAATGGTGCTTAAAGTATTTAAGGAGTCAAAATATTAACCTCTGTGGTGTTCAACCTTAGTGCACACCTTTGAGGCAAAAGAATAAAAGTACTGCACCCGTCAGAAGCTCTCCTCTCGTTATTTAGCCAATGGGGCCGCTACAATTTTGATGGTAAGATTTTAATTCAAACATTCAAATGTTTACACCTTTGTAACATGTAACAATGATATGATGACAACAGTGTAAATGACTGCTTAACTATGTAATATTCTTCTCAGTTTCTTCTAGACAGTCCAAATAGTCTGGTGGTGCCCATACTGATGCCGAAAATGCCCAGGCTGTAGAGAGAACCAAAGATAATCCCAAAAGCCAAAGTTCAGGGTTTTAATTTATTATTTTCTTCTTATTTATGTTTGTTTACGTTAATATTCACTTATTTAATAATATTCACTTGTTATATTATTATAGAAAATACTCTATTCAATAAATATTGTTTGTTTGAACCTCATTCTATTCTATATTGTTGTACTTAATCATTGGCTGTTTTGTTTAAAGGAGGGAGGATTGTATTGGGAGCATTGAAGTGTCAGGTGTGACAATGGCAAATGATTTACATAGCTCACGGCATCACGGGCCAGGTACAGGGCCCCTTAGAGGAATTTTGCTTAGGGCCCCAGGGAGGTCAGGATCAGCACTGGGTACAAGCAACCATCGCCAGAGTCTGCATTACATGGTGCAGGAATATCTAGGGGCAAGAGCAGGCTTGGAGACCTTTCCACCAGAACATCCACTGGGTTACTGGATCTTGAGGATGGACCACTGGCCAGAACTTGCTCAATATGCAATTGAGCTACGGGCCTGTTCTGCATCCAGCGTTTTTTCTGAACGCACATTCAGTGCTGCTGGAGGGTTTGTAACGGATCATAGAGTGCACCTGTCAACAGACTACGTTGATTGATTCATTTTTATAAATGTGAGCCTGATGCTGTTGTGACTGATTGAATTTTCTATGGATGTGGGATCCCTTGAAGGCTGCCTATGCTGAGTGACTATCCCTTGAAGACTGCCTATGCTGAGTGACTATCCTATTCCTCCTCAATCTTGATGATGCTAGCTTCCAACAATATTTCTGGTTTAGGGCACCACCACTGCCTAAGGCCCAATTTTTCTTCCCCTGTTTAAGAGGGGCATGCAATTACAATTTTTGATCAAATATATCACAGCAGGGCCCATTCCTGCACTCACCAAGAGTAATTGTGAGGTCTTACAGTGTTCTGGTACCACCAACACCTAAGGCCCAATTTTCTGCAGAGTATATGGTGCCTGGGGGCCCTCCACGCCATTTAAAATGTGGGTGCGGGGTTCCCTTTAATATCCATACCAGACTCAAAGAGCCTGGTAATGGGCTGGGGGGGGGGGGGGGGAACCATGCCATTTTTCTCAATGATTTTCATCTATGTTGCCGGGACCCGACAATTCATTACAGCCACAAGCAGTGTTACATGACTTTTTCTTCTTTAGAAATGTCATTTTGCTGTGGCATCGTTCTAAACAAGGGAAACATGCGCCACTTTACAGGCATACTATAGACACCTCCCAGGCACGATATTTAAGGGAATATTTCATTTTTATTATTTCACTTTAAGCATCATTAAAATCACTGCTCCCGAAAAAACAGCTATTTTTAAAACTATTTCTTGCATTGATACATGTCCCCTGGGGCAGGACCCGGGTCCCCAAGCACTTTTTTTGGCAATAACTTGCATATAAAGCCTTTAAAATTAGCACTTTAGATTTTTCACGTTCATGTCCCATAGAATTTAACGGTATTCGAACAAACTTTTTACATGTTCTGCTGCGAACCAAACCGGGGGGGGTTGTTCGGCTCATCCCTATTCTTAAGCTGTCTTTGTGGAAATTCCTCTACTGAGTCTGTGCTGTTATTCATAAAATCGGTTGATCAATTGCCCTCCTTTACAAACGAATACTGCTTTGCTACTTCAGTAAAAGCTGAGATAATATAAATATATTGACTTGTGTGACGTGTCTTTTAAAAAGGTGGCTTGTGAAAAGATGTCAGAACCCAGAGTGTCAGGTCGGTTGGAAGGATCATGGTGATGCAGATGAGCAGATAAATCCAAGCAGTCCTCAAGGGGACCGTGCTACATCTAACTGAAAGCCACCTGGATATATTGCAGAGCAAAATGGAATATTATTTTTCTTCTCTTTCAACAAAAAAAAAAAAAAAAAATGTATGATTGGGTGAGGAACCCTTTCTTAGATTCTTCTGTTCAGTCAGTGAACTTGAATTTAACAGAACAGGAAGAAATTTGTGATTTGCAGGCTGATCGTACCCTGAGGATGAGGTTTGATCTTAGACAAATTCTGTATTTCAGTAAAGAGAGTATCCTGCCATTTATAGAAAGGCATTGAATGTTTTGCTGCAGTTTTCTACTTCCTACATGTGTGAGCAAGCTTTTTCCTGTTTATCAAGCGCAAGGAACAACATACCATATTTATCGGCGTATAACACGCACCTTTTTCCCCTTAAAATCAGGGAGAAAATCGCAAGTGCGTGTTATACGCCGATCCCCGCTGACCGTGAGGTGGAGAGCAGCGAGCGCCGCCGAAATACACATAGCTGAGTGTACTGTGTACTCGGCTAGGCTTTGCTTCTCTCGGTTCCGCTCGCAGTCACGCCCAGTCCCGCCATTGGACCTGTGTTATGTCCATCATAGGAGCCGGGCCAAGGGGCGAGACTGCGAGAGGAGCCGAGTACACAGGACATCCAGCTCTGTATCTCAGCGACACTAATTTTAAAAACTATCAGGCTGCATTGAGACTTGGCAAGGCTGCAGATGGTCACTGATCATTCTGCAATGATGGACAAGGCTGCAGATGGACATTTAAGTTTAAGGTTTTTTTTTTCCTTAAACTTCCCTCCTAAACTTGGGGTGCGTGTTATACGCCGATAAATACGGGTAGTTTAAATTTCAGTTGAAGATCATTTATGTGTGCTTATTTCAAGTTCAACCCAGAATTGAACATCTGTGCAGAAAAAAAGCAAGCCCAAGTTTGACATTAAGGAGGGAAGTGTTTTTTTTTTTAACAATATTTATTCTATTATTTGATACAGTTTCTTTATTGCAGTTATATCTACAGTTCGCTGATTAGATTTTTTTCTTTCAGGGGTTCCCCAATATCTCAAACTCTTTGTCAAGGGTTCCCCAAAAGGCAAAGACCTTCCAAATGACTGTTCCCTTCCAGGAACAAGTCAGCCATCCCTACCATATGTCTTCATTGATGAGGCCCCGTTCTCCATCTCTGAGCACCTTATAAGAGGATTTCAGGGACCACTGTGTCAACAGTGGTTCAAGCCTCTAACCCCAATCCCCTCTTATTCTAGAATCCTGGTTTTGGTTGTGATACATTCTCTGTTTTTCCACTTGCGAGGTGGATTGACGTGGCCAGTCTCTGGGAGGGGACCAAACCTGATTTACAGTAAGTCAGCCAAGCCCAAGTACTTGAAGTCTTCTTTTTCACATATAATTAGGTTATTAATACACATAGAATACAAACATTTTAAATGTTTTTTTTTTTTTTTTAAATAAAAGGAGAGTAAGGGAGCCACTCGCTAATATTGATCTGTATATATAAGCAATGATGTTAATTACTACATGCCATGTAAAAGTTTAATAAAGTATGGATTACAAAAAAAAAAAAAGTCAGCCAAGCCTGCAAGTCTTATGCTTGGTGATCGCACTGGTTACACGTGCTCATGCTCCCTGTTTGTCCTGCTCTGCTGTCTGGATTCCCTCATTGACGACCTTGGATCAGATTTTCACTACTCTCTGAATTCTGCCTGTTTTTTGGACTACGGATTTGACCCTGACTATTGTGAACCTTGCCTGCCTTTTATCTGTACTGTCATTGAACCACTCTGCTTTGCTCAGTTTAGTTTGCATGGTGGCCAGGTACTATAGCATTAGCATATAGCATAAGATATGGGGGTAACCGAGTACTGGTAGACCTGCTTGCCTTAGGGGAAAGGGAGCTGCTATTGGTGAAAAACACAGAAGCAAGCTATATCTGACCACCTGCATTTAGGGGTCAGTTTCAGGAACATCTCTATAGCATCCAAAAATGTCATTCTACAAATGTGGCCAGGCATTTCAATGCTCGTCATGCAGGGAATTTGTCGTCAGTTTCTGTTCAAGTTATTGATCGAATATGTAATCTCAAGTGAAATCCCAGTTTCCATCTCCAAACCCTCATCCCCGAAGGACTCAATTTTGAGTGGGATGTCACTTTTTTTTTAACCAGTTCCGGACCGCCCCACATACATATACTGCGGCAGTGCAAAATCACGTACAAGTAAATGATTCGCAATCAAGGTTACGTCCCTGCGGCGATCGGATTTCAGTGATTTATGGCCTGTATCTGCTGATTGATTCTGACCAATGAAAGGACCTCATGTGCCTGTGTAATGAAAAACCACAGGAAGTGATGTCATCTCCCCTGCTGGAGCCCTTACGGTTCCAGCGTGCGAGGAGAGAGCATCTACTTTAAGTACACAAGCACTACACTGGCACCAGGACACAAAGGCACATATTTCACCCCCTGATCACCCCCCAGTTAACCCTTTCACTCCCTGTCACAGTGTCACCAAGGTAAAGTGTACAGATTTTTTACTGATCACTGCATGGTTCTCGTATGCAGCAGAGTGCCAGTACTAGCGCCGCTCTACCTTCTGGTGAACTGGGAAGCAATAGCGGCCTAGTACGTCCTGGTCATAGACAAACCAGCACTGCAGTATCACTTGGTGACATGGTGATTCCCATAAGCAGTTCAAGCTGGTGCGGTGGCTAGCACAAGTAGTGTCCCACAGTCATCAATTTAAACACCGGCCCGTAGAGCCCATAGTGCCCTTTCCACTGTACTTGCAAGTTTTGATTTGCAGTGACGGTTCTTCCCCCATTTACTCGCCAACCCGGAATTCAGGTGGAAACAGCAGATTTTCTGCCCCTTGATTTTAGCTTTTGAGCTGTTTTGCATGGAAGATCTGTACAGATCTATTGTGGACCAAATCAATTTATATGCTGGTCAATTTATTGCCCAAAACCCAAATTTTACCCTTGCCAGACAATTTTGCTGGAAACCTATAACGGTTCCCAAATTTAAGACCTTTCTGGGCCTATCCCACACCTCATGGGCATTACTAAGAGTGAGTTGCAGTCATATTGGTCTACTGACCCAATTCACCACATGCCCGTGTTCTCTGCTTCCATGGCTAGGACTAGCTACGAGCAGATCTTGTGGTTCATGCATTTCAATGACAATGAACTCTGTCATCCTCGAGGCGACCCTAAGCACGACCAACTCCACAAAATTCGGCCCCTCGTAAACCACTTCAATGAAAAAATTTGCAGCCTTGTATATCCCCAAACAAAATGTCTGCGCTGATGAGTCCCTGATTAAGTTTTCTGGCCGCCTTGTTTTCAAACAAACAGTTTCTCCTTAGCAAGTGTGCCAGATATGGGGTCAAAATGTATAAGCTCTGTGACAGGGGCACAGGCTATACATATAGTTTCCTGGTTTACGAGGGAAAAGATAGCGATGTGGAGCCCCCCAACTGCCCAGACTACACAGGGAGCAGCAGCAAGATTGTTTGGGACTTGATGTCACCCTTATTCGGAAAAGGGTACCATTTATACATGGACAATTTTTTATACAAGCGTGCCACTTTTTAGATACCTCTTTGAATTAGCGCATGTGGCACTGTGCGATCTAATCGCTGGGGCTTCACCCAATGGCTTAAAAATGCCCCATTTAAAGGGAGCCTGCTGGAGGTCCAATGAATTGCTTGCACTGAGATAGGACAAATGGAACGTTTTCGCTTCTGTCTGTCTTTCATTCACACAGATACAGCCGTCCAAATTACTACGGCGACAGGTGTTGTTGAGAAGCCCCTCTGTGTCCACGACTACAACCGCAAAATGGGAGGGTTGGACTTTAACGACCAGATACTGGCGTCGTACCTTGTTGCCCGTAAGGCCAGGTACAAAAAAATAAAAAGGTGTCTGTATACCTATTCCAATTGGCTCTTTTCAACATTTATGTGCCATACAAAAAGAGCCAGGAAGAACTGGATCCTTCCTAAAAGTTCCAGGAAGAGGTCATCGCAGGATTGTTGCCTTTGAATTCCTAGGTATATTGGCATTTATACTACCATGCCGCATTTTCGGCTTCCGGATTCAAACATTGAGAGGGTAAAAGTGGCTATTGTCACGATGCAAGAGGAAGGTTTTGCTGAAGGAGCTTCATGTCTTTTAGCGTTTGCTTCTCATGTCATGCCAGTCAGCAAGATTTTCGAGACGTTTATCTCTGGTCACTGCAGGGTGGAAATCCCCCTTTCCTCCTATCAGGCTAATCCGTGACCTCGAGAATGACCTCTTAATGTGGTACAAATTTTTTGATGCTTATAACGGTCGATCCTTTTTTCTTTTTTTTTGAGAGGGGCGTGACCTTCATGGGGACAAATGGCTGTTGGATGGCCTGTTTGTTTTTTTGGGTGGCAAGAGGAAGTGGCAGTGGATGGCTTTTTTGCAGACACCAGTTGCCCTTTTTTTGTGGGGGGATAGGAAGCAGTGCTAGGTGGCCTGTACGGGGACAACTGGCTGGATGGGGGGGGGGGCCTGTTTTTGTAGTGGGCAAGAGGAAGTGGCGGTGGATGGCCTTTGTTGGGACACAGTTTCTTTTGTATTTTTTATTTTTTTAGCCCGTGGTGGGTGGCCTGTATGACTGATTTTTTTTTTTGGGGGGGGGGGGGGAGCAGCAGTGTATCTATCTCTTGGGGATGGCTAATGTCTGTCATATGCCCCTTGCTTACCTTCAGGTCTCAGAAAGGCTCAAACAAAGCTTAAAAGATTTTAAGGGCCATTGGGAGACGCATAGAGAACTACTTTGTTGCTGTATCAGTCTGTCCTGCAAGCTTCAGTTTGCCCAAATTAGGGTATGTGGTTCTAGACCCTCTCAAGTACAATGCCAGACCCGCTCTTGTATTTCTTCTTATTTAAGCATAATTTAGCCACGCCCATTGCGTACCACATTCTTACTATGCCATGTCCAAAATCTCTTGCTCTGCCTCTAATTAGCAGACGGTTCCGCCTACACTACCTTACTGGCCTACAAAGAAAAACTGTCCCTAATATATTTTTTTCCCCCCAATGTTTGCAACTATGCTATATTATAAGCATTTAAGGGTATTCAGAATCCACCCCTCACTTCTTATGCTAATTCCATAGTGGGATCTGAGTATTTGTGCCCTGAATTCCAAACTGCTCATATTACGATCATTCCAAAGCCTGGGAAAGATTCTATTTGTTGTGGAAGCTATCCTAACTTAAAATGTATTTTTGTGGCTGGTGTTACACTTAAAAAAACACACTTGTTCCAACTTGCATACAAATTCAACTTACAAACCTACAGAAGCTGAACCACAGAAATCTGGTTTGTAACCCGGGGACTGCCTGTATACCTATCTCCCTATTTATCTAGCATATTTAAATATAATTATCTCACCCTTCTTAACCAGGTCAAAACTGATTTACGTAAAATGGTCCCACGTATGTCACTCATGGCTTGGGGAAAATTACGTAATTAAAATGAATGTTCTTCCCAGAGTTCTCTTATCCAAATGTTCCCGTTTGGGGTTCAGATTTTTTTTCTCAACACTCCGGTCTCTCATTATGTTATGTTTGGCAAGGTAGAAAATCACGAATCTCCCTTGACATCTTATCGCACCAAATAGGTGGCTTATCCTTTCCTAATTTTAAAATGTATAATCAAACCATTAATTTTGTCTCATATCGTTGATTGGTGCTAAGGGGTCCAGGTTATGGGTGAACTTGGAGTCTTTTTGGGCAGGAGTGGATTTCTATTCAGCTCTGTGGATTCCACGTTCTATCAAATCATTGGCACCCTTGGCTTCTCCAATCACCGTGTTTACGCTAGATATCTGGGATGCACTCCATTTTCAATACAAGTGGGCGTATAACTCCTCACTCATTCCTTTGCTTGGACACTATTTTTTCCTACCAGGCTCTATGGATCTGGGATTCAGACAATAGTCCCAAGATCAAGATCTATTGCTACACCACATCTTACAAGATGCCAACATTAAGCCCTTGAGTTTCATGTGTGGATCACCTCCTCCATCTCACATGGATCAGTGGAGATAGGCCCAACTTTCACGATTCATACAGACTGTTCTCAACCTACAATCCCTTCAGGATTTGACGCCCATTGAGGCCATACCCCACCCTCGAGACCCACACTGCATTGTGTCTCCCAATTTTACAAAGCTCTCCTCTCTGTAAGGTCCTCCTTTCCCATCATACCTGGCCCGGTGGGAAACAGATTTATGTTCTACTCTTGAGGACAAACAAAAGGATAAAAATTCTGAAACTCTCACGTTTCGTCTCTTCTTTCCTCTGGAGTCAGAGACAAACTACAAGCTAAGTCTTACCCAATGGCATCTCACTCTGGTTAAACTACATACCATGTTTCCGTCTAATTCACCCCAATGCTGGGGAAACTGTGGTAGCCGTGCCTCCCATGGCCATATTTGGCAAGTTTGCACGGTGATCCGACCATTTTGGCGAGATACGACTCACTTGGTCTCTGTGATATTAACAGTGAATCCCCTTTTGATCCCTGGCTAATTTTATTTCATTGTACAACTGAACCAATAGGCTGATATAAAGAGATCTATGTTGCCCCATTATTAAATGCAGCCAAAACACTTATCCCTCTCCTTTTTGGGGTCGGCAAAAATGTTCCTACAATGACTCACTGGCTCCATAAAGTTGATAAGATATGTTTAAGTTTGAAGAACTTGGCTTACATTGCTAGGGGCACGCTAATTAAAGACACTCTAAAATATGGGCTTGCTAGTCCGAGCTTAAGTCCTCCAAAACATATCTTGACATCATATTCCTGGTCCTTAAAGCAATTATTTTTACCAGCGTTTCATTCAGCTACCGTCTTATATATAATTACACTGTCTCCACCATTTTGACAACACTTGCTACAGACCACCGGCCTATACCCCCCCCCCCCCCCCCCTTCATCGCCTCTTCTCTATTTTTTTTTTTCCCCTTCTATTAATATGAAAACGACTCACCTTATGATTGTATATTGACATTCATCAGGGTTTATTGTGTGTTTTATTTTGAAGCCTGTACCACTTTTGGATACAATGCTTCTCATCGTACAGTTTTTGTATGACCCGTTTTATATTTCTCTCCGCTAGGAGAGCTATATTGTTTGACCTTTTGTAATTGACTTCACTTTGCAAAAAAAAAACTTAATATCATGTAAAAACTGTCAACAGGAACCCCTTTAGAATGTGTAATCAAAAGCAGCAGGCTTACTTTTACATCTACTCTACAGCAAACGGAATTGACTTAACTAATATGTCTATTTCCTTTCAGTTTCCCACCAACCCTAACGATTGGAAGTGATGCAGCATTTCAGCGACCGGAGGAACTTTCCAAATTGTGGTGGAGCCATCGATGGAAAGCTTGTACGGATTACACCACCTCCACATTCTATCTCCTATTATTTTAATTATAAAGGGTTTTTTTGGCATCATACTGCTTACAGCTGTTAATGCAAACTATTTAGTCATCAGAAAAAATGGACACAACTCTTACAGAAGTGTAATTGAACACACAGAGCTCTATCAGCACCTTCGGAATGGAACTCCAAACTTGCCAACCTGCAATGACACTGTCAGGAGGTTTGGCCTTTAATGTTTGTTGCTGTTGACGCCTAGGGGAACACCTAATAATTACAGCCCAAACAAGCTTCAGGCAGAAACTGACATTTATTTATCAAATTAGAAACCACATTTTTTTACAGCAATTCCACTTTTATTTAAGATTTATTTAACTGTGGACAAATGAAATCTGTATATCCAGCAACACATTGACAATAATCCCAATTAATTGTATGCCCCTCCATTTGAGTGGAAACCTGTCACAGTTAAAAAATGTAAAACCTTTCTCAGGCCTTACAACCTAAATATGGGATTTAAAAAAAAAATGACTTCTCTTGGTCCACACACCCACCATATGCCACTGTGTTCCTCCATTATTGCTAGGATACGCTATATGATTATGAGATTCCTTCATTTTAGTGACAATTCCCTGTGCTGTCCCTGAAATCATCCTGCATACAACAAACTTTATAAAATTAGGTCACATCATTTTTCTTTCCTAAAAAATGTTCTCACATTTATACTCTGGACAATATGTTGACGAGTCTCTCATCCATATTACAGGCAGGCAGGGCAACAGTATATCCCCAGTAAATGTGCCAGATACATGGTGAGGTTTTACCAACTTTGTGAGGGGGTCACAGGGTACACATATTTATGAAGGAAAAGATAGTTGGACAGTTGGAGCCCCCCCCCCTGGATGTTTAAGCTATATGGGGAGCAGAGGAAAAATTGTGTGGGACCTTGTATTATCTCTATTTCATCAGGCATACCAACCCCATGTGGACAATTTCTATACCAGCCTGTCACTTTTCCGACATCTTTACCTTCATGCGTATGTTCTTTCTTCCATCTACCAAGACAACTCAGTGGAAATCCAAGGAGGTCAAAAGTCAGCTCTAAAAACAGTGCAACACAATCAGAAGGGCTTACCACTTGACTGGCGACCACGAAGCTGAAAAGGGGTAATCATCAAGTTTGTGGAACAAAGAAATGTTGGTCACTAAATGGAAGGATAAGTGGGGATGTCTATGTCCTTTCTTCCATTCACCAACTTACAGGAACTCCAAGGAAGGCAACAGTCCGCTCCAAAAACCTGACTGCATATATAACTACAATCAGTTCATGGGAGGTGTCGATTATAAACAACCAAATGATTAAGCCCCAACTGGCAACCAATAGAGCCATCCACTGGTATAATAAAGTGTCTGTCTACCTATCTCAATTAGCCAAGTTTGCGAAATGAAGAAATGTTGGCCCTTAAATGGAAGGATAAGCAGGATGTCCTTTCTTGCATCCACCAAGACAACGCAGTGGAAATCCAAAGAAAGGCAACAGTCAGCTCCAAAAACAGCATGACACAAAATCAGAAGGGCTTCCCAAACTGGTGACCACGAACCTGAAAAGGGGGAGTCATCAAGTTTGCAGAATGAAGAAATTTTTGCCCTTGAATGGAAGGATAAGCTGGATGTGTATGTCCTTTCTTCCATCCAATAAGACACAATACTGGAGAACCAAGGAAGGCAACAGTCCGCTCCGAAAACTTGACTGCATATACAACTACAGTCAGTTCATGGGAGGTGTAGATTATAATGACCACAAGATTGAGCCCTATCTGGCAACCTATATTAAAAACCAATCGCCAAGCATCTTGGTGAGTGGGTGACAACAGTTGGTGCGATTATTTGCAAGTGGAAGAAACACAAAATAACTTTCAATCTCCCTCAGTCTGGGGCTCCATGCAAGATCTCACCTCGTGGAGTTTCAATGATTGAGAACGGTGAGGAATCAGCCCAGAACTACACAGTAGAATTTTGTCAATGATCTAAAAAGGCAGCTGGGACCAAAGTCACCAAAAAAAACAATTGGTAGCACAATATGCCGTGAAGAACTGAAATCCTGCAGCACCCGCGAGGTCCCCTGCTCAAGAAAACACATGTACTGTACAGGCCCGTCTGACGTTTGCTAAT
Source organism: Aquarana catesbeiana (assembly GCF_042186555.1). Classification (NCBI taxonomy): domain Eukaryota; kingdom Metazoa; phylum Chordata; class Amphibia; order Anura; family Ranidae; genus Aquarana; species Aquarana catesbeiana. The sequence continues at coordinate 18,711,564 of NC_133324.1, read as the reverse complement.
GAACATCTGAATGATTCAAAGGAGAACTGGGTGAAAATCTGTTGTGGTCAGATAAGACCAAAATCAAGCTCTTTGGCATCAACTCAACTTGCCATGTTTGGAAAAGGAGGAATGCTGCCTATGACCCCAAGAACACCATCCCCACCGTCACACATGGAGGTGGAAACATTATGCTTTGGGGGTGTTGTTCTGCTAACATGACAGGACAACTTCACCACATCAAAGGGACGATGGACAGGGCCATGTACAGTGAAATCTTGGTTGAGATCCTCCTTCCCTCAGCCAGGGCATTCCAGCATGCCAATGATCCAAAACACACAGCCAAGGCAACAAAGGAGTGGCTCAAGAAGAAGTACATTAAAAAAAGGTCCTGGAGTGGCCTAGCCAGTCTCCAGAACTTAATCCCATAGAAAATATGTGGAGGGAGCTGAAGTTTCAAGTTGCCAAATGTCAGCCTAGAAACCTTAATGACTTGGAGAGGACCTGCAAAGAGGACAAAATCCCTCCTGTGTGCAAACCTGGTGGCCAACTACAACAAACGTCTGACCTCTGTGATTGCCAAAAAGTGTTTTGCCACCAAGTACTAAGTCATGTTTTGCTTAGGGGTCTAATACCCATTTCACTTATTAAAATGCTAATTTATAACCATTTTTGAAATGCGTTTTTCAGAATTTTTTGTTGTTAATCTGCCTCTCGCTGTTAAAATAAACCTACCATTAAAATTATAGACTGATCATTTCTTTGTTAGTGGGCAAATGTACACAATCAGCAGGTGATCAAATACTTTTTTCCTTTACTGTATATGGATAGTAGCTGAAGAATAGTGTGGGATCTCATATGACCAACTCTAGGTGGATAATTATTATTCCCTTGTACCACTTTCAGACATCTTTTTCACAAATCGTAGCTTGTGGCACAATACGACCAACTTACAAAAAGGTTTTTCACAAAGACTTGTCAACAAAAAGCTTACAAGGAGTCAGCAAGTTGGCATAGTGAAAAACTTTATGCACTTAAAATAAAAAGACAATCAGGATGTGTATGCTGTTTTTATCTATCCATCCAGATACCTCAGGGCAAATTCAGGGAAGAGCTGGTCTGGTCCAAAAACCTCTGCATTCATGAGTGGGATCTACATATGGGGAGGTGTAGATTTCAATCACCAGATGATGATGCCATACTGCCATACAACAAAGTATTTCAATCACCAGATGATGATGTTGTACTTGACAACATAAAGTTCAAGGTACTGGTACAAAAAAGTTTCCATCTATTTATTTTAATTGGTCATCTAAAATGCATAACCTTTATATATCTGCAGGAAAGCCTGGCTCCATCCAAAAATATTAAGAAAAAAATGATAACTGCCCTGATCTACAAAGAATGTCCTGCAGCTGAAAGGCTTTAAATCGGATGCAGTCTGTAGGAGGCATCTGAGTGGCTTAATACATAAGAGGGGATCTGGTGACGAAGGAAATCAGATGTGACACTATGGCTGGGAGAGACGAATTGGGAATGCCTGTTAGTTTAACCACTACCTGATGGCCATTCTCTGATTCTAGGAGGGTGTCCCTGAACACCCTCCCCGTGTGCGCGCCTCATATGTGCCCCCTGGGGTGTCCATCGAGAACTCTCTTTAACCACTGTGTGCCTTGAACACAGTACATCACAGATCAAGGTAAAGGGCCAATCACAGTGGCCCTTTACCACATGACTGCTGTATTCAATCACAACCGATCACAGGATGTAAACAAAGCTGGTCTTTCCTGGTTAATGGCCCCCTTTACTTAAGACCGCGTGTGAGGGAAGGCAAGCCGGATATATGTCAGGGGTACAGGGAGTGTTTAGTTGCTAGTGCCACACATCAGTGCAGCTTCATCCATGTACATCGGTGCAGCCACATCTTTTCCAGTGTCACCAGAGCCGGTCTACAGAAATTCTACACCAGCGAAGAGGCATTTGAAATCCTCAGTATGACAGACGAGAGCATTGGGGAGCTCTCTGATTCTGATTAGGAGTACAAACCGGTGTTAAGTAGTGGAACAATAACATAATCAGAAGAGGAGGAAAGGGCACCCGCAAAAAGGATGAGGCGCTCTGGCGAGGAGCAGGCAACCACCAGTAGTACAACAGTGCCTAGCACCAAGCAGCTCAGTACCCCCACATGAAAGGCCAGGTACTAGCGGAGTGTCATATTAGCCACAAAGGGTTACGGCCCATACCAGTCTCCCAGAGGCACTTGCAAACCCGGCCTAGCTTATCTCTAACTCAGGATCAGCTAATAGTCCCGTTTTACACAGTGTCAGGTATTAAGGCCAACACCAATTTTTTTTTTTAAATATTTAAATTATTTTTCAATGATGATTTATTCTGTTTAATTGTGGACCAGTGCAACCTTTTATGCCTGGACAATATAATCACCAGTAACCCAAATTCAAATTATGCCCGTCTATCGGAATAGAGAACTTTCACAGTGGAGAAATGTAACATCTTTTTGGGCCTTACACTTAACATGGGACTTACCAAATAAAATAAGGAACATGCTTACTGGTCCACCCACCCCCCATTATTCACATGCCCATTTATTCATCTGTTAAGCCAAGGACACGATATGACATGATCAAGCGGTTTTCTCCATTTCAGCGATAATACACAGTGGCCACCCCAAAATTCGGCCACTTATCAATTTTTTTGTCAGAGAAATTTTCCCAGTTGTATATATCTCACAAAAATATGTCTGTGTTGATGAATCAATTTCATTTCACCGGAAGGCTGGGTATCAAGCAGTTCATCCCCGGTAAAAGGGCCGGATACGGGGTGAAGCTGTACAAGCTGTGTGAAAGAGCCACGGGGTACACATCTTCCTTCTGTGTGTACCAAGGAAATTATGCCCACCTGCTTCCCCGACTGCCCAGACAACATTGGAACAAGTGGAAAAGTTGTTGGGGACCTTGTATTTCCACTCTTCAATAAAGGGTATCATATGTATATTGATAACTATTACCCTAACCTACCCCTTTTCCGCACTCTTTACCTAAGGTGAACACTAGCATGTGGCACAGTGAGAGCTAATAAGGGCTACCCACAAGGATTGGTGAATTACAAGACAACTAAGAAAGGAGTCAGTGAGTTTACGGAACGAAGTGTTGGCTATGAAGTGGAGGGACCAAAAAGACGTATATATGCTTTCCTTAATCCACAACGACATCTTTGTGCAAATCCCAGGATAAAAATGCACCATTATAAACAGAAAATCATTGTAAACCAACTGCCGGTAATTTGTACCTCCATTAGATTTGTCACTGCCCAGTCTGGCGAAACAACTTCTCAGGGAGGTCAATTCCAGAGATTAAATGAAGAAACTGTTCTCGAACTGCAGACTACATTAAAGATGGTAAATGGTGATGGGTCGAGCCCATGGGCCGAGCAGCAGTGCCCAAAAAAAACTGAAGAACATGCTTACTGGTCCACCCACCCCATTAATCACATGCCCATTTATTCATCCAAAAAAAGAACAGGAACAAGGTGCACCAGACTCTGTAGTAATTAGGAATTCATTTATTAGGACAAAAACGGCCGAATGGCTACCCACAAAAGGATGGTGATATCAGGTATATAGATAATATAGGGTCCGGAGTCACTGTGCAGTCCGTGATGTAAGGAGCTGTGTCCCAAATGTTGAAGATGGCAAGCCGCTGGGAGGATGGAAAAATGGTGCAGCCTCCTCTATGGAGGTCCGGGGAATAGCTGGGCCTGCACGCCGTAGTTCTCTGGGACATCCGGCGTCCAGAAACAGGAACAGTTAGTGCATTTCAGCGTGGAACGCAAGCTCCTTAAACCGGAAGTGACGTGGCGACCAAATCAGATGACGCTTTTCACAGCCTCCGCTGTTTCTTCAGATCTATCTGGCTATCCAGGAAGTCAGGAATTTATAGAATAAAAGGGGAAAAGTTCTTAAAGAACGACATGCTGTATTTACCAATGAATATGGTGGCACATAATTACATGAATCAGGAAATACTAAAAAACAATATATGTGGTCGGCAATTTTATACCAGGAACAGTATACCATTGGGTCCTTATCCTTCTACCTGTATTTTGTGTATACGCCAATACATTTCTATTTTTTGATATTATTATCTGTGTATTGCCCTTTCATTAGCCCCGCTTTCCTCTGTTCCCTCCTGTTTGGGATACTTTGTATATTCCCTTTTCTTTGGGGTTGAAGCGCAATTGCAGTATCTTTTTCAGGCATACACTGCTTACATGAGAGTCAAGCCTCTTCCCTTTTTCGCATTTTAAACTGCTTGTTGTGGATTACTGGTGATCCATTCACGAGGCACTCCATGGTACTAGGAGTCAGACCCTTAACTGTTCCAAGATAGTTTGTGGCTTGTTTGTGTCCTTGTTATCATCATTTCTTGTGTTGTCATCCTTGAGCATGGCCTTTGTGATTGGGGAAGACATAGACCAGGAAATTAACCAGGCTTTCAGAAAGGATTCCGTTTCTATCCCATTACAGGAAGAGGAGATAAAATCTCGGTTTAAAGAAGAAACTGCTCATTAAACATTTAAACAGAAAAGGGGGTTGTCTGTTTCCTAGAAACATATATTGCTAACAAAATAGTCCCTAGAGGACCGAGAGATAAAACAATACCTGCTGAACACCTTCATAGCCCCAGGTTTTTAGACAAATGGAAAGAACTGTGCATTAACCATGGGGTATCAGTGATAAAACTTATTGTGGAGGAAGAAAGGATCCAACTAGGAGGAGCTAACAGCCATTGCTGAAAGCTCCATACGCTTGGATCCCTTTAAAGATTTGGAAGAATTTCAGAAACTCAATGATACGCTAAAGAAAGAGATTGAGAAAACACAACAGACACTGAAAATTACCAATCTAAATTTAGACGACACCTGGGAGATTGGGAAAGGGGAGAAAATCTTCGACCTTACATCACGCCGTAGTCGCAGTAGGTCCAGACGGGATAATCATAGATCATCCTCAAGGGGCAATAAACCCCAGAGTGATACTGAAGGAGGACAATACAATTAGGACCGTGACTTTTTTAGAGAAAGAGGGGGCAGTGGGCGAAGACAGGGAAAACAACCAAGACGAGAGGTCGCACACACACAGACAACAGGCCCCCAAGACAAAGAAGACAAACAGGGAACGGAATCCACACAGGGGGGAGGTACATACCAGAAGTCAGCGGAACCAACGAGACTAGCCGGAGACACAGACATGAAGATTATTAATCCATTTAACTTTACTCTCGAACAGAGACACAGACCTCCTGCAGCGCAGGATGTCATTCTCGCCCACAAATCATATGGACGAGTTTACCGTGTTTTTCCTCTCTCTATATACACAAAAAAAATCTGTACTGGGTGAAGAACATGATACTACAAACAGTAAGGACAAGAAGATCTTGGACATTCTCAACTCCCTCCTAGAAGAAAGTGAGGAGATTGAGATTGAGAAGGAAGACTCAGGCTCCCATAAGAGACAGTCAAAACTTAGTATCGGATCTAATAAGATGCCCCCCCCCCCCCAAGCAAAAACAAGTGGTTGAGCCTTTTCCTGGACATGATACAGATGGGCCTGGCCAAAGTCAATTGGGAGCCTAAGACCATTGACAACCTCTCCCCTGAGGAACGCAGAGCCATTAGGGAACTCACGGAGGCACAGCAGTTGATTATTAAAAATACCGACAAAGGGGGAAATGTGGTTCTTGTGAATGCAAAAGACTATGAGAAGGAAGTATTTCGTCTTCTAGGGGACACCAATACATATAAAAAATTACCAGCCGACCCCTTCCCCAAACTTATCCTGAACCTCAATATGATGCTGCTCTTAGCAGCGGAGGAGGGTCTTTTGAGCAAGCGTGAGCTAGACTATCTTATAGTAGAGGAATTTAATGTACCTATTTTTTACGCTATCCCTAAGGTACACAAATCCTTAGACAATCCCCCAGGGAGACCCATTGTCTCGGCCATAAAAGGACCCCTTCAGAGGGTGGGCAAGTACCTTGACAACCTTCTCAAAGTCATGGTGACTGATCTTAGGTCATATGTCAAGGACACCGGTGATGTCCTGGGTCGCATAACCGAGATAGACCTACAGGGGGAGCCCCTACTCGTGGGGATTGACGTGGAGATCTTGAGAAACATTTTCCTAACTGCGGACCCCAAAATGAGTTCCCGGTGGACCTTCTCACCTTTGCCCTGAATAACAATTGTTTCCAATTTTTATCAAACTATTACCAACAAATCAATGCCTGCACCTGGGGCTATGGGAGCAGGACCTGGTTTACACCTCGCCAATGTACCTGAGCCATGTGCACACGTTGCTCAGGAACATTGATGACATATTAGTTATATGGAAGGGTGATGAGGAATCGCTCCAGGAATTCATTGAGATCCTTAATTCTAACGATCGCAATATCAAATTGACTTTTGTTTGTGATCGTAAAAGGATTTCCTTTTTGGATTTATCTATACGCATTGGCGATCTCTCCCTGGTAACTCATACTTACCGCAAAGAGACTGCGGCCAATACCTTACTACGGGCAGACAGTCATCACCCACGATGGTTGAAAGATGGCATCCCAGTGGGTCAATTTCTCCGCATCAAAACGGAACTGTACCAAGACAGAGGATTATAGACGGGAAAGCGATGATCTATATAGACGTTTTCGAGAACGTGGGTATTCCCACAAACAGATTAGAAGGGCGAAGCGAAAGGCAGAGGGCCGGGACGCTCTGCCCTCCTACAAAAACCAGAGAAGAACACCCCCATTCCCCCTTCTCCAACCATTGACCAAGGTCCTGTCAGGATCATCACCCAGTTCGGTACCCAGTGGGACACTGTAAGATCTATACTACAGAAACACTGGGGGATCCTCACAAATACCCCTGCCCTAGCACAGATAGTGGGACCTTCCCCCAAAATGGTGGCAAGGAGAGCACGAAACCTGGGCAATAGCCTCATTTGTTCGGAACATATCAGAAGTACGGACACCACCTGGTTGTCAGAGTTCCCAAGAAGGGGATGTTCCCCTGTGGGCACTGCCAAGTATGCCCTTATGTGCACAGAACAGCAGTTTTTAATGACTCCTAAAACAAAACTGAATTCCATATAAATAATCTTGTCAACTGTGCTACAACAAGGGTAATTTACATGATCACCTGCCCATGCAACAAGATGTACATAGGTAAAACGAAACAGCTGAGAATTCGCCTTGGTGAGCATATGAGAGAAATAGGGGAAAAAAATCCAGACAAACCGGTGGCCAGGCATTTTGCCCAGTTCCATCAAGGCAAATTGTCTGGCATGCGAGTTAAAAAGGTATCCATGTCCTCAACCTCTCTTCTAGAAGAGGAGATTTTGACCAGGTACTTCAGCAAAAGGAAAAATGGTGGATCTTCCGGTTGGGCTTTCTTGTGCCAATGGGCCTCAACACGGAACTAAATCTACAACCTTTTCTGGCAACCTAGATCAGTGTCTCCTGGGGACTTTACCAGATGACATGGTAGCGTAGTCCACCGTGCAATTTCTGGTCTATGCGGTATTTTCCGCAGTCTCTGTATGTTTAGGGGTGAGTTTGTGAGTACTCTGGTTAATTCCGGTTTGCTTATACACTCATCCCTCTGTGGTCTGTCCCGTATATGTCTTTGTGTCTTCAATAAGGGGGTAACATCTGTATGTTGATAACTATTACCCCAACCTACCCATTTTCCGCAATCTTTACATAAAGCAAGCACTAACATGTGGCACAGTGAGAGCCAACAGGAAGAGCTTCCCACATGGCCTGATACATGACTACAAAGAAGGGAGTCAGTGAGTTTGCGTAACTTGTTCCTTATAAAGTGGATGGACAAATGAGACGTATATATGCTTTCCTCAATCCAGTGACACCATAGAAAACCCACCTAAGGAATGGTCTAGTTCAGAAACCCGATTGTGGACAGGCACAATCAGTTCATGGGAGGAGTCGATTATAATGATCAGATGATACAACCCTATCTAGCAACAGGAAGAACCCACCATTGGTACAAATTAGTTTCCATTTACCTCTTCCATTTAGCAATTTATCATTCTTATGTTACAGTATCTACCATAAATCCATTGAGAGACCCAGGAGGATATTGTCATTGCTCTTGTGTACCAGGATAACACTCCTCAAGAAAACATTCGCTCAGATGCAGTGAGCAGACTCCATATAAAAGACATTTCCCAGATAAAATCACTCCCAGAGAAACAGGTCAAAGATGCCAAAAAAACAAAAATGTTGGGCCTGCACCGGAGAAGGAGATAGACACCCGTTAGTTATTATTGTCCCCGATGTCCCTCCCAAACGGGCCTATGCATGGGAGACTGCTTCCGTCGTGACCATACTTCCCTTCAATATTAGTGAACTTTGGTGAATGTAGAGTAATCCTGACTTCATGCCATTTCCCTTATATCTAATGTGTTGACCATTTGCCTTCATATTGATCATTCATGCCTCTGCCAGCCGCCGGAACTGTCCCTGACCTGTTTATTGACAATGCCTCTGGCTGACACCTGGTTTGTCCTTGGCCTGTTAAATCGACCATGTCATTTGCCTGCAGCCTGAACTGATCTTTTGCCCTGCCACTGTAGTTATATTCACGATAACACGGGGGTCTCACACATGAGGAGCTTCAGAGTAGTGTAACAAGTGGAGAAAACAAAGTTTTTGTTTTTTGTAATATGCGGATTGGGTCTTGAGTCTTTTGAAGCTTTCAATGATCTTTGGGTGGGAAGAGGACTCTGTGTCCAGGTCTTACTTGAATGAGGCCCTAAGCCTGATGTTTCTGCCTACTGCCGTCTTACCCTTGCAGTTGGTTCCCCTGCGGGCTGCACTTCCAGAAAAGGTTCAATTCAATGGGCTGCCGTGCCCACTCAAAATGCAGCTGGCAGAGCCGCATCAGTGTGAACCTAGCCTCACTGTACATTACAGGACACTGAGCAGCTTTAATCCTTACTATAAGTGTTATGTGCCCCCCTTCAGGTATCTGGACACTGGCAAGAAAAATCAATTAGTCCTCTCCCAAGCATAACCCCTCCCATGTAGGAAAGCCTTCAGTTTTTTGGCTGATTTCTGAAGGAGATGGTCACTGCTTTGCAGTTCGTTGCACTATTCCACCAGAATCGCAATGGCTCCAACAAAGGATCAGGAAACTGCTGCTGTCCGGATCCATTCTTTCAACCATTCCTGCTCTGGGTAATGGTACCTAGATACCGGACAGGATGTAGTTGCATAACAATGTAACTATGCAGTTAACCGGTTCCTGTCCGCGCTATAGCCGAAAGACAGCTACAGCTCAGGCTTACAATGAACATCCTCCCGGGAACACGCTTCCCGTACACCCCTTCTGGCGCGCATCGGGAAGAATCTATGATTGGCTGTGTCTAAGGAACACGGCAATCACAGATCATGGTTAAAGGCCCATCACAGCGGCCGTGATCGCTGTGTCCAATGACAGGCGATCATAAACATATGAGCTCATTTCCCATTGACAACTCTCCTTCCCTCACACAGAGGCCGAGTGTGAAGGAAGGAGAGATCCTGTGATTGCAGTGAGTTATCCACACTTCACTAGTTTGCTACAGTGTCCATCAGTGCCATCAGTCAGCCATGAGTGTCACAGTGCCATCAGTACCACAGTGTCAGTGATCCACCAGTGTCACGGTGTCATCGGTGCAATCAGTGTCACCAGTGCCATAAGTGCCATCAGTGCCACAGTGTCACAAAGTGCTGCATATCAGTGCTGCCTCATCAGTGCAGGCTCATCAGCACCACCATGCCTAATAAAATATTTTCAAGTGAGGAGGAATACCGAATTCTAAGTGCAGCCAACGAGAGAGCAGCAGGAAGCGCTCTGTGTTGAATTCTGCTTTGGATTCTGATTACGAGCCAGTGCTAAGCAGTGGGTCAGAGTCAGTCAGAGGAGGAGGAGGATAGTGTGTCCACCAAACAAAGGCATTCTGGTGAGGAGGAAGCTACCACAAGTAAAGCAGTGACATCCACCAGCAACATCTACCAGAAATGGTGTACCTCTGCAAGAAAGAAAAGGTACTAGTGGGGTGTCACCTCAGCCCCAAAGGGTTAGGACCTATTCTCACCTACTCGATGGATCGCCACATGTAAGTGCTACTTTGGCTATCACCTTCAGCACTCTCTTTCTGGGCTTACCATCAAGCTTTTTGCTCAAGGCTTTCACATTTTTAGCTCACCTATTTGTTTATTTTGTTTAGTCACACGTCCCTTGTCAATAACAGCACATATATTTTAACTTTGTGCTTTCTATCACCCATCACCGTTTTTTCCTCCGATGTTTTTTGGTCTCGTCACTATTGAGTTTGTGCTCATCTACTTGCATCTATTTCTCATCACAAATTAGGTCCTCCTAGCTCATACCAATCCTGCTCTGTCTTTGTCAAATATCACTTTTTCATACGAGCACTTTTTCTACTCAATGCCTCCACAATTTATATATTTCTCACTCTGGTTGTTCTTTACCAGATGCTTTTATTTTATCCTCCCTTTTCTGTGGCTAAGTCCCTTTGTACTCCCGTTTTTGACGCCTTTGATTATATTTATTTTGTACCATGTGTACCCACAATTTATATTTCCTATATATTTTTTCTTACAAATTTATAACACAAATACTTTACAAGTACAAATAATTTACAAATACTGCCCAAAGGCGCAATTATCAATTTTCTATACTCCTTAACCAATATCCACGAAACAGGGTCCGCCATCCGTTTGCCTTTTTGTTGTGGTGTGGTTGGGTTACTCCGCCACAGTCCCCGGGACAGACGTTCCCTCTGCATCCTTCGCTCCATGGCTGCTGGTTTCATTCTTTTATATTCTTTTGAGAAAACCTGTAAGTAATGAGGCTGTATGCCCAACCCAATTATCTCTTGTGTATCATCCGCTCCCACCCTTGGAGTAATTTTTTTACTACATGACATTATTATGGCTATTTAACTTTTTGTAGATAACTTCTTACATCTACTATTGATGAGTGGACTAGATCCACGAAACGCGTAGAGTTTTAGGATGTCAAGAATTCTTTTGGTTATCATACACTATGCCATCATGCATTTTTACCTATCCGAGAATATCATGGATGCCAATATTGGGATAATTAAGAATACTTTTATATTCTATTCATTGATTATGTATCCGCTCACCGTTTTTTGGATGTTTTTGAATTCTTGAATAATGTAACTTGTTATCATGTAATATACAATTATGTTTACATTGTGAGTTGCCTCATGTAAAAGTCCCACAACCAATGTATTCTTTTCTGTTAGGACCCATGCCAGCGATATGACCTTGAAAACTCTGTGGTTTCCTCCTAACTCAGGAGCAGCTAACATCCCCCCTTTCACTGCCCAGCCAGGTGTTCAGGTGGACACAGAATTTTGCCCCCCATAGATTTTTTTCATTTAGTTTTTACCGATGACCTATTATCTTCAATTGTGGCCCAGTGCAACCTCTATGCACAACTTAAAACCAACAAGCCAACGTCATATTCCAGTCCCTATGAGTGGAGAGAATGAACAGTGGAGGAGTTCAAGATTTTTTTTGGGCCTCACATTCAATATGGGACTGACCAAAAAAATTAGTTATGCTCTTACTGGCCCACCCACTCCATCACATGCCGATCTACTCAGCAGTAATGCCCAGAACAAGATACTTGATGATTATGCGGTTTCTCCATTACAACGATAACACCTACTGTCCTCCCCGAAATGACCCAGCATATAATTGAAGTTGTATGAAATCCGGCCACTTCTAAAAAATAAATTCAGAACAATTTGCTCAATTATTTATCCCGGACAAAAAAATATGCGTGGATGAGTCGTTTGTCCACCTTACCGGCAGGCTGGGCTTCAAGCAATTTATCCCCAGCAAAAAGGGTCCGATATGGGGTGAAACTTCACAAATTATGCGACAGCCACCAGGTACACCTATGCTTTCTAGGTGTACAAAGCAAAGAACACCCAGCTGCATCCCCCTGAATTCCCAGACTACATGGGAAAGTTGTTTGGAACTTTATATTCCCACTCCTTGATAAAAGGTAATCACCTCTATGTGGATAACTTCTACACCAGTTTGCCCCTCTTCCTCGACCTTCATCGAAAGACGAGTCCAGCATGTGGCACCATGAGAGCCAAAAGGAAGGCTTCCCTCAACTGCTCATTAAATATGAAACTAAGAAGAGGGGAGTCGGCAAGCTTGCGGAAAGAGGGAATTCTCGCTATGAAGTGGAGGGACAAAAGGAGATATCCATACGCGGTCTTCAATCCACAACAATGGCTGATGCAGGCATTGTTGTGGATTGAAGACCGCATATGGATATCTCCTTTTGTCCCTGGAAGGAATGGCCCAATCCAAAAACAAGCACATGCACAAGCACATGTCCACGATTACATTTTGTTCATGGGGGGTGAGTCGACTTCAACAATCAAATGATCCATCCCTACCTTGCCACAAGAAGAACTTAATGAATGAGCGCACCTGTTAGTGTGTGAAACGCGTCTACTATTTGAACTGTTTGTAACACTTGGGATGTTCGTTCATTAACTAAGAATTTTTATGGATCTTGGAGTGCAGCCATTTCTTCAGTGTTGAAGAACTACCAACTGGTATAAAAAAAAAAAAGTCTCAATTTATCCTTTTCATTTGGCAATGCATATGTAATATACCACAAATCCACATCATTTCCATCATGAGGAAATCATCACTGCCCACCAGAAAGCATTCGATCAGATGTAATAGGCAGACTCCACGAACACCATTTTCCAGAGAAAGTCTGTCCCAGAGAAATGTAAGGTGTGCTCCAGAGGAGGAGTTAGAAGAGATACCACTTATTATTGTCCCCAGTGTCCGTCCCAACCAGGCCTCTGCAAAGGTGACTGTTTCCGCCGTTGACCACCTCTTCCAGAAGTATGGTAAGTTGGTGACAACTATAATAATCATTTTTTTTCCAGGGCTCAGAGCAACAAAAGAGGTATAGAACCAAAAGGGTTACCAGAGGGGGGAGGATCCACACTAAAAAGTAGGCAAGTCTAAAAGGACTGTGACCTCTTTGATTTGAGTAGGGCCAACTTATCAACTGAAGAGAAACATGTTTTGAATCACGACCCGAAGTTTGCTCCTTCTAGAGCTTTAAATAAATTTGAAACATTTATTGACATCCAAAAGTTTATTCGTAAGGTTAATATTCAGCGCTACATGATTTCGAACCCCTATCGTTCTAACATTGCAGTTTCTGCCGATAAGAGAAAATCAAATTTATCCAATGCTTCATTATTTAACCCTCCCGGTCACTTGGCCCCTTCAATCTTTATTTTTAGAGATTTAGTTAAACATTTGCAGTTGTTGCAGGTTAAGAAGAATAGGAGGGAGCTTACCTTTAAAAAAGTATTGGAGCTTCTCAAGGAACGTAAAGATATTATCGTGCGCCCCTGTCGATAAGGGGAACGGAATAGTTATACTAGACAAGGAAGCTTATAACAATGAAATCTGATCGAGAGACTTATGTTCCTTTGAGAGGAAATCCTACCTTTGATTACAAAAAAGAATTAGTAGCTTTGGTAGAAGAGGGATACCAGCAGATGATTCTCTAAAAAGGAGAAAGCCTTCCTAGTTCCAACTGCCCCTAGGGTTCCGGTAATTTTATTACCTACCCAAAGATACTATTTGCCCCCACGGGAGGCCGATAGTTAGTGGGATCGATTTGGTGACTTCCAGGGTAGGCAAATACGTAGACCATTTCCTACAACCCTTGGTGGTTAACACTCCATCTTATCTAAGGGATTCCACACAGGTTATCAATGCACTTGAGCTTGTGGAATGGAAGGAGAGCTACATTTTTGCTACTGCCGCTTCACTATACACGGTTATTTCACACCAACACGTCAGAGAAGCGATTGAATTTTTTTTGAAGAGTGACACTCTTCATGATAAAGATCTTTCATTCTGAGCCTTCTCGACCAAAATTTATATTCAATCCCAGCCATACTGAAGGTCCTTACATACAAAGTTCCTATCAAGTTGTATACTCGGACATAAAACGCGTGCAAATCCACTAATTCTCAACGTCCGAAAAGTAACCTCACCCCTCAAGAAACATCTTCCCTTAAAAAACTAACTAATAATACCTCCATCATCATTAAAACAGCAGACAAAGGGGGTGGTATTGTTATCCAAAATCATGATGCCTATAGACTACTTTCGGATAACAATACATATACACGCCTTACAAGCGACCCACTTCCTCTTTTCTCTTTGGAGGCTGAAACTTGTAAAACAAGCTCTTAATGACCATATCATCACCAAAGCTTCTTTCTTATCCAGAGCATACTATAACACCCCTTACTTACTATCACCTCCCAAAAGTACATAAAGATCCACAAAATCCCCCAGGACGACCCATTGTAGCTGCAATGGAGAGTGTTACCAGCTTTTTCTCCATGTATATTGATTACTTTTTACTACTACAAAACTTACCAACATACATACGTGATGGTACTCACCTTTTGGATGTTTTCAAAACCTACACCTGGGAACCCACATATCTATGGGTTCCCTAGATGTAAATTTTTTATACACATCAATCCCCCATAATGTTGGTCTTCGAGCTGTCAAACAAAACATTTTCTATCCCTAGACCCATCCATAAAATCCACGCAGGCAGATTTTATTCTAGACTCAACTAACTTCTGCCTGACCCACAACTACTTTTCATTTGACATTAAATTTTATTTGCAAACCCAAGGGACAGCAATGGGCGCCAATTTTGCGCCTAGTTACACCAACCTAACAATGGGACTTTGGGAACATTTGTCCAACTGGAATGATAACCTCTTTTCCGAATATATAATCTATATAGGTCGCTATATAGACAATATCATCATTATACGGGACAGGACTGGATCACCTGTAGATGACTTTGTGGCCTATTGTAATTCCAATGACCTAGGCCTTTCATTCTCGTCCGTGTGTAGCCCAGACAGTTTGGCTTTCCTAGATCCTGAGCTCTGTCATACTAACACGATCTATGCAAAAAATTATATAAAGCCTACAGCAGGCAATTCATATTTACATTATCAAAGCTGTCATCAACCTAGATAGATATCCAATATCCCAAAAAGTCAATTCAACCGCCTAAAATGAAATTGTACTCGCAACTCTGATCACATCGGACAGGGAAATCTGTTAAAAACCAAGTTTGAGGACAAAGGGTATCCTTTAGCTCTAGTAGAAGAAGCATTTGCTAACTTTCTGAATGATAAGTCTGCCACCGCCTGTTGCAAATCCCCCTCACCTATAGAATCACAGACTCAACTCACTACTCCCTCTCAACTCCATACTACTAGGTTCATCACTCAATTTCATTCCCAGCATAAAAAAAAATGGAAAGAATTTTCCATAAACAATTCTATTGGAGGATCCCTTGTTAAAATCATCTATTGACACTGCACCCAGGATTACATACCCTAAGGCCAGAAACATCAAAGCCTCATTGCTCCGAGGAAAAATTAAAATCTACACACAATAAACCCACACCGTCGCGGACATTTCTCACACTAAATGGTATGTACCAACGTAAAAAGTTAAAATGTCTTACCTGCAAATTTGTTTCTCATCGTCAGAAATCCTTTACCACAAAAGGAAATACCTATCAGCTCAGAGAATTTAATTTCTCCTCAGATTTTGTGATATATGGCATCCGCACTATCCGGACACTCAGAAAAGGGTTTGGAGAACACCGCAGATCGGTAGACAACCTCAATCTAACCATCCCTAGACATTTCAAGGAGTACTATCAGGGCTCCACTGATGGAATGTGGGTTTGGGTAATCGAGCAGGTGCCCCGGACTCTCCCTCTTGCAGAGCGCTTCAAACGTCTCTGCGAGAGGGAAACATTTTGGATATACACCCTTGATGCCCTCGCGCCTGGAGGCCTAAATGAAGAAATAGAAATCTGTTCAGTTTTATAAATTCAGTCTTATAAATACCCTATGAGTATACAGTTGTTTATGTATGTATCTAAGTGAATGTTTGATTACTTCCAATATCAGTCTCTTTTCTGCTTTTTATAATATTGACACAATAATTTTGTATTGTAATTCATTTATTTTATATTGTTCCACAGGGTCAGTATAGTCTGAATTACCACAATCTTAGATATAGAAATGGCCCAAGTACTTGCCATATATAGTTTTCTTCTCCCCCCCCCCCCCCCTTTTCCCCTTCCCTCCCCTCCCCATGTATTTCAGGTCAGTATAAACCTTTGTTATGCACACATGTAGGTATGTGGGTGTCCCCCTGCATGCATACACCTGTGCCCATGTGATCCATTTCCCATATTAGATATGCGTATATGTATGTATATTCTCTCCCATATATACTTACACACATATATATTGCATAATCGTATATCCTTTGCAAATCGAGCTATTAATATCTAAGCCCTTTGAATTAATCCCTTATAATCAATTTATTTTATTCACCAACACATACAGTTTTGTGTATATAATTACATTCAATCTTTTCATCCCCCAAAATAATTATAAATATCAAATAACAAAAATAAATAAGAGATAAAATATTTACCCCCTTGTACCCATGTGCACTACGAATTCATATACACATATGTATTTACTTTAAATATAACATTCTATTATGGTAGAGCCTTTTGTCCTCTGCTGATACCAACTAGTGCGCACATAAGCATATGGTTTATAGATAGACAGATACACACATTTTTTCATAGATATTATAGATATATTTTTTAAAGAAAACTGTCTCCATTATTTTAATTTTCCTTACACTATATATCCCTGTGTCCTCTGTTTATCCTACTCCTTCTCTGTGTACATGTTCACCATGTCTACTGTCTTTTCACGTTATGCCATTCGCTTTAAACATAATAACTGACAGAGACTCCATAACCCATTCAAGTCCAAACCCCGCCCTCCGGCTCATTAGAGTCAATCAGTCTAGTGAACTATAGACAGGGCGGTGCTATGATCCGATTGGCCCACATGCCCTGCCCTTTCCCTTCTTTACAACTTTCAATATGGAGGATCGCTATGCCTGACGAAGGAGCACGCATGTTCCGAACGCGTGCACGCCACTAGCATCATCACACCATGACTTGGGACTCTACTGACTGACGATCCCCTCTGCGCCTTGTCGACTCTAGCCTGGGACACTGGAATCCACCAGCGCTGCCAGACAGGACCGTACATCGTATTAGGATCGCGCCCTGTCGCTTATTTTACCGTCCATCCGGACTTCATTACGATGTGTCTGTTTTTACTCAACTCAGAGTGCGTGCATTTCTACTGCAATTAAAAACCGTGTGTTATATTACTGCACTTAGGTTGGCACTGCTTGTTTCTCTCTTTTGAATTTCTCTCCAAGGTGTGTCTGCCCTTCAGCGTGCTGCCTCCTGTTTTGTGCCAGTAACTTTTCCCTGAGGTTATATACCCAGGCTACAGACTCTCCCCTTCTTCCACCAAAAATATTTACATCAGGAGTCATTTTTTGGACAACTGTTTATCGACCTACTGCTGCTATTTTTAACAGTGTCCCGTCCCTGGACATTTTTAACCCCCTCCCTTCCATCCTGTTTACAAATACACCTTTGCATACAGCTGTTTTTTTTTTTTTTTTTTGCTGCTCCAAAAATAAGTTTTTTTTTGCTACTGCCTCTTCACTCTACACGGTTATTTCACACCAACACGTCAGAGAAGCGGTTGAATTTTTTTTGTAGAGTGACACTCTTCATGATAAAGAGCTTTCATCCTGAGCCTTTTGGACTATGCTATGGAACACGATTATTTTTGGTACGGTGGTTCTTACTACGCGCAAAATAGAGGTGCAGCCATGGGGGCCAGATTTGCCCCCAGTATGGCCAATCTCTTTATGGCCAAATGGGAGGAGGATGTGGTCTATCTTGAATCCAGGTCTGAACTGGTATTCTGGAGGAGATACATAGACGATATCCTCCTCCTGTGGGATGGGGACCTTGAATCCCGTAACGATTTTATAGCAGGGTTGAATAACAACGATAGGTGTATCTACCTTACGTGTGAAGCCAGTAAAGCCAATATCCACTTCCATGATCTTAGGATTAAAAGTTGTGGATGGTGCAGTGGTCACATCCACCTACTTCAAGAAAACGGGATCGGAATGGCTATATCGATTCCTAAGAGCCAATTTTTGAGATTGAGGAGAAATTGCACAAATCAGGGAGATTTTGTGCAGGAGTCCTCAATACTCAGAGAAAGGTTTCTAGAAAAAG
Organism: Aquarana catesbeiana; assembly: GCF_042186555.1. NCBI lineage: Eukaryota > Metazoa > Chordata > Amphibia > Anura > Ranidae > Aquarana > Aquarana catesbeiana. The sequence goes on along the minus strand of NC_133324.1, from coordinate 18,693,201 downwards.
GGTATAATGCCAACGAACTGGAAGGAGCCTTTAGATTGGCTCTGGATAAAAATAGGGAGGACCTATTGGTACCTAAGCCTAAAAGGGTGATGATAGTTTTAAATACTCATTCATCACCACCTATTCCAATCAGCACTATGATATTAAGAAAATTATGCAATGACATTGGAATGTTCTGAAGGGGGATAGGTTCGACCCTACCTGATATGCCATGTGTGGTATATAGAGGGGTTCCTCCTTCGAAATTACAGTTGGCTCCTAATGTAGTGGACCCTCCAAAACAACTTGCCTTCTTTCAGAACATGGGGGGGGGGGTATTTTCCTTGTAGGAAATGTCCTATCTGTAAATTGAATGCCAATAAGAAAAAGAGAACTGAGTCGTATCAGTCCACCTCGACTCAGGAAATACTTTCTTTAAAACCGCTCATTACCTGTTCTACCAAGAATGTCTTATATATTCATTTGGTGCCCTTGTGTCCTTCAATACATAGGGCGCACAATACGTATGTTACAGACAAGGTTGAACGAACATGTTGGTAATATTAAGAGGGGGTTTCTTAAGAACAGCCTCTCCAAACACTATGCCCTGAAACATAACTCCAGATATAGAGATGAGAAAATAAAGCCGCTCACAGGATAACCACTTTAGGATGATAATAAACATCTTCCCTCGGCCTTACAGGTGCTGGCTCTGCGCAATTAGTGAAAAAAAAAAAAGAGACGCCTGGATGGCCGCACTTCCGTGAAAAAAGCACCTTTATTGTAACAAAAAGCAGGTCACATTAAAAGTGGATAACACAGGACAACTGCTAACGCGTTTCACATCAACCGATGCTTACTCATAGCTAAGTAGAAGGTTATCACAGCAAAGACATATAACAGGTAGGTAATTAAAAGCATATGAAACACCTGACAATGAAAAAAGGACAAGGCAGAAAAACCCACACACCATCCTCGTTACATGTATTAACCTTCTAACGCCCAGAAAATAAAGAGTATAGATAAAAAAAACAATGAGTTTAAAAGTTTTTAGTATACAAAACAACTCTGGACAATCGCAATAACCAGCACGCTACTTAGGGTTGATTTTAAATAAACCACACATATAGATGTGATAATGGCAATGGTGCAAACCAAATGTACCAGAAGAAAAGTACACATATGGAAATGAAAAACCATCATTGAGTGTATACCGAAGCAACGGGATCGGAGTCATCCCCAGATTACAGCCCAGGTAACATGCGTTCACACAATGAAAAAAGCGTTCCTTTAAACCAGGGAGGACATGGCCGGAACAGAAAGAAATGGAAAAGAAAAAGGAAAATGAGAAGAGGGGGCAAAAGACACAAAAGGATCCAGTGAGAACAGCTATCAGCTACGAGGTCGGAAACCACAGAGAGATTAAATGTAATCAATGTATCAGCAGGTCCTCTATCCGAATCTGATATTACACTCCTCTCTCAAAAGGTCTGAATTTTTGTCCATCTCATCATTTTGATCTATTCGGCACAATTTTGGATGGAAATAAGTTGGCACGTACACTTACTCTACAAAAGCATTACTTCTCTGAACAGAAGGATGTAATTCCATCTTCACCAGGGGTGACATCTAGTGGTGAGTCAACTTTTTCTCCTTTACTTTTTTCTGATGTTTGTGCCCATATTGACCTCACAGATTTGGCATATGAATCTAGTGCCGATATTGATGATGGCTCTTCCACCCCAAATCCGGTGTCACTCAAAATAAGATCAGATTTCTATCCCATTAATTCTAGAGGCAGAGACATGGATCTATACCAGAAACTGGTGGAGAGAGATCTCACCCGTCTGGCCAAAAAAGTCCATACAATTCGATTTAAAATCTCAATTCTCAAGAAAAAAATGTCTCTTTGCGAACTACAAAAAGATTCATCCATAGTAATTAAAAACGCCAACAAGGCTGGAGCTGTAATCGTCATGCAAGCTTCGGCATATAAAGTAGAAGCCTTGAGACAACTCTCAGATAGAGACACATACATTGTACTTAAGGGGAACCCACGGACGGACGTTTTCAAGAAGGAAGTTTGATCCCTCCTAGATAGAGGTGTTTCCGCAGGAATTTTGTCCACTAAAGATAAAGAAATGCTAAGTCCCCCATTATGCCCATTTTTCATCATTTTCCAAAAAGGTACACAAGGAACTCACCCCTCTTACGGGCAGACCCATTGTCGCAGGAATTGGCTTACTCAATGAGCGCCTGGGGCAATGGGTCAACCAACAGCTGCAACCTTTGGTAACGGACCTTCCTGGTTATCTTCGAGATACAAAACAGCTGTTGGCTAAGCTTGAAACCATTGAATGGGATGATAATTTTTGTTGGATCTCGTGTGATGTTTCTAGTCTTTATTCTTCAATACCTCACACTTCTGGGTTGCAAGCAGTTTCTTTCTTTTTACAGAGATCGGGACTTTTTTCTTCTGTTTTACAGGAATTCATTTTAGAATTTCTGTTAACGCACAATTTTTTCATGTTTGACGGGGGCCACTACCTCCAAAAGTGCGGTGCATCCATGGGGGGCGAAGTTCTCACCATCCCTGGCCAATTTGTACATGGGGTGGTGGGAAAGGCACCGCATTTTTGGGGCTGGTGGCCCCCGTCGTTTAGATACTATTTTTTACTGCAGATATATTGATGACCTTTTGTTTATTGTTTCTAATTCCACCAATGATCTCAACAATTTGTTGACGTATCTAAACGACAATGACCTCAATTTGAAATTCACAGGAACCATGAATCCCAAAAACTATAGAATTTTTGGTTGTTAGACTCACAGGTGAAAATGGTAGGATAGTTTCTAGTCTTTTTAGGAAGCCGAGTGCTGGTAATGTGTTGATGCGAGCAGATTCAGGCCATCCCAGTCACACCATTAATAGCATCCCTGTAGGCCAATTTTTGAGATTAAAAAGATTATGCAGTAACCAATCTGATTTTCATCAAGAATCTAAACTCATGGCAACAAGATTTGAATCTAGAGGCTATTCTAAATCAATTATTAATGGAGGTCTTAAAATAGCAAATCAAGTCCCCAGAAATAAACTTATCGAGAAACCTTCCAATAAATATGTTAAATCAAAAAATTTGAACTTCATTCCCACTTTCTCTACCCCCTATAGTGAAGAATTTACTAAAATTAAAAAAATAGTTAAGAAGTACCTTCCAATCTTGCAACATGATCCAATATATTCCCAGATCCTTCAAAAAGAGGCATTCGTACTGTTTCTAGAAGACCCCCATCTTTAGGCAGCCTTCTATCTCCTAGCCTTTTTTCTAGTGCTAAATCTTCCAGCACCTGGCTATCTTTTCAGGGCACATTTAGATGTGGGGGCCGTGAGTGCGCCTACTGTCCTTTTATTCATAAAGGTGACACTGTGGTATCAGCCTCTACGGGTAATACACGTAAGATACGCTCCTTTAAAAAAACTGCAACACACGGTACATTGTATATGTTGTTATTACCTGTACAGTGTGTCAAATACAGTATGTCGGTAGAACTACACGTAGGCTAAGGGACAGGCTTTACGATCACCTTTATGACATTTCAAAGAACCATCCAACTAACATAGCACGACACTGGAATATCCACCATCAGAAAGATACCACAAGTCTTGTCATCCAGGGGATTGAGAAAATTAAAAAAACATCTAGGAGGAGGGGACAAATTTAACATTTTATGTAAGCAAGAGGTGAAATGGATTTTCATTTTAGACACCCGACAGCCCTCCGGACTAAACTACGAATGGGAAGTGTCACATTTTTATTGGTTTAACAGAGAAGATCACCAGCCGCACTAGAGTATACCTTAGCCTTCTTTTACTGGTAGAATATCACAATAGGCCTGGATTTTTTTTAGACACTTGAGTATTGCAACACACGGAGTGAGACCTCTCTCTGCCTCCATAATATGATGCACTCTTTCTGCTGGGACATGAGGTTCCGGGTGGACACATACTCAGGTGGCATTTGTTTATACAACTATACGTATATATATGCTGTTTGCCATTAGTGTCATATCAGTTCATTTCAGTTTTTACTTTTTCATCTAATTAATTGTCCTACATTGGCACTCCTCTTTGAATGGCATATTTTATGGTTATCTTAAATGGCTGCGTTCGCATCCATTGATATGGTGATTGTGGTTTATTTATTCAAATGGTACGCTTTTCCTCTCTACACATCCTGGCTAATGCCGTTGTGCTCACACACAACATGGTATTGGGTTGGATGGAAAGTTGCCAGTGAGCCGAGTGCTGCAGCAGACGAAGTGAGACTTCTTGCGTTCAGCGCTCCTCGTTTTGTGTGCTGGGTTTCGAATCTTCATTTGAGCATAGGCTATGACATGCGCTCCAAGTGGTATGTGGTTTTGACATGACATGCCTTATGCCATCTTGATGGCTGTGTTGTATCCTATGATATGGTCATTGTGGTTTACATTTTGATTAAATGGTGTGTGTTTTTTCCTTTCCACACATTTTAACTGATGCTGTTGTGTTCCCTCACAATATAGTATTGGTTTAGATGGGAAGTCGTCAGTGAGCTGAGTGCTGCAGCACACGGAGTGAGACTTCTTGCCTTTAGCGCTGCTCGCTTTGTGTGCTGGGATTCGGCTCTTGACTCAAACAAGGGTTACGGCATGTGCTCCAACTAGTATATGGTTTTGTTCCAGTTTCCAGCTTAATTTCATTTCAACAGATGACAGATATTTAATGACACTTATATCGTGGTACAATTTGTTTATAATTTACGTTATTTTTTCATATTATTGTTGTCTCCGTTTTTGAGGGTTTATTTTTGCTATATTTCTGTTATATCTGTGCTATATTTTTGTCATTGGTTCGAGCATTCTCCTACATCCACATACCCGTGCACCCCATTGTTTGGATGCTCTACGAAGCGCCCTACTGAAGAACATGAAAACAATGTAAAAATGAAGAAAAAATATGAAAATAGAGTAAATAGTTATTTGCTATTGTAATTTTTCGATCATGTTGATACTATTTGACATCTTCCAGAAGGGGTCCACTGGTGTGTAGGGGTGCAACGGATCAAAAAACTCACGGTTCGGATCATTTTCGGATCAACAAAAAAAAATCTCCCCCACTGTAATAATATATTGGCAGGGCACTGCAGGGTATTGGCAGAGTATTGTTAGGGCACTGCAGAGTATTGGCAGGGCATTATTGTCAGGGCACTGCAGAGTATTGGCAGGGCACTGCAGAGTATTGGCAGGGCATTGCAGAGTTTTAGCAGGGCATTGCAGAGTTTGTTACAAGTGATCGCTCCGGCCGCCGGGTGTACCAAGATGGCTGCCGCTCTGGAGCTAGGCCTTTCCTATGGCCGAGGCCACAGAGCGCTCCGCGGATCGTGGGTGTCCTGATCCGCGGAGGTTGATCCATACGGATCATGGACGGTCCGTTGCACCCCTACTGGTGTGTGAATGTGGTTCGCGTATTTTCAGCACGTGTGACTAAGTGTTGTTCCACACAGTGTATACATTCATAACATTTCGGTATGCACTCATTGATGGTTTTTCATTTCCATATGTACACTTTTGTTCTGGTACATTTGGTTTACACCATTGCCATTATCACATCAGTATGTGTGGTTTATCTAAAAATCAACCCTAAGTAGCGTGCTGGTTATTGCGATTGTCCAGAGTTTTATTGTATACTAAAAACTTTTAAACTCATTGGTTTTATATCTACACTCTTTATTTTCTGGGCGTTAGAAGGTTAATACATGTAACGAGGTGTGTGGGTTTTTCTGCCTTGCCCTTTTTTCATTGTCAGGTGTTTCATATGCTTTTAATTACCTACCTGTTATATGTCTTTGCTGTGATAACCTTCTACTTAGCTATGAGTAGGCATCGGTTGATGTGAAACGCGTTAGCTAGTAGTTGTCCTGTGTTATCCACTTTTAATGTGACCTGCTTTTTGTTACAATAAAGGTGCTTTTTTCACAGAAGTGCGGCCATCCAGGCTTCTCTTTTTGTTTTTCACTGAAACATAACTGTAACCCTGAAGGCACCACCTTTCTGGGTATTGATTGGTTTTCTGGCCATTGGAGAGGGAGTAATATGGTTAGGGGGGTCTCCAGATTAGAAAAAAGGTGGATCTATCAAGCCCAAAAACATTCACTCCCTTTGGAATGAATGTTGAATGGGATATCAATTCTTTCATTAATAATGGTTGAATTGTATTAAAGTTTTGTATCTTATCTAGTTGCCACTTAGGCTTGTAAAAGGTGTCTGAAAGCCATTTGTTATTGCAACCTCCTCTTTGTATCAGGATATGCTTCTATCACCGTATGATTTATCACAAATTCTTTATATTCTCTGTGTTAAACTTCTCTGTATTATTTGTAGATGCAATGTTTTATTTCTACCACAAGATGTCGCTGTTTCCCAGGTCCGTTCCACGTCCAGTTTTTTCAGTACTGATATTGTCCTTTTTGCTCGTTGATCACTTTTTAATGATGTATTTATCATGCCTTTTATAGTTTATTTAATATCAGGTCGTTTCTTTGGTGACCGGATTTTGGCTGTGTCCTTCCTGTTTCCGGAATGCAAGTTACTTCCAGTCTGTGGAGCGCACCTAATTTCCGGCATTTAAGCCGGTCCGTCCCCTATAAATAAGACAATCACACGCCCTAACCACGCCCCTGATGACGCATTCTTATGCAGAAACGTTGGGTGGAGCTAAGGACGTGTGACTCTGACCAGGGACACAGTGGTCATTTTGTCGGTGGAAACGCTGGTCGTTTCCATATGCCTGTCGGTTTTTTTAAATGTGAGTGCACCAGCTTTTTTTTTTTTTTTTATTCCCCCCCGGGGTCCCGCAGCCTGGCGATCCGGCATGTCCCTCGGGAAACAGCCGTTCCCCCGATAGGGGTAATAAGCGGTTAGTGGAGTGTGGGGAGCAGCGTGACCGGCTGTATCCAATCACCGCCAGTCACTATGCAGAGCGGCATTGGGAAGCGGCGTGCACGGTGCGCAGCGCGGTAATCGGGGCTGAGGCTTCTCCCTTGGATACAGCCCAGCTCCGATCAGGGTAAAAAGACAATAAAATTGGCTCTTTACCACGTGACCGGCTGTGTCCAATCACAGCCGGTCACTAAATGTTAACAAACATCTGTGTGTAACTGCTGTTGCTGGGTTCTCCTCTTCACACACCGATCCAGTGTGAGGAGGAGATCAGCTAACAGTGAGTTACACATTACTGTACCCTACCGTATATGTACTACTGTGCCCAGATTGCCCCCCCAAATAAAGAGGACCTGTCATCAGGAGTACCCGCCACCTCGCCAGAGTACCTGCCACCAGAGTACCCGCCACCTCACCAGAGTACCTGCCACCAGTGTACCTGCCACCAGTGTACCTGCCACCTCACCAGAGTACCCGCCACCTCATCAGAGTACCCACCACCTCAGAGTACCCACCAGAGTACCTGCCATACAGCCACTATGTCCAGAAAGGTATACACTCCAGAAGAGGCATAGCAAATATTGAGTCTGACCGATGAGAGCAACGGGGAGCTCTCATCGCTCAATTCTGATTCAGATTCTGATTCTGGTTCTGGTTCGGAATATGAACCCCCGAAGGCAGCACATCAGGATCCGAATCAGAGGAGGAAGCAGTCTGTCCAAAAAAAGGATGGACGGTCTGAACAACAGGCAGCTACCAGCAGTGTCAACAGGGCGAGACCCCAGGAGGAGAGGCCCAGTACAAACACTGCGAGACCCCAGGAGGAGAGGCCCAGTACATGTGCATGCCAAAGAATTAGGGCCCAAACCCTGCTTCCAGATGTCTTGGCAAACCCATTGTGGCTGCCTTCTAGCACAGGGTCAGCTACGATCCCCCCTTTCAACAGCACAGCCAGGTGTGCAGGTCAACACTGTTGGTTTTTTCCAAATAGATTTTTTACATTTATTTTTCCCTGACGAATTAGTTCAAGGCATTGTGGACCAAACCAATCTTTTTGGCCAACAATTCATTGCAAACAACCCCAGCTCAAGCTATGCCCGCCATTTTGAATGAAGACCCCTAACAGTGGGAGGAGCTTAAAAATTGTTTTTAGGCCTAATGCTCAACATGGGGCTTACAAAAAAAATGAAGTGCATAAATATTGGTCGACCAACCCTATCCACCACATATGTCAAATTTTTTCATCGGTCATGACCACGTCCAGATATGAAATTATAATGCGGTTCCTGCATTTCAGTGATAGCTTACAGCGCGTCCCCCCCAAAATCACCCAAACTTTGATAAATCTATATAAAAATTCGACCCCTAATTGATATCCCTGACAAAAACATCTGTTGACGAATCCCTGGTCCATTTCACAGGCCAGCTGGGAATAAAGCAGAATATCCCCAGTAAGTGGGCAAGGTACGGGTTGAAGCTGAACAAGCTCTGTGAAAGCTCCACCAGATATGTACACTCATTCCGCGTGTACGAAGGCGAAGGCAAAGACTCCCAGCTCCAGCCCCCTAAGCATCCATCGTACATGGGAATAAGCGGAAAAATTGTTTGGGAGTTGGCATTCCCACTCCTCCAAAAGGGGTATCATATTTACATGGACAACTACTACACCAGTTTGCCCCTTTTCCGCCACCTATACCTGAAAAATACTCTGGCCTGCGGTACAGCAAGAAAAAAACAGAAAGGGCTTCCCAGAGTCTAGTCACCACAACACTACAAAGGGGGGAATCGACAAGCTTGAGGAATTCGTCTTCACAACTGTAATAGGTGGTTGAGAAATGAGATGTGTAATTTATGCTTGTAGAACACCTGACGGTGCTACTTGGATGTTGGGCCTCTGTATGTGGCCAGGCTATGTAAAAGTCTCACACATGTGGTATCGCCCCATACTCAGGAGGAGTAGCAGAATGTATTTTGGGGCATCATTGCAAGTATGCATGTGCTGTGTGAGAGAAATAACTTGCTATATGACAATTTTGTGTAAAAAAAAAAAAAAAAAAAAATACAATTTTCCCAAGAATTGTGGGACAAAATGACAACTTCAAAAAAACTCACCATGCCTCTTACTTAATACCTTGGAATGTCGGCTTTCCAAAAAGGGGTAATTTGGGGGGTATTTGTACTTTCCTGGCTTGTTAGGGTCTCAAGAGATAGGCCTTCAGTACATCAGGTGTAATCAGATATGATCAATTTTCAATGATTTGCACCATAGCTTGTAGACTCTAACTTTCACAGAGACCAAATAATATACACTAAGTTGGGTTATTTTTACTAAAGATATGTAGCAGTATACATTTTGGCCCAAATTTATAAAGAAAAATTACTTATTTGCAAAATTTTACAATAAACTAAAAAAAGATTTTTTTTTTTTTTCTTCAAAAATGTCTTTTTTCGCTTATATTGCAAAAAATAAAAAACCCAGCGGTGATTAAATACCACCATACGAAAGCTCAGTTTGTGAGAAAAAAATTATAAAATAATTTGTTTGTACAGTGTAGCATGACTGAGAAATTGTCAAAGTGTGAGAGCGCTGAAAGCTAAAAACTGGTCTGGGAAGGAAGGGTGTATAAAAGCCCTGTATTGAAGTGGTTAATGAAACAAAGTGGTTTTTGGGTTCCTTTGATCATTGAGAGAGGATTGGTCTGAGGTCTCGGTGGAGTGGATCGTTCGGTGCAGAGGAACCGTTGGGGCCATTAACCAATAAATTACTGTGTGTACCCCTAAGGGTCAGTCATTTTGGTTGCTGGTGGCGGCTATTCTCTCCACTGCATCCGGACTTAGAAGAAGATCTCGGATTCAATCATCTTCTCAAGTGGACTTTATTATTTATATATAATTATAAGGGCTACACCTTTCCATTTTATGTTCTATTATTGTGTCCAGCAATATAGTGTCAGCTGCTTTTTCATTGTTGATTGTAGAATTTTTAAAGCGCAACAGGTTAATTTGTTTTATTCTGTACATTATTACTGAAGTATGGTAAACGTAATACTCAATTCTTGCCATGCGTTATGCCCACACTCCTAATGCCTCTGCCTGCTCTGGAACTGACCCTGGACTGTTTATTGACCATGTTTTTTGCCTGACACTTGTACTGATCTTTTACCCTGCTACTTTAGTAGTGGGTATTCATGATAACACAGGGGTCTCGCATATGAGGAGCTTCAGAATAGTTTTTCCGGATGGAGAAAACTAATTTTTTGGTTTTCCCTGGGTTTTGTTATTTGGATTAGGGTGTGGAGAAATCAAAGAGATTTGGGTGGGTGAAGCCTCTACCCCTGTGCCCAGGTCTTACCTGACCGATGGCCCTAAGCCTGATATTTCTGCCATCATGCCACCACACCTCTACCTGTACTATGGACCATGTTCCTGCCTACTACCAGGACCAATATTTGTGTAACGACTCAAAACCAATCGCCTATAAACAATCCAACTTATCTAGTGATGAACAAGCAGCTCTAACAGATCTTACCAATAACTACAATATCATTATTAAAACAGCTGACAAGGGTGGTGGCGGCATAGTAATCCAGGATAGAGCAGATTATCTAAAAGGAAGCTCATCTATTATCTGATACTGCTACTTAGAAGAAAATTATGCACGGACCCACTGCCAACCTTCACTATGGAGGCAAATCTGACCAAGTAGGCAAAAGAGGCGGTATAATTAACAAGAACTGGCATTTAACAGAGACTTCTATTCCACACCCCAATTTTACCACATAATAAAAATACACAGGGGAGGTGGGAAAGGAAATGGCAGGGATTGTGGGAGAAGAAACATTCTGTGTGCGGGATGGGAAGATGGGGGAGAAGAGAACGGGAGAGATGAGAACGGAGAGAGATATATATCTCTCTCTCTCTCTCTCGATATATATAGACAGACAGACAGACAGACAGACAGACAGACAGACAGACAGACAGACAGACAGACAGACAGACAGACAGACAGACAGACAGACAGACAGACAGACAGACAGACAGACAGACAAGGAGGATTTATACTGAGAAGACATGTGATGACATTCTATTATCTGGGACTCCATTCCCTCCCCTATCACCTCCTATCACCTTTATATACAGGAATCAGTATACAGCTTTATATACAGGGATCAGTATACAGGAATCAGTATACAGCTTTATATTCAGGGATCACAATCCACAATTTCGCCAGATCACCCAAAAAATTTGCTCTTTTCGATGCATGGCGTGTCGAACATCCGACAGACCGACAATACTCCCACTACTCACACCCGTTTCACACACATGCTCGTCTAGATTACTTTTTTGTCAACGCTCCCTCCCTAAGGGCCCTTACTGCAGTAAACATTCTACTTATCTCATGGTCTGACCATGCTCCAATTGTTATGACACTAAAGCTGCATCCCTCCAAAGTCAAACAGTGCCATTGGCGGCTGAACAACTTTCTCCTGAAAGATCTCACATAAAGGTTGGACATGGAAAAGACTTTAAAGTTATACTTTGTAGAAAACAACACTCCAGAGATATCGGTGGGAACCCTTTGGGAGGCACATAAAGCGGTCATAAGGGGACAGAGTATTGCACTCTCCACGGCCTGGAAGAAAAATGCCAAGTTGCTGAGACAGCGGACAACACAACGGTTACAGGAACTAGAATCTAGGCTCCTATCTTAGTCCGCTATCCGCTTATTGAGAGAAATTATCCGGCTTAGAGCTGTACTAAAAAGTATAGACATGGGTAGGGTAGAGAAAGCTTTATTGAGATTGCGCCAACTCTATTATGATAAAGGCAACAAGGCCCACACCCTATTGGCACGTAAACTTCGAGAACATACACATACATCAGCCCCTCAAGCTACCAGAGACACTAATGGCACCTTACAATTCCATCCGGACAGCATCGCCCAACTCCTTAAGGACTATTACTCAGATTTGTATAACAACCCATCCATACCACACTTACCTATCCAGAGGATGTTTAAGGACCGGGTACGGTCCTACCTTGCCTCCAGCGGGGTATCCACTCTACCAGTAGAAGCCTTAGGATTCCCTTAACTCCCTGCTTCCGCACATGGTTCGTTTATTTAACGGATTTATGGGCAAGGAAGAAATCCCTAGAGACATGCAGACATCTCATCTTACACTTATACCCAAGCCAGACAAGGACCACACGCTGTGCGGCAACTATAGGCCTATAGCTTTATTAAACTCAGACCTGAAAATATTTACGAAAATCCTGTCCCTTCGATTAAATGAAATTCTTCCCGCTCTGATCCATAAAGATCAAGTCGGTTTTGTTCCGGGGCGTCAAGCAGGGGACAATACTAGGAGAGCCATCAACTTAATAGATATCATTAATAGACAAAAAAATGAAGCTCTATTGCTTAGTTTAGATGCTGAGAAAGCCTTTGATAGGCTCAGCTGGCCATTCATGTTCTCCACCCTTGAACACCTGGGCTTTCGGGGGCCGTTCCTCAAGGCGATTAAGCACTTATATGCAACTCCAACTGCCTTCATCAAAACGCCCTTTGCGGCCACAACCACCTTCCCTATTTCAAACGGCACGAGGCAAGGTTGCCCGCTCTCCCCACTGCTTTTCGCCTTGTGCATTGAACCCTTGGTGACCCAGATCCGACGGGATCCTAATGTTAAGGGCGTGCAGGTTAGAGGTCGGGAATTTAAAATTTCACTATTTGCGGATGATGTTCTCCTGACCCTGACACAACCACACACTACTCTCCCTAACCTCCATAAACTTTTGCAGGACTATGGATCCCTCTCGGGCTACAAGATTAACCCGACTAAGTCAGAGGCCCTCCCGCTAAATTTATCTCCAGTGAAGGTCCAACACCTCTCGGCAAACTTTTCATATGCGTGGATATCCCACTCCATTAAATATCATGGGGTACATTTTACTCCGCGGTATGAATCTTTATATAACGCAAACTTCGGACCTCTGTTTGCATCCATTCGATCCCTTCTGGCCAAATGGAGACACTACCCGATGTCTTGGTTTGGTCACATAGCGTAGATCAAAATGAACATATTACCTAAACTTCTGTATTGCTTTATGACCCTTCCAGTACCCATTCCACTACCCCATCTCACAAAACTACAAAATGACCTTTTAAATTTTACATGGAACTACAAACAGCACCGAATCTCTAGATCGGTGTTGTTTGCTTCCAGAGGGGAGGGGGGGATTGGCCTTTCCACACCTTCAACGCTATTACTATGCTGCACAACTGAGAGCTGTAGCTTCTTGGGTTACCTTGCCGGCCTATAACCGCTGGACCCAGTTGGAGAAGATATGGCTAGCGCCTATCCACCCGAATAATTTATTATGGAATGCCAACGCCAATGTTCCCTCCTCGGACTTACTGCACACAATGCATCTTTTACGCAATATCTGGAGGCGGCTAAACCAGAGCACCCCTTTACAATCTGAGGCCTCTTTAGTCACAGCCTTCCTTTATAACCCTAAACTACCTGACAGCTTAACCTCTCAGATGATCTCTCCATGGCTGCAAAAACAACTCTTCCACTATGGGCACTTAGTGGACCCAGTGTCTCGAACACTACTATCCTTTGAAAAACTCAGAACTAAATATGATCTCCCTCTCAGTGCCTTTTTTGGCTACCTCCAGATATGGCATTATGCACTTACCATCTCTTCTACCCTCCAATTTTCTAAGCCACCCCCTTTTGAGTGCTTAGTCTTGTCAGGTCCCACACAAAAGGGACTGACCTCAGACATATATAAAATCATAAACTCTTATGACATGATCACTAGAGGGAAACTCAAGTACATGCGCAGGTGGGAAGAACAAACTGGGGAGGAACTAACACTTGAACAATGGGCTATTATATGGCGCTGAGCAGCCAAGGGCTCTATATGCACCCTTTACAAAGAAAACTCTTATAAAGGTACTTTTTCAATGGTACCTTACCCATTCACGCCTACAGACCATATACTCGTCGGCCTTGGATCGTTGCTGGAGGTGCCGCCGGGAACGGGGCACATTATACCACATTTACTGGAGCTGTCCCTTCCTCCAACCCTACTGGCGAGTGGGTCGTGACCTCCTCCAGCGACTGTTTAAGGTAGATATCCCTCACTCCCCTAAATTTTTCATATTAGGCCTCCCTCCTGTCATACTCCCTAAACTAGCCAAAAGCTAGCAATGCAAATACTTAATTTCCCTACACTGGAAGAGCCGGAGTCCTCCATCACTATCCAATCTGTACACTAGAATTAAGGACATAGAGGTCATGGAATCCATGACGGCCAGACTTGTAGATAAGACAGATAGACAGATAGACACACAGCTACATAGGAACCATGGCACAGAAAGCTGGAACCCCCCCATAAATTCATAAGCCCATGGGACTTTCCTCGCCCTGGAAAATGACACGTGATTGGGGCCCCGGAGAGATGAGCTTTAACGGTATGGACCTCTCTCTCTCTCTTTTATTCCTCTATTTCTTTCTCTCCTCCTGTTTATAATTTTTTCTTTGAAAGCACTAGACCAAAAAAAAAAAAAACACAAAAATTTGGTTAATCCACCGGGTTGACCAATAATAGTAGCAATGGAAAGCATTACTAATCCATTTTCACAATACAAAGACAAATTTCTTCAGCCACTAGCACAAAGCCTTCCCTCATACATAAGGGATGGGGTACACCTCCTGGAACAATTGAAACATTATAAATGGGCATCCACCTACATGTGGGCCTTATTGGACTTAAATTCATTGTACATGTCCATCCCTAATACAATAGGTCTCCAAGCTGTCTCACAATTTTTAATGGACGATCCATTCCTCAACCCGTAGGCAGGCGCAATTTATAGTGGATGCAACTGTGTTTTGCTTGACACATAATTATTTTAATTTTGATGGGGACTTTTGAATTTACAGGTCAATGGCACAGCAATAGGGACACATTTTGCCCCCAGCTATGCCAACCTCACCATGGGGCTCTGGGGAAGCCAACTACATCTGGCAAAACAATCTCTATATCTCCCATATCTTTTATGGGAGATATATAAAATGACATTGTCATCTGGGATGGCCCCATTTTTGGAGTTGGTCAGTCATTGCAACACCAACTTTACATGGATTAAACAGAACTAGCATTCTTGGATCTCATACTTCGCCATCATGAAGGCCAAATACAGGCCAGAAATTACACAAAACCCACGGCCGGTAATTCCTTTTTGAACTACAACAGCTGCCATCACCACAGATGGATCAACATTTTCAAAAGTCAGATTTGCAGGCAACGCAGAAATTGCAGCAGAGATAAAGAAAGATTTAGGTCAAACAAGGGCTCTACTCAAACAAAAATTAGCTGAAAAGGATTTCCCTCAGCCACTTATAGAACAAGCATTTTATACATATTTGACAGGTACAGACCAAGTTCTGAGAGAAACAGAATTCGATGAGCCAGCAAACCCGGTTCATAACTCAATTTCATTCTAAAAATTCAAGAAAATGGAACCGGTATTAGCAAAGCACTGGTCTATCCTTTTGGAAGATCCATACTTCAAGAACACTCATCAAGTAAACCCAAGTTTGCTTATAGGAAGGCCAGAAATTTCAAGTTTAATAGCCCCTAGTAAAATTAAAATCTGGTAAAAATTCCCTCACACAAAACTTGTGTCTCATCCCACTAATAGGCATGTTTCTATGCTGTAAAACATTATGCTTAATATGCAAACATATCACCCACGGCCAAAATGAGTTCACTGCCCATTAAAAACTTAGATTGTTCCATAGAATTTGTGGTTTACGGTCTCACTTGTCCCTGCGGTCTATACTAGGTGGGGAGGACCATTCGCACCTTGCGCGAGAGAATTGGGGAGCACCGTCGCTTTGTTGAAGGTGGTGACGACAAGCACACAGTGTTCTCTGGCATTTCTTGGAACACCATGGAAAATCTGCTGTGGGTGATTAAATTCATTCCTGGCTCTTTCCCAACGGCAGAACATTTTAAATGTCTCTGTCAGAGGGAAACGTTTTGGATATACATTCTAGATAGCCTGGTGCCCGGAGGCCTTAACAAGGAAATAGGAGGTTAACACTCATCTGAACCCCACACTATTGTATAGCCTCTTTGCTTGATATATAGCCTTTAATATTCAATTAATTCCTGTGTTTGTTTATCTATGCTTTGCACTCTCCAGTTTTCCCCCGCCAAGTTCTCACTCTTGTCATTTATGTTTTTGATGCAGGTCTATTCTCCTATATAAGACCCAAAACCCTTAAAGGTCTTTAGTGATACATCATATTGCGACGAAACACGTCGGGAGGAAGGACGTCACCGTGTTGCGTTGATCCCGGAAGGACAGGTGGTTGATACAAGCTGGCTGGCTTTTTTTGTTCTTGCCTACAATTTTTCTACTTGCTGTAAGTGTATCATTAAAGTGTGGTTGGTTTTACACTATGGCAAGGTTTTCTTCCTTTTGGGCATACTGGCCTATCGTTCATGAGTGGTGAGGCGACTTACTGATCCCTGTGAGGTTACCTAGACATCCCTCTGGCTTCATTCCGCCTGGAGTGGGATCCATCTGAGAGCTGTCATCAATCTCCCCTACAGGATAAAAGACCCTGGATGGGTTTAAGCCGCAGCAATCTGGTAAGCAGGTCTTTCATGTGGTGGAGGTGCACTTGCGGTGTGGTGTGATCCTGTCTTGGATTATCACAATGAACATTTTACATGGCTTTATAATTTGCACTGCTTCACTAGACATTAGATCGCCTATTAGAATTTTGTTCATTGACACATTATTTACACTCTTTTACTGGTCTGTGTTAGGGCAGCTCTGTCGTTTTACAGTGATACAACTATATTAAATAAAGTACATTTATTCCATGTTATTGCAAAGTTTTTTTCAGATAGTGATTGTTCAAAAGGACCATATACATGGTCACATTACCCTTATCCAGTATACACAGTCTCTATATGAAACATTGGTTTCAGCATCTTCTATATGACACTGCAATTGTTTTTAATCTGATGTCATGTCAACCAATTTATTTGATCTTATTTTATTTTTACATATTTTTTCATGTAATTTTAATTGTTCGTGTCATTATTATATTAGACTTTTATGTAATAGCATAGTGTCTGCATATATCCATTTAGAATTTTTTTTTTTTTCACAGTTTATTTTCTTTCCACATTTTTCAAAAACTTGTGGAAAACAATGACATGTTCAAAAGAATCATAATGCCTCATTGATTATGTGTTGGGGTGTTTGCTTTCCAAAATGGAGTCATTCTGTGGGCATTTCCATTATCCTGGTGCTCCAGGGCCTTCAAAACAGTGATAGATGTTCAGGAAATTAGGTGTGTAATTTATGTCCCCAGAACACCTGATGGTGCTCCCTGCTAGGGATGAGAGCTTCATGTTCGAGTTGAACATCGTGTGTTCGGTCGTTCACCAAATTCGAGTGGCGCGTGACGGCCCATAATTCACTGCGGCATCGCAGTGCATTGCTAGCTGATGATTGGCCAAGCATGCACTATGACCCACATGCTTGGCCAATCATAGAGCCGTCTATACAGAGAGCCATAATTGGCCAAAGCCAGGGTGGCTTTGGTCAATTATGGCTCGGGGGTTTGGTACACGCCCCACACCATATAAGCCTGCATGTTGGCCCTGTGTAGTGTTTTCCGGCTTGAGAGAGAGACAGACAGAGAGAGACAGTGTCATTTGATTTAAGTTAGAGTAGGCAGGTCGAGTCAGTTAGCTGCACTTACAGTGTATTGTGTATAATAGATAGATAGATAGATATATATATATATATATATATATATATATATATATATATATATATATATATATATATATATATATATATATATATATATATATATATATATATATATATATATCTATCTATCTATCTATCTATCTATCTATCTATCTATCTATCTATCTCTATCTATCTATCATACATACACACTGTATTCAGTTTAGCTAGATCCTGTTCTTCTCTTCCTAATATACTGACAGGCAGGTGTTTTTACAGTATTTCCAGTTACTGTACTGTGTACCCTGCACAGTTGCACCTACAGTATATGTACCTAAAGCCAGGTGCTTGTGTAGGCTCTTGACGTATTTCCAGTTACTGTACTTTGTACCCTGCACAGTTGCACCTACAGTATAGCTACCTGACGACAAGTGCAGGTGTTCTCATACTAATAATACTACAGGAAGGCAGTTGATTCTGCTAGCTGCAGTATCAGTATATATATACACATCCCAGCTTTGTGCAGCTACATCTCACTGCAGGCCATTAGTATGTCTGGAAGGCCAACAAGGAGAGGCAGACAGTCACAAGCCAATAAAAGAGGGCAAGCAGGCTCTGTGTCTAGATGCAACAGTGCTGGTCGTGGACACGGTGCATCCTCATCAGCACGTGGCCGTGGGACACGCTTGTCCTTTTTTCGGCAACTGGCCGTGTTGAGCCGCAACATGCGGAAGACTTGGTCGAGTGGATGACCAACCCGTCCTCATCCTCCTCATCCTCTCTCACCAAGGCTCAGGGTACCTTGTCTGGCAAAGCAGCTGCCAACGCGGCCTCTTCCCTCGGCTCAATGGCATCAGTGACTCCTTCCCTAGCCCCACCATGTACTCCTGAGGAGTCCCTCAAACTGTTTGACCACAGTGTTGGGTACATGCTCCAGGAGGATGCCCAGCGTTTTGAAGGCTCCGATGATGGTACTCAGCAGGAGGAAGGCAGTAATGTGAGCCCAGACAGAGGGGGTGCCCAAGAAGGACAGCAATCTGGCAGTCATGTTCCCCCTGCTGCAGCATACTGCTAGGTTTGCTCCAGTGATGAGGAGGGAGGGGATGATGAGGTCACCGACATGCTTGACCAGACATATGTTGACCTGCCATGCAGTTCGTTGGCAAGCGTACCTAAAAGACCCACACAAAAGAACAAGGAGGACCTCTCCTTGCTCCTCATCAGCTGGGATCTCCAACCCCACTATACCTTTAGTCCTCTGAGACCTGCACTGAGAGGAATGAAGGTGTAGAATTAGGTGCGTCACAGCCAAGTACTTGTGGGCAATCTGCTATCGGTACACCGACGTCAGATTGTACCAGGCAAATTTCCCTGCCCCAGCTGCTGCACCACAGAAAGATGTTCGCTCCCAGCTATCCACATGCCCAGCGGTTGAATGCTAGCTTGGCAAAATTGCTAGCACTTCAACTGCTACCTTTTCAGTTGGTAGACTCTGCCCCCTTCCGTGAGTTTGTGGAATGTGCGGTTCCTCAGTGGCAGGTTCCCAAACGCTACTTTTTCTCACGGAAGGCGATGTGGAAGGCAATGTCTTGGCCTCGCTGGACAGGGCGGTCAGCAGTAAGGTGCATATTACCGCTGACTCATGGTCCAGCAGGCATGGACAGGGACGTTACCTAAGTTTCACAGTGCATTGGGTGACTCTGCTGGCAGCTGGGAAGGATGCAGAACAAGGTGCAGTAGTGTTGGAGGTTGTTCCGCCACCATGCCTCCAAAATGCCACTACTGGTGATTCTGACACACCTCTCTCCTCCACCCCCTCCTCTTCTTCTTCCTCCATGGCCTCTTCCTGTGCTTTGTCCTCGGAACCAGCGGCGCTGCCAAAAGATGCCATGCGGTGCTTGAGCTGGTGTGCTTGGGGGACAGGAGCCACACTGAGGCAGAGATTATGTCAGCTCTGCATGGGCAGGTTCAGATGTTGTTGATGCCACTCCAACTTAAGCCAGGAATGGTGGTCTGCGACAATGGCACCAACCTCCCCTCTGCCCTCCGACAGGGACAACTGACCCACGTGCCCTGTTTGGCTCACGTCTTTAAACTTGGTGGTGCAGCGGTTCTTGGGCAGGTACCCGGGCTTACAGGATGTCCTGAGGCAGGCCAGGAAAGTCTTTGCATTTGCACCAGTCATATAATGCCAGTGCTCGGCTGGCTGACCTCCAAAAAGGAATTTAACCTGCCCAAGAACCGCCTAATCTGTGACATGCCCACTAGGTGGAACTCAACGTTGGCCATGCTGCAGCGGCTGCACACGCAACAGAGAGCCATTAATGAGTACTTGTGCGACTATGGCACCAGGACAGGGTCAGGGGAGCTTGGTTTTTTTTCCCACGCCAGTGGGCCATGATCAGGGATGGATGCATGCACTGTCCTGTGACCATTTGAGGCCACGAGGATGGTGAGCAATGACCGTGCATGCATCAGTGACACTGTCCCCCTTGTCCACCTGTTGGAGCACACATTGCATGGAATAATGGACAGGGCTCTTGCGGCAGAACAGAGGCAGGAAGAGGAGGACTTCCTTAGCTCTCAAGGCCCCCTTTATCCAGACAGTGTTCCTGCATGCCCGCCGATCACACAGGAAGAGGAGGATTGTGTCAGCATCAAGGTGGAGCCTGCCACTCAGCATCAGCAGCAGTCTTTAAAGGATCATTTACAGTCCCAAGAAACCCATGGACTTGTACGTGGCTGGGAGGAGGTGGCTGTGGATCATGTCGTCCTTAGTGACCTAGAGGACTCCGGACCGAATGCCTCAGCAAACCTACACTGCATGGCCTCCCTGATCCTGCAAAGCCTGCGGAAGGATCCTTGTATTCGTGGTATCAAGGAGAGGGATCGTTACTGGCTGGCAACCCTCCTTGATTCACGTTACAAGAGTAAGGTTGCAGACCTTATCTTGCCGTCGCAGAGGAAGGCCTTGCAGAAAGGTCTGTGCAACGCGTTCCCAGAGACTGGGAGGTTACAAACTCCTGTTCCTGGACAACGTGTTGCTGAGGCTTCGGTTAGTCAAAGAAGGAGCGGTGGAGAAGGTGTCCGTCTGACCGATGCGTTCAGACAATTTTTTAGTCCGCAGCCCCAAGGTATGATCGGTTCCAGCAACCATCGCCAGCGTCTGTTTTACATGGTGCAGGAATACCTAGGGGCAAGATCTGACTTGGACATCTTTCCAACCGAAAATCTTCTGGGTTACAGGGTCTTGAGGATGGATCACTGGCCAGAGCTTGCACAGTATGCAATTGAGCTACTGGCCTGTCCTGCATCCAGCGTTCTTTCAGAACGCACATTCAGTGCTGCTGGAGGCTTTGTAACCGATCACAGGGTGCGCCTGTCCACCGACTCGGTCGATCGACTGACTTTCATAAAAATTAATCAGTCTTGGATCACCACCAGATACCAAGCACCTGATGCTGATGTTGATGCTGAGTGACTATCCTGTTATGCTGAGTGACTATCCTCTTCCTCCTCAATGATCATGCTGATAGCTTGTAAGAATATTTTTGTTTCTGGGCGCCGCGGCCAGTGGCTAAGGCCCAATTTTTCAGCCCCTGTTTAACAGGGGCGTGTAATTACAATTTTTGATGCAATTCTTTGCAGCAGGGCTCGTTCCTGCGCTCCAACTAGAGTATTTGTGAGGGGTTGCAGTGTTGTGGCACCAGTACCAGTGCCTAAGGCCCAATTTTTCTGTCCCAGTTCAACAGGGACATGTAATTACAATTCCTGATCTAATATTTCACAGCAGGGCCCATTCCAGCGTCCACCAAGAATAACTGTGAGGACTTAGTGTTGTGGCACCAGCACCACCATCACCAAAGGCCCAATTTTTCTGCCCCTGTTCAACAGGGCCATGTACTTACAATTCTTGGTCTAATATTTCACAGCAGGGCCCTGTGAGGGATTAGTGTTGTGGCAACACCAAAGGCCCCAATTTCTGCAGAGTATATAGGGCAGGCCCCTACTTTCAAACATCCAACTTACAAACGACTCCTACTTGCAAACGGAAGGAGACAACAGGAAGTGAGATGAAATCTACCCCTAGGAAGGGAAATTCTCTCCTGTAAGAGTTAACATGGGAAAAACGTTTCTTATTTCCACTGATGCTTTATCACCAATCCTTGCTTCCCTCAAAACCCCAAATTTTCTAAAAACATTTGTCATTGTGACAGAAAGTGAGGTGAAATCTTCTGAAGAAGAGCACAGACAGCAAAACAAATGTCACAGGGGTTAAAACCTTTCCCTATGTTTTCCAAAAAGCTTAAAAATAGATTTTTTTGGCTGGAGCTAAACACGTTAAAAATGTACAAGTTCAAAATTACAAACAGATTCTACTTAACAACAAACCTACAGTCCCGGTCTTGTTTGCACCGCCTGTATACTGCTGTTCAGAGTATATAGGGCCTGGAGGCCCCACGCCTTTCCTTTTTTTAATTTGGGTGCGGGGTTCCCCTTAATATCCATACAAGGCCCAAAGGACCTGGTAATGGACTTGGGGGGTACCCATGCCGTTTTTCTCACTGATTTTCATCCATATTGTCGGGACCCAACATTACATTAAAGTCGCAAGCAGTTTTAAATGACTTTTATTCCTTTAAAAATGTCATTTTATGCAGGGACTGTTCTAAGCACGGGAAACACGCGCCACTTTACAGGCATACTACAGACACCCCCCAGGTACGATATTTAAAGGAATATTTCTTTTTTTTTTTTTTCACTTTAAGCATCATTAAAATCACTGCTCCCGAAAAAACGGTCGTTTTTAAAACTCTTTTTGCATTGATTCATGTCCCTTGGGGCAGGACCCGGGTCCCCAAACCCTTTTTAGGACAATACCATGCAAATTAGCCTTTAAAACTAGCACTTTTGATTTTGAACATTCGAGTCCCATAGACTTCAATGAGGTTCTAACGTTCGTGCGAATTTTCAGTCCGTTCGCAGGTTCTGGTGCGAACCGAACCGGGGGGTGTTCGGCTCATCCCTACTCCCTGCATGTTGGGCCTCTGTATGTGGCCAGGCTGTGAGAAAGTCTCACATGTGGTATCACCATACTAAGGAGTAGCAGAATGTTTTTTGGTGTGTGGTTGCAAGTGTGCATATGCCGTGTAAGAGAAATAACCTGTTAATATGACAATTTTGTGAGAAAATAAATAAAATCATTTTGCAAAGAATTGTGGGAAAAAATACAACTTCAAAATACTCACCATGCCTCTTAATACCTTGGGATGTCTACTTTCAGACCCCATTCACACAGGGGCAACACGACTTGCAGGTCGCCTCAGCGAGGCGACCTGCAAACGACTGCCCGGGTGACTTGCAAAACGACTTCTGTATAGAAGTCTATGCAAGTCGCCCCAAGTCGCCCCCGAAGTCGTACAGAAACCTTTTTTTAAGTCGGAGCGACTTGCGTCGCTCCCCTTAGAACGGTTCCATAGCACAGAACAGGAGGCGACTTGTCAGGCGACTAGGCCGCCTGACAAGTCGTCCCTGTGTGAATGGGCTCTCATGGGGGGGGCATTTGTACTTTACTGACAGCCTATCTCATTTCTTGAGGCCCTAAAATGGCAGGACATAAGGTGTGATCAATTTTCAATGATTGGCACCATAGCTTGTAGACGTACTTTCACACAGACTATATATCTATTAACTTGGGTTATTTTACCAAAGATATGTAGCATTAAACATTTTTGAAAACATATAAAGAAAAAAGTTATTAATCTGCAAAATTGTATAACAGAAACTAAGAAAAATGTGTGTATTTTTACAAACTTTCAGGCCTTGTAACATAAAAAAAAAGTTGGAGATTGAATACCACCGAAAGGGTACAGTGTTGCATGTGAATCTGGGGTGAATCTGATACGGATGCATGGTTTAAGTATTTCAATGAGGCCGGGATTAAACTCCTTGGCTTCTTAATTGAAAGAAAACAAGCCAGGCTCCTAGTGATAGACAAAGAGATTAGGGATTTAAAAGAAAAAAACTTACTCCCTCTATTGGAACACCTGAATATTTCTCCCTCTCTACCAATTTGAGAAATCATCTTGAGAAAGAGGAGAGGAACTAAAAAACAGAAAAAATATAAATCGGGATGTCAATGATTCTAAGACCAATTCAGTTTTTAGTTGGCAGAAAAAAAAACAAATTGCCAAACAAGGTACACTTAAATGGCAATATACCAACTGAATATTCTGAGCCTATTGCCCCAACTTTAAATAGGAGATTAACATATCACCCACCCCGATATATCCCATGAATAGGGACACTACCCATACCCCTGGAAACAGGGCAAGAAACACCTCAAGGTGACCAATCACAGGGTGGATACACCTCTTATAATAGAGGCAGAGGGGGTTCCAGTAAGAATAGGGGTGGCTATTATGGAAACAGGGATAACACTTATTACTCCAACCACTCTGATGGGCCCCCTAGAAACCGGTGTAATGACAGATCCGGTCATGGGAGAGGTGCCTATCAATATACAACACCCCCATATGGACCCAAAATCGGTTCGCTCCTCTTCGGGATACTGACCCCTATGAGACTCACCATGACTCATATGAATCGTGACAATGAGGGGTACTCTGACATCCCATACAATTACAACCATGACTATCCAGGACAATCATACCATCAGGATTTTCCCAGGCCCACCCCCAATCACTCTGGAAGCCTAAAACCAAACGAAGGCACCAGAGGGGGGTGGCGCCTCCAACGGAAAAAGGAAAAGAACTTAGTAGGAGCAGGCATTTTTAAACTTAAAGTTCCGTTATCTGAGGAAGAAAAACACTCTAGAAAAGGGCCTCAAATTTGTTCCACCTAGAAAAATCAATAAATTTAACACGTTTATTGATGTACAAAAATATGTTTGGAAGCTCAATGTACAGAGACATTTTCTTTCTACCCCAACCAGTATTACTAGGGTTCACACACCAAGTGATATATTACATTCTGGATTATCTAATCCTTCCCTTTTTAACTCGCCTGGCAACACAGCTCCAGCCATCAATGTTTTCTGCAATTTAGTATTAGAGGATTTGGAGGAGAAGCTACCTATCAAGAAAACTTATCAAGACCCCAAAATTCAGACAGGCCTGAAACCCTTGTGTGAGAAGAAAAATCTTATTATCCGCCCCGCAGACAAAGGGGGCGGAATTGTTATATTTGATAAAACAACCTATGTTCAAGAATTGAAGAGATTACTTGACGATCATACCACTTATAGCCAGCTACCAGGGGACCCCACTTCGAAATATAAGAAAGCCCTGGTGGAAATTGTCAATGAGGGTTTATCTCTGAATATTCTCAATAAAAAAGAAAAAAAAAGGGTTTTTGGTGCCAACAGCACCCCATATCCCTATTATTTACCAGCTACCCAAGATCCACAAGGATCCCATAAACCCACCCGGCCGTCCGATTGTTAGTGCGATCAATTCAGTTACATCCAGGATTGGGAAATATACAGTCCCTGACAAAAGTCTTGTCGCTTGTGTAGAAATTGACCTGAAGTGCCGCTAAAATATATTTCTAATCAAGATTTTGTTACAAGAAATTGGTCATTTTAATCCCAACAGCTTTTGTAATTATGTTTCAGTGCAAAACGAAACTGACAAAAAGTATTCTAATATTCACAGCTTGGTAAAGCCCATTGAGTCAATTTTTGCCAAGACATAAGTGTTGTCGCCTTGTTATATGAGCTTCACCTGTGACTAATAATGGATCAATTAGGTCTCAGGTGTGTATAAAAAGAACACCAGTACACTAGACCTTCTCAACTGCAACTAGACCTCTGCAAACATGCCTAAGATTCACCCGGAGACTAAAGTATTGATTATCAAGAGGCTGAAGAAGACCAGATCCACTGCTGATGTGGCAGACACCTTCAATGTGTCTCAGCGTCAAGTTCAGAGGATAAAAAAAAGATTTGAAGAGACTGGGAGACGTTTTGGACAAGGCCAGGTCAGGCCGACCCCGCAAGACAACTGCTCTAGAGGACCGTTTGTGGGCTCGAAAATCCAAGGCCAGCCCATTTTCCACTGCAGCAGAGCTCCACAAGACCTGGTCAACTGAAGTCCCTGTGTCAACCAGAACAGTTTGTCGGATTCTGTCTCGAAATGGCCTCCATGGTCGAATCAGTGCCCATAAGCCAGCACTAAACAAAAGACAATTGAAAAACCGTGTGGCATTTGCCAAGGGCCACAGCCTGCTAAAAGGATGGACTCTGGAAAAGTGGCAGAAGGTGGATTTTTCAGATGAATCTTCTGTTGAATTACACCACAGTCACCGCAAATATTGCAGGAGACCTACTGGAACCTGCATGGAGCTGAGATTTACCCAGAAAACAGTGAAGTTTGGTGGAGGCAAAATCATGGTCTTGGGTTACATCCAGTATGGGGGTGTGCAAGGGATCTGCAGGGTGGAAGGCAACATCAATAGTCTAAAATACCAAGAAATCTTAGCTACCTCTTATATTCCCAACCATAAAAAAGGCCAAATTTTGCAGCAGGATGGTGCTCCATCGCATACTTCCATCGCCACATCAAAGTTCCTTAAGGCAAAGAAGATCAAGATGCTCCAGGATTGGCCAGCCCAGTCACCAGACATGAACATCATTGAGCATATGTGGTGTAGGATGAAAGATGAAGCAAGCAAGACGAAACCAAAGAATATTGATGAACTCTGGGAGGCATGCAAGACTGTTTTCTTTGCTATTCCTGATGACTTCATCAATAAATTGTATGAATCCTTGCCAAACCGAATGGATGCTGTCCTTCAAGCTCATGGAAGTCATACAAGATATTAAATTTGGATCTCACAGCACCACTACTTAATTTGCTGACATATTTTTGGATTTTCAGTAAAGTTGTTCAATTTCTGTATAGACGACAAAACTTTTGTCTTGCCAAAATTTGACCTGTCTGTCTTGATAAATCTTTTTTCAGTGCATTAAATATCATTTGGGAGGGCTTTAGCTTTTCATATGAGCTATTTCTAACACCAATTGATTAATTAAAAGTCAGGTTAATAGCAGGAGTTTCTACAAAATAGATAAGCGACAAGACTTTTGTCAGGGACTGTATAGACCACTATCTTCAACCTCTAGTAAAACTCATTCCATCATATCTAAAAGACACAGGAGACACCATTTGACTTTTGGAAAAAAGTAACATACCATGATGGTGTAATTCTAGTTACGGCCGACGTGTCTGCTTTATACACTTGTATACCACACCATTTGGGCCTTTCAGCCGTTGATTATTACCTTAAGAAAAGCTCATCCCTTCCACCAATTCACATTAACTACATAATGGAACTCATGGTATATGCTACCAAACAATTATTTTTGGTTCCAGGGTAACTTTTTTTTACAGATTAAGAGCGTGGCTATGGGGGCCAAATATGCCCCCAGCCTAGCCAATTTGTTCATGGCCCAGTGGGAGGAGGATGTCGTCTATGCTCTAAACAGACCTGAACTGCTGGTGTGGGCCAGGTACATAGACGACATCCTCCTCCTATGGAAAGATAGCCGTGCCTCCCTTGATTCCTTTATGGCTACTCAACAGCAACGATCAATGTATTGTTCTCAATTACGAGGCCAGCACCACGACCATACACTTTCTTGATCTAGAAATTACAGCTATTAACAATCGCCTTGAACTCAAAACTTTTTTTAAACCTACTGACAGGAATGGATACATTCCTGTGGATAGCTGCCATCACTACTAATGGCTTAAATCTGTCCCCCGTGGCCAATTCCTTCGATTAAGGCGCAATTGTACTCAGAAC
The DNA here is from genome assembly GCF_042186555.1 of Aquarana catesbeiana. Classification (NCBI taxonomy): domain Eukaryota; kingdom Metazoa; phylum Chordata; class Amphibia; order Anura; family Ranidae; genus Aquarana; species Aquarana catesbeiana. Next base: position 18,665,618 of record NC_133324.1, on the reverse strand, counting down.
AGCGACTTCATTTTCCAATCACAAGTTCTCAGGCAGTGATTCATAGAAAAAAGGCTATAAGCCCTCTGACCTAGATGCGGATATTGGTTTGGTCTCCAGGATTGAGAGAGCGACTCTTTTGGAGCCCAAATCCAAGATGGCTACAAACGATAAATGGAAATGATCCTTTTTCACGTCCTTTTCTTCCCAACATAGGGATGTGAAGAGGATCATCAGTAAGCACTGGAAGATTCTCCAAAGTGATAGAATTTTGGGTCCCTTGCTCCCAGACAAGGCAGGGGTTACCTTCATACTCTATGAAACACTTTACAACCTGTGTAACTAGGTACATACATAGTCTATCTCATTACGTGCCCCTGCAAATTACAATACGTAGGGAGGACTATCAGGAATTTTAGCATTACGGTAAATGAACACCTGGCTAACATTAAAAAGGGATGCCCCAAACATACTGTATCCCGGTACTGTATACGGTAATTCTTGCCTGCAGGGGGGGGGGGTGTCAACTCGAGACATTCTGGATATATGAACTCAAATGTTATACGCCCCATGGTAAGAATGTGGAGTGGGACCTTAATTGCTATATCAACCAGGCCTAAGTGCATCTAATAACCGTCCCCGTCCCCCCCCATACCCCATTCAGCATATATTCTCTGTTACTGTTCTCAGCAGTGAATGACCCCACATTGCTCTTATATTGAGTTTCCCTAATACCGTTTCTGTCAACTAACACTTTGGGATTGAAGTATTGATACACAATCTCGTATGGTGTGTGTAACAATCTAGTGTGTTGCACAAAACATACGCTATCAAACACAGTTAGGCATGTTTATTATTACCATCATTTACCGATCAATTTAAACATTTACCTATTGGATATCATCTATTCCATGCTCAGGTTGTTTTATGACTCTCATTGCCGTTTACTATGAGATTTATCTCCTAACCAGAGTTTTAACCATGTTTTGATGTGCAAATTTATTTGTCTCCATTCAGTTTTATTTTCCCACCAGAAGTTGAACATACTCCAGAGGGTGTCACCTCATATTTTTGACACACCGCCCAGCCGTCATGTCAGAGACGTTGTGCATTCCGATGCTTCGGATCTGCACACGTATTTCGTCGGGCTATGTGGAATCCTTCCTTGGGTACTGTTCTTTGATCACTGTGTCCCATTGGACGGAACACACCCCATGACTTTAGTTCACATTGAGGCTTGGATCCCATTAACATATCTGGCCTTTTTTTCAGTCTAGGTCATATGACCGCACCACGAGGTTTCACCGTCCTATAAGTGACTCTGGATTGGGAAATCTCTCACGATACACCGCCCAGCTGTCAGTGGCGTTGCGCATCCCGATGCTTCGGGTCTGCGCACGTATTACGTCCGACGCTGGGCTGTGTAATAACCCTTCCTTGGGTACTGTTCTATGAATACCAGGCCTCATTGGTCCTAGCTTATCACATGATGGGAGTTCACATTGAGGCTTGGAACTCATGAACACATGTCCGGCCTCCTTTTTCAGTTACTGATAGGATTTAAACCCCTTTCTTCATTTCAAACTCTGTTGTAACATATGTTGATTTAGTTATGTGTTATCTAGTGCCACCTAATTTGTTCTGCCTGTGTCACTGGCCATCCAGCTGGTCGTCAGACTCCGTCTCCTTGGAGAACGGATCTCTGGCATATTAGTGTATATATTCAATGGCAATGTGAGGATATACAGTTTTGCCCCAGTTGAAGACCCCTTAGTGTCGAAACCGGTCGGGCCAGCATTTCTTGTATCCCACATTGCTCTTATCTTATTACTTGTTTTTTGTGATCATTTTTATTACCTTGGAGTCTACCATTTGACTTTTGTAATAATCCCAATTGGTTTCTGACCTGCACTATTGGAGTCCTTCTCCTTTCCTGTGTTTTATATGATTACTTCCTGGAGCCTTCACAGAACAGCTTCGGAGACGGCTATCAGATTGGGGAGCACTTTGAGTCTGCACAGTTCAGGAGCCGAGGATATTACCTTGAACCAAGTCTCATTCATCTGTGTCCAGCACCCGAGCAACCTCCGATGAATACAGCAAGCTTGTTTGACCCCTCTGTCGTACGACATTCGGGGTCCATCACAGCTGGTAAGAGTACCCATTTACTTTTCGAGTTTCATTGTTATTGACTACAGACAAGCCTTACACCATTTTTCCAAGATTGGGACTACCTCCGTCAGGGGGACATACCATTCAATACTCTTGTGGACACTTTTTTCACCTACTTACTGGCCTATATTTAGTCTAGCCAATATGTTTTGGTTTTACATTTCGTTTTTTATTTATACTTTTTAATAGCGCTACACTGTTACTGTATTATCTACAGTGTTGCATGACTGAGTAATTGTCATTCAAGTGTGAGAGCTTCGAAAGCTGAAAATTGGTCTGGTTAGGAAGGGGGTTTAAGTGCCCGGTAGGCAAGTGGTTAAGTGATTTCATTTGTTGAAGCCTATCGCTGATTTGGATTATAAAACATTTTTCACAGCCTGAAACATAAGAATCCCCCCACCCCACAAAAAAAAAAAAAAATGAAATCGTGTTGATCCAAAAGACCCGACACATCTAATATTCCTATATTCCTCAGTCATGTCCAAGACATTAAATTATTGGATTTTTGCATTACAGTAAGAAATCTGTTCCCTACAAGAAGCAAGTTGGCAAATTTTCAGAAACCCATACCAGAAAAATGTCTAACAATAAGCCCTTTATCAACTTCAGACTTTCTATACAAGTATATCCACGAAGGCAGACTTACTATAAAGCAGTATCGCCCAAGTAAATGTGCCAGGCATGAAGGAAGTTGTACAGACTTTGTGGGAGAGTTTATTGTCCAATCCCTCGAGTTGATTCTCAATCACTATTTATTTTCCTTTGTTGGTTCCCACTACCTGCAGGGGCGGCGATTGGGACATGCTGTGCCCCATCGTGTACCAACCTGTACCTGGGGGAGTGGGAACGTTTACTCGTGGCTGATGAACAGCTATTGATATATACTGACCACGTCATCATGTGGCACGGATACATCAATATGATCTGGGATGGCCCTGCTCTACTTTCTTGGAACGACTCAATAGAAACCAATTCAATCTTGCCTGCACTATGTCTCACCATCCTCGTGAGGTGAGGTTTTTGGATGTCACAGTCATCCGTGGTAAGGACGGTGCCAATCACAACCCGTCTCTTCCGAAAAAACGACAGCAGGCAACTCCATTTTGCATGTGTTTAGTTTTCACCCACGGCCCCTAATGACTTCAATACCATTTAGTCAATATTTACAAACTAGGCAAAACTGCTTGAATGAAAAAAACTTTCAATTAGAAGCTAAAACTCTGCAAACAAGACTAATAGGGCGTACACACGGTCGGACTTTGTTTGGACATTCCGACAACAAAATCCTAGGATTTTTTCCGACGGATGTTGGCTCAAACTTGTCTTGCATACACACGGTCACACAAAGTTGTCAGAAAATCCAATCGTTCTGAACGCGGTGACGTAAAACACGTACGTCGGGACTATAAACGGGGCAGTGGGCAATAGCTTTCATCTCTTTATTTATTCTGAGCAGGCGTGGCACTTTGTCGGAAATTCCGATCGTGTGTACACAAATCCGACGCACAAAGGATTTTGTTGTCGGAAAATTTTATCTCCTGCTCTCCAACTTTGTGTGTCGGAAAATCCGATGGAAAGCGTGTGATGGAGCCCACACACGGTCGGAATTTCCAACACGCTCCGATCGGACATTTTCCATCGGAAAATCCGACCATGTGTACGGGGCATTAGAAAGAGGATACTCCAAATCATGTTTGAAGAAAGCCTATAAAAAGGGCAGTGGAGAAAACTACGAGTGAGCTTTTATATGGCACAATAGGAAAGACAAAAAAATAAAATCAGAGGATACAACCAGAATAATAATAAAGTAAAGTATTCTAATCAACACACAAAAATACAAAATATAATAATTCAGAAATACTGGCATCTCCGGTCTATGGATCCAAATATGGGCAGATTTGTATCACAAACACCATCCATTACATTTAAGCGAGCCACCTCCATCAGAGATTATGTTGTCCAGAGTCAATTCAAAAGGAGAAATTAGAGGTGACCCATTTACCCATCTCTGCATTCACTATGACAGATATACTCTTGGCCAAGTTACACCATTCACCAAGGAGACTTAGTATCTTTGTCTCTTTACGTTTCCAGACGAACATCTGTTTTCTGCCTGGCAATGACAGGATTTCTTTAAGGCTAGGCTTGGGCTCCAACAACTATTCTTTATGCTATATATATATATATATATATATATATATATATATATACACTACCGTTCAAAAGTTTGGGGTCACATTGAAATGTCCTTATTTTTGAAGGAAAAGCACTGTACTTTTAAATGAAGCTAACTTTAAACTAGTCCTAACTTTAAACAAATATACTCTATACATTGCTAATGTGGTAAATGACTATTCTAACTGCAAATGTCTAGTTTTTAGTGCAATATCTACATAGGTGTATAGAGGCCCATTTCCAGCAACTATCACTCCAGTGTTCTAATGGTACAATGTGTTTGCTCATTGGCTCAGAAGGCTAATTGATGATTAGCAAACCCTTGTGCAATCATGTTCACACATCTAAAAACAGTCTAGCTCCTTCCAGAAGCTACAAAACTGACCTTCCTGTGAGCAGATTGAGTTTCTGGAGCATCACATTTGTGGGGTCAATTAAACGCTCAAAATGGCCAGAAAAAGAGAACTTTCATCTGAAACAGTCTTGTTCTTAGAAATGAAGGCTATTCCATGCGAGAAATTGCAAAGAAATTGAAGATTTCCTACAACGGTGTGTACTACTCCCTTCAGAGGACAGCACAAACAGGCTCTAACCAGAGTAGAAAAAGAAGTGGGAGGCCGCGTTGCACAACTAAGCAAGAAGATAAGCACATTAGAGTCTCTAGTTTGAGAAACAGACGCCTCACAGGTCCCCAACTGGCATCTTCATTAAATAGTACCCACAAAACACCAGTGTCAACATCTACAGTGAAGAGGCGGCTGCGGGATTTTGGGCTTCAGGGCAGAGTGGCAAAGAAAAAGCCATATCTGAGACTGGCCAATAAAAGAAAAAGATTAAGATGGGCAAAAGAACACAGACATTGGACAGAGGAAGACTGGAAAAAAGTGTTGTGGACGGATGAATCCAAGTTTGAGGTGTTTGGATCACAAAGAAGAACGTTTGTGAGACGCAGAACAAATGAAAAGATGCTGGAAGAATGCCTGACGCCATCTGTTAAGCATGGTGGAGGTAATGTGATGGTCTGGGGTTGCTTTGGTGCTGGTAAGGTGGGAGCTTTGTACAGGGTAAAAGGGATTCTGAATAAGGAAGGCTATCACTCCATTTTGCAACGCCATGCCATACCCAGTGGACAACGCTTGATTGGAGCCAATTTCATCCTACAACAGGACAATGACCCTAAACACACCTCCAAATTGTGCAAGAACTATTTACAGCAGAAGCAGGCAGCTGGTATTCTATCGGTAATGGAGTGGCCAGCACAGTCACCAGATCTGAACCCCATTGAGCTGTTGTGGGAGCAGCTTGACCGTATGGTACGCCAGAAGTGCCCATCCAACCAATCCAACTTGTGGGAGCTGCTTCTAGAAGCGTGGGGTGCAATTTCTCCAGCTTACCTCAATAAATTAACAGCTAGAATGCCAAAGGTGTGCAATGCTGTAATTGCTGCAAAAGGAGGATTCTTTGATGAAAGCAAAGTTTGATGTAAAAACAATGTTATTTCAAATACAAATCATTATTTCTAACCTTGTCAATGTCTTGACTCTATTTTCTATTCATTTCACAACGTATGGTGGTGAATAAGTGTGACTTTTCATGGAAAACACAAAATTGTTTGGGTGACCCCAAACTTTTGAACGGTAGTGTATATATATATATATATATATATATATATATATATATATATATATATATATATATATATATATATATATATATATATATATATATATACATATATACACACACACACACACACACACACACACATTTATCTATATTTATTGATTTACATTGGGACTACTTGTAGCCTTTTTGATCTTTGAACTGTCACTTCAGATCTCTTCCCTCAACTTATCCAGGCTCCCTATTATATATCTTAAGGAAAGAAGGGTGGACACATTGAACGTCAAATTGATTTAAAAATAACCATATATTTAGTATAGAGGAGATTTGAGAAGGCGCAGGCATCCACCAGCAGCGCATTAAATCCTTGTGCAGTGGCAAGCACAAGCCCCTAGGGCAACATTCCTAGATGATAGGCCAGGTGCTAGTAACGAGGAGTCCCATCCACGACAACGTGGCAGGGTCCATACTAGTCTCCCAGACGTACTATTGTATTCTACATGGCCGCCAGCTACTTCGGCAGAACCTGCAATTCCCCTTTTACAGCACAGCCAGGCCCTCAGATACAAACAGAAAATTTTAGTTATTTTTCCACCCATTTTTTTTCACGGATGATCTGCTGAATTACATTGTGGAGTAGTGTAATCTGTACTCCAGCCAATATATTGTCAGCAATCCTGGTTCTTCCTATGCCTGCCCATTTGTGTGAAAACCCCTCAACGTGGAAGAATTTTCCATTTTCCTTGGATTAACCCTGAACATGGGACTGACATAAAAATAAAATAAAAAATGAAGTCCATGTCTACTGGTCTACCCAACCTATACATATCATATGCCAGTCTACTCTTCTTTGATGCCCAGAACCCCGTTATGAAATAATGGGATTTTTACATTTCCATAATAAATGCCCAGTGCCTTCCTCGAAATCATCCTGATTATGACAAATTATTAAAAATTCGGCCACTAATATTTTTTGCTCTAGCTTCAAGCAAATGTTAACTCCCGATAAAAAATATTTGTGTGGAGGAATCCCTAGTCCACTTCACCAGAAGACTTGGCATCAAAACAATTCCTCCCTAGCAAACAGCCAAATATGGGGTAAAGTTTTACAAGGCATGCGCCGGGGCCAAGGGTTATACCTAGGATTTCCAAAATTTAATGAGGAAAAAGAGCCAGCTAAACCCTACCTATATGGGGACAAGTGGCAACATTTTCTGGCAACTGATAGAACCATTGTTCTGTAAGGGTACCTTACCTCTATGTACGCAAGGGTACCATCTCTATGTACACAAGTTTGACACTATTCAGTAAGGGTACCATCTCTATGTACACAAGTCTCCCACTATTCAACCAGTTGTACCTAAAGAAGACTGTGGCCTGTGGGACAGCAAGGAACATCTGCAAGGACTTACCACAGAGATTGGTCACCACGAAACTGAAACAGAGGCAGTATGCGGAATGAAGAGGTACTAGCCCTAAAGTGGAGAGGTGAAAGACGTCCCGTCCAGAAGCCAAAATGTGCACAGGAATATAACCTCTTCATGTGGGGGTGGATATGAATGACCAGCTGATGCAGCTCTACCAGGAAATCAGTTTTGGTATAAGAAAGATCCATTTACTTGTTTCAACTAGCCCTGTATAATTCTTATGTTATGTTATGTTATCTTATCTTTTCCACACAAAGTGCACACAAAGATCCTTAACCTACCTAAAATGTCATATCAGCTGGGCTGACATGTGGTGAGCTTCTCTGGCGTTTGCCGAGGTTTTGCTCCACTGTGTCGTGCCTGTGTGACGCTGAGGGGGAGCTGACGTTCCATACTGGGGTTGCATCTCACTTCCTGCTTCAAGGTATTCAGAGATGGTGCTGCTACAACCTATGTACACCC